>NW_027551609.1:0-600000 GCF_051989575.1 Stigmatopora nigra
ATTGTAGAGAGAGAGAGAGAGAGAGAGAGAGAGAGAGAGAGAGAGAGAGAGAGAGAGAGAGAGATTGAGAGAGAGAGAGATTGAGAGAGAGAGAGAGAGAGAGAGAGAGAGAGAGAGAGAGAGAGAGAGAGAGAGATTGAGAGAGAGAGAGAGAGAGAGAGATTGAGAGAGAGAGATTGATATATATATATATATATATATATATATATATATATATATATAATATATATATATATATATATATATATATATATATATATATATATATATATATATATATATATATATATATATATATATATATATATATATATATATATATATATATATATATATATATATATATATATATATATATATATATATATATATATATATATATATATATATATATATATATATATATATATATATATATATATATATATATATATATATATATATATATATATATATATATATATATATATATATATATATATATATATATATATATATATATATATATATATATATATATATATGAGTGTGACAGTTTGTTTGTTGGGGAAAATTCCTGTGTTTATGGCCTTAGTGTAATGTTAATCACGTTTTGGCCTAATATGATAGTTTTCAGTAAAACTTAATTTCTTTTACGTGGAATGATGCCAAATGAAAATCTTACTCGTGCGCTGAAAATCACGTTCTGGCAGAATGTTATAGTTTTCAATAAAGTAACTGTGTACTGAGTAACTGCGAATAAGCTTGGAAGAGCTACTCTGCATATTATCCTCCTCGGTCACAGTCTGCAGAAGTTCCCCATCTCGTGGAAGACTTCCTGTGTGGTTCCAGTTTTTGTCCAACTTTACAACGTCCGCGGTAGCTCCGTCCACTCTTGTTCGTTTTGTCTTTTTGCCGCTTTTATGTTTTAATGATTTGATGATTCCATTTACTTTGATTTGCTTTGTACTTGGTGCTTCTGCTTTGCTGTTCTGTGGGGTTCCAGTTTTTGTCCAACTTTACAACGTCTTTACAACGTCCGATTCAGTTACCATAACCAAAATGGCGCTGTTCAAGCGGCAGCCGGCGGCCGCGGTAGCTCCGTCCACTCTTGTTCGTTTTGTCTTTTTGCCGCTTTTATGTTTTAATGATTTGATGATTCCATTACTTTGATTTGCTTTGTACTTTGGGCTTTTTGCTTTGCAGTTCTGTCTAATCATCCTCTTGCTACTGTCACACACTATACAAAGTAAATTTGTGTCTCTGACATTTCGCTTGTTTTCAGGTGACAATTTCAGTTATTATGGCCTCAAAGTTCTTCTCATGCGCTCAAAAGCACGTTTTGGCTGAGTTTCATAGTTCTATATTAAAACCTAACTTCTATCACTTGGAATGATGCCAAATGAATAACTTATTTGAATTGGACGATTTTACACTATATACATAGTATATTTGTGTCTCTGACAGTTCGTTTGTTTGCCAGGGACAATTTGAATTTTTATTGCCTTAATGTGCTTTTCATGCACTGAAAATCACGTTTGGCCGAGTATGATAGTGTTCATTAAAACTTAATTTTTATCACTTAGAATGATGCCAAATGAATAACTCACTCAAATCTGACGATTTTACTCTATATACGCAGTATAGTTTTTTTTTTTTTGCAGAGGACAATTTCAGTTTATGATAGTTTTCTTTAAAACTTAATTTCTATCACTTGGAATGATGCCAAATGAATAACTGACTCGAATTGGACGATTTTACACAACATACATTGTAGATTTGTGTCTCTGATAGAACATTTAAGTTTTTATGTTGACCTTAATGTGTTTTTCATGTGCTGAACATCGGGTTTTGGGTGAGTATGATAACTTTCATTGAAACTTAATTTCTATCACTTGGAATGATGCCAAATAAAAAGGAGAAAGTTTCCGTTTTATGACCTTTTCTAGGAATTTTGACCATTTTCGTCACTTTTCCAATGATCGTTCGTTTTAAACACTTTTAGACAGCTTTTGGAACACTTTTCTGGGATTTTTGACCATTTTTACAGATTTTCGATAAACGTCTGTATTACGTCTAGACACTGTTCGCGCCCGAGAGTGCCTGGTGGAGGGAAGCTGATACTACCCGCCAGACAACAAAATTAAGCAAGGTTTTTTCGCCTAAGTGCGCACTTGACCTTGGTTGACCTGGATAGTTATAGTTACTCCTGCAGTTGACCAGATTTCTTTATTTTCTTCATTTTGACGCATTTTTGACTTTTTCCAACGATCAATCGTTTTAAACACTTTTACCAAGCTTTAAGAATACTTTTCTGGGCATTTTGACAATTTTTACCCATTCTCCAAAAACGTATGTATATATTGGGGTAGACCTGCTAACTGGCTTAATAATTAGTTGTTCATGTCGAACCAATGTGTCCGAACTGGTTTTACAATTGTTTGTTAGGACAGTGGAATGTAGGATAAGCCTACTAGCTGGCCTTGCAATTGTTTGTTCGCACTAGGAATTGTAAGATAGCTAACTAGCTGGCTTTGCAATTGTTTCCTTGTATTGTGGAATATGGCCAACTCGCTTTAGAACTGTTTGTTCGAAACGCGCAATATAAGATAGGCTGCGGCAGTTTGTGTGAGCTATAAAAATATCGTGTTTGCATACAACTTAAACCTGCTAATGTTTAACTATATTAGCCCGACGTTTTGTTTACATGAACATTGTCCGACATCATTGTCTTAGAAATAATAACCTGAGTTCCTATATAAAGACTAACCTAGTGTACAGTCAGAGAGAATTGCGAGGAAGACAGGCTGTGAGAGGTTCAGAGCTGTCGGAGCATTCTCCAACCATCCTGCAGTCCGGTAATAAACCTATTTCCTATTTAAATTGATCTCACTCTTTCTTAACCTGCTCCTGAAGTTGTATTTTCAGACCTATCATACTTTGGTGCCGAAAGCCAGAGACCCAACAGCCAACAATTGCTGGAGCGACGACGGAGCACGACAGCATCCTCCATCTAAAGGATCAACCCGACAGTTTTTCTCTCGCCGCTCCGGTGATCTGGTGACGGGTCCCTCGAACTGGAGCAGGTTCGGAACGAGAAAGATTGTGAGTTCACCCTTTGATTTCTGTCTCCGTGAAGTGTGATAATTTGTATGAGTATTATCACTGCGGTAGGATTAACAGTTTGCAGGTCAGGGACCAGCTTATGATCTTATGATGAACATAATGTTTTTTGGTCCGGGACCAGCGTGCGTCGAACATAATAGTTTTTTTGGTCCGGGACCAGCGTGCGTCGAACATTATAGTTTTTGGGTAGAACCAACATAATTACACAAGATTGAGTCGGGGACTTATAGTCTTGGTCTGTTAATAGAGTACGGGACTCTCCCAAGACAAAAGTCAGGGACTTTTTGGTTTTGGTGTATTCAGAAATATTGGGTGAATCACAAAGTAGAGATCAATTTCTGCAAATTTAAAATAGAATTGTTGTTTAAATTATTAAGTAAGTGATTAATCCGGAAAGTGACAAGGTAAGTGGGTTTATTATCAGACTGCAGAGTGGACATCGGGGGGGTTGCTACATGTGGGGTATGTGCGGATGCGTAGTGTGGGAAGTTGCCTGTCTGCCGCGGTGGGTGGATAGGAATGGTTTCAGTACCAATTTGAAGGATATGTGAAAGGTTTGATGAGCATAGAAAGGGAATTGTTGAAGAAAAGAGTTTTGTAAGTGAATAGAAAAGAAAGTGTAGCAAAAGCAGCTGAAGGTGTGCAGAGAGTTGACTTGAGGAGAGTAGAGTGAAGTTAATAAATTTTGTGTGCTGTGTTCCTGCAGAAAAAGGCTCTTATCTTAAGTAAACATCGTCTCCTTGGTGGGGGTGAGATGAGTCAATAGGATGTCAGCCAGTAAAAGGTTAGCAATATAGGGGTAATTTGAAAATTAGACCTTAAGTATTAAGAATTATTTGGTTGTTAATGATATACGGATTGCATAAGGATCAGTTGATGTCAATCAAATGATGTCGACCTATTTCCTTTGAGAAATGATTATTGCTGATAGGACCGCAAAAGGTGATTAGCTGCCAAGAAGCACAGACTTGGGATGGCGCTCTTCATCAGTGATGAAAATTTTCAGACCACTGATGTCTGATTATGAGTGTGAGCATGAATGTTTGTCTGTCTTTTTGTGTTTTTGATTGGCTGGCCACCGAGATATAATCAATCAGGTAAGATATCAAGGTGGAAAAGGATTTAGAAATTTGAAATCGAATTCTGTAATCGCCAATAAGCCCCTTTTAAGGGATGGCGGCAAAGGATTTGGAAATTTGCAAATGTATTTCTGAAATTGCCAATAAGCCCTTTTTCAGGGATGACAGCGACAAATTATGGAAAAAAAATCCTGAAGGAAATGCATTGAATTTGGGTTGGCAGATTGTGCTTCTCAACAGGAAACGGACCAACGGTGGTGCCAGGTGATGCCTTAAAGTGGGAACGTCTATACCAAGCATTGCTGACCAACCAACCGACGTGAAAATAGCCAAGAGGGGGATGCGGATCCACCTCTTACACTGTAAGAAGGTTCTCTCAGTTGAAACGTTTGAGGAGACAGGTGAGATAAACTTTCTGACGTAATAAAACAAAACGCCAACCACTCCAGTATAGATTGGAAAGATTATTGCTCAGCAAGCAATGCAATAAAACCATTGGAAACTATTTTTATTGGTCTTATTGTCTCCATATGCAAAAAAGGTGAAAGCATTTCAATTGAGACTAAGCCTTCTTACAAAGGGTTAAAATAAACAACCAGAAAAAGAGAAGCTGCAGTGGGAGGTGGAAGGAGCCACTCAACGCGAGAATGGCCTCTATGCAAACAAACCATGCATCCCACAATCATTGTTTGAAGTAATTGAAAAATTGAGCCATTGGAGGAGCCATGGCTCAACAGGGGGGGAATGATCAGTATAGTACAGGGGTGGCCAACCCGCGGCTCCCGAGCCGCATGCGGCTCTTTGCCCGGTTTCATGCGGCTCTTACGTCCATATCAAAGTTTGTATTTGTGTTTTATTTTTATTTGCGTGTGCGCTTCGCTTGAGTTCAATACGGTATTTTCGTTCAATGCGCATGTGCTTGGGATGAAAATACCTCAAAGTTTCCCATTAGGAGCAAGGTCATTTGAGTAAACGTTTTTAACAGAGTGGGAGAGCTCCCGTGAACCAGAAGCGACAATGAACGGCGTCGCGCACACAAAAAGTATCCCAAAGATCCAGCGTCGGCTGAAAAAGCCACACCCCCTGCGAGGCAGACCAATGGCGAGAGTGCTCAGCCGGGAGCAGCCAATAGGAGAGTGAGGCGTACACCACGTGGTGGGCGCCCTAATTAAAAGCCATTCATAATAAATGACAGCTCACAAGGAGCGAATCTTGCGCAAAAATAGGCTCTGATTTTATGCCAGAAGTCCCACTAAGTAACATGCATAGTAAAAGAAAAACGCTATTGTAAATTATTATATTTTTGTTTGTGGACTTGGTTGAACTGAGAGTTTGTCTGTGTGAGACAGTGCACACAATGTTCATTGTTGATAATGACTGGCCTGTGCTGTTAGTACTGTAGGAGTCAATTTATGTCGTTACTATGCTGGTGTGTGACATTTACAATAAATCTGGCTGAGCAAAGGTATGTGTGTGATGTGGCTCTTTGCGGTAACACAGTAAAAAATGCGGCTCTTGGTCTCTGACTGGTTGGCCACCCCTGGTATAGTACAACAAACAATGCATGTTCCCAGAAGTCACCAAACCTACTTTTAAAAAAACATTTGCAGAAACGGTCTCACCTGCTGTAGACACAACTCTCAAGGCAATGAACGACACAAGCGAGGAACAAGGCAGACATGGACATATCCCTTCAAGGTTCTGAACGTGGATTTCATCAAGCTGAACCAAAGTGGCATAAACAGGTACTGTCTGGTGGTCATTGACCAAGTGGGTTGAGATATATCCAACCAAGAAAACGGACGCCACAGCAGTCGCAAAAGCCATATGCAAAAGGATAATTCCAAACCATGGAATACCACGAGTCATTTGAAGTGATGGTGGTGCTCGCTTCGTGACGGCATCGTGGAATCGACCTGAGATATCATTGTGCCTGCCGCCCCCAAAGTGTTGGACTCATTGAAAGAACAAATGGAACAGTAAGACTCAGAGTGGTGGTGGAGGAGAATGGAGAAACAGATTCTAACACTCAGTGGTTAACTGTTCCAAGAAAGAACAGTGATGAATGAAAATAATTTGCCGACATCTTCTCGGTCTCTCACACAGGAGAACCTGTCCCCAGGCGACCTGGTACTCGTCAAGGTGATAAAAAGAACGTGCTGGTTATCTCCACTGGGGACGGACCTCACCGTGTGATTTTGACCGCAAACTTCCCCAAGTTGGCCACCACCGTCAACGCAGATGAACTAGTGTCGGAGCTCATGACCGGGATCCAGTGTGGGGCTCGGATGTGCCCTTCAAACACTAACACTGGTCAGTCTCCTCCAAAAAAACCCCTAATGGGTCTGTTCCCCTGGGTGCGTGTGGCAAGGAACGCCCCGCGTCTGGAGACTGCATTGACTGCAGGTTCCGGGCCTGTGACGGCGCATCAGTCTGGCTGCGGCAAGGCCAGGCCCAGGTAGCCGCCACGGCCCAGGTGATTTTCCAGGGCCACCCTGCTCTTGACGGAGTGGCCACCCAGCGGGGAGGTGTGTGTGTGCCATTATGGGACACTCGTGATGCGCTTTCATCCCTGCCGGCGCATCCTACTGAGTTTATGATGCCCTACAAACTATGAAGAACATACAGGACGCTATAACCTAAGATCCGATTCCACAACAACGATGGCTTGACTGGTTCTTCTTGGGCGCATGGACACGACTACCGCTCGTGACTGTCATTGATCTTATGCTTGTGATCCTAACCTGTTGTTTGCCCTGCTTCTCAGCTTCTCAACATACCATGATTGTTGAAACTCAGCTAATGCTAACTCGTATTCACATGCAACAATCCATATCCCAATCCGACCCTGATGTTGTGCTACTGTCTGACACTGATTAATATGTCTTTCCTATTCTGAGACACCAGGTACCCCTCCTGGTCGGTCTAAACTCTAGTTTGAAGTAATTTGTGAAGAATTTCGTTCAAAAGTAGCGTCTCTAACAAACTAGTTTCCGATGTGTTTATACTCACAAACAGGAGGGATATGTAAGATAAGAAAAAGTCTCTTTGCAATTACTTGTTGATAGTGTATTAGTTTTTGTGAGTATAACAGCATCGTAGTCATCCTTATGGCTGACACAAACATCCAACTGTCTGACTGAATAATCAATTCTAGTCTTGAGATTGGGTTGACATGTCAGCACAAATACTCAATTGTCCGACACTGATCAATACCTTTTGCCCTGCAAATGACTGAAACGTATCTGTCCAAAGTCCTAGTGACAACTGTCAGTTTTGCCTGCATTTAGGACACACTCACCAGCCACACCGGATCCAAATACGGTGTTACTTCGCTTATCGCGGTTAATGGGGACCGGGACCACCCGCGATAAGTGCATTTCCGCGAAGTAGGGATTCCCCTTCAAAAATGCTTAATGTTAATTTAATTCCAAATGTTTTATTATTTTTTTTATTTTTTTACCCCCCTGTATACAGTACACCATATAGAATACTGGTAGAGAGAGTGAAATTCATGTTATAACAAAAAAAAAACGTGTAAAATATGTTGTTTCAATGTAATATTTGTATTTTTTTTTTCCCCAAAAAAATCTGCAAACTCTGAGTCCGCGATAGCCGAACCGCGAAGTAGCGCGGGAACACTGTACACGATCCACATGCCGAAAATTGGGTCTCTAGGATTTTTCAAAGGGGTGATTTCCCTGGTTAAATACCGCTCACGGCCACACCACCATGAAAACGCCCGACCTCGGAAGCTAGGCGTGGTTCGGGCCTGGTTAGTACCTGGATGGGAGACCGCTTGGGAACACCAGGTGCTGTGAGCATCATGTCAAGGTCTTTTTCGACATTTCATGGGTGTCCATCTCCTTTCGACCTTCTAAAGCCTGAAAGACTTCCCTCCTCTACACATCTGGCGACATTTTATTGAAGCGATCCTTCTGACAAACTACATTCACCTAGTTGTAGAAGGAATTAAAGCAAAAGAATAACGAGTGGCAACCAAGTAAGTAAACAGTAAGACCCAGAGTGGTGGTGGAGAAGACTGGAGAAACAGATTCTCACACTCCGTGGTTAAATGTTCCAAGAAAGAACTGTGATGAATGCAAATAATCTGCCGACATCTCTTCGGTCTCCCACACAGGAGGGCCTGTCCACAGGCGACCTGGTACTCATCAAGGTGATAAAAAGAAAGTGCTGGTTATATCCACTAGGGACGGACCTCACCGTGTGATTTTGACCGCTAACTTCACCAAGTTGGCCACCACCGTCAACGCTGATGAATTAGTGTCGGAGTTCACGACCAGGATCCAGTGTGGGGCTCGGATGTGCCCCTCAAACACTGGTCAGTTTCTTCCAAAAACCTAATGGGTCTGTTCCCCTGGGTGCGTGTGGCAAGGAATGTAAATGTAAATAAGGACAAAAAAATGTTGGATTAATTATTATAACATCAGCCAACCTTAATATTACAGGCGACAAAGTTTTAAATGAGAAGATTTTCAGATAATGGTGTGTCTTGAGTTTTTTTGATGCAAAAGGTGTGCAGTAGTTAAAAAAGGGTTGGGAAACATTGTTTTAAGGCACCGGGATCCTTAGATGTCGGATCTTCAAAGTAACACATTTGTACTCCCGATTAAAACCATGAACCGTGTGACGAGTCAGAATACGAAATTGTTTCCCATGTTCTGTTGAAATTGGCAACACATCATCTGGCACTTGGCGAATGTGGTCTTAAGGAAGATGTTTTGATCAAAACGATAGAACTTCCCGACTGATTCATTTTCAACGCTTTGTCGGACAGAAATAAATCGAAGTTTGTATTGGCAGAGTTTATGCTGGCAAATAATATTGATTTTTTTTGGGTGGTAATGAAATGTATGCTTTTATTCCAGACAAAATATTTCGTACCTTTAATATTTATTTGTTTGTCCCCAAAACTTGCCGTCTTTGCTGTACTAAGAATGAAGATGTATATTACGTTTCTAACTGTTGTCTTCGCATCAGAGGAATGAAGCTGTGGGGCAAGATCCTGTGGGTGAACTGGGCCAAGCCCAATGACAGAAAAGAGGCTGAAATTCCACAAGCCAACGTTGGCCAAGTAAGTCAAATCTTGCTGAATTGGAAAGATTTATTCAGAAAGAATGAAGAACGTGTGTAAATTCCATAATTATCAGTGTCCAAAAGTTGTTGTCAACATGAGAAACATTGTGCTAAAAGTAGCAGATGCAGCAAAATTCTTTGATCGTGAAAGTCGAGTGGGCTTTTCAGGCACTTTACAACCCGTCGCCAAGCTCAACAGCGGAAACGCTGCAGCGGGAGGAGATGGAGCCCGTCGGAGCAGGTGCGGTGGGGGGCAACTATGGCACTACCATTGGCGGGCACATCGTAGAAGGTGTGGATTCCACCAATCCACCTTCTTTCCAGTGGACCTTTCGTCCTATTTCAGGACCAGGTGAACAATCCGACAAAGTATCTCTTCAGTACTTTTGGTTTCAGCGTAGTTCTATTTCTGTAAAGCATACGGCAACCTGCCTGTGACATCGGTACTTCCGGTCATGACCAAGTCCTACACCTGGCTGGCGCAACTCCAGCCTGATCAGATCACCTCTGCTGTCAGCCTGCTGGAGTTGTACTGTGGTCTGCACAGCTTACCACCCCCACAATACAACTTTTACTCTTTGCCGGATCAGGGCGGGAAGTTGTGGCTGGTCTACGCGGTAACCACTTTAAGTTATTATTCATTCGTTAATTTTCGAAGTCTCTGTAATCCTGGGTTCAAATCTCGGTCGGTCCACCTGTGTGGAGTTTGCATGTTCTCCCCCGGCCTGTGTGGGTTTCCACCGGGTACTTCGGTTTCCTCCCACATTTCAAAAACATGCACGGTAGGCTGATTAGAACCTCTAAATTGCCCCTCGCCATGAGTAAGTCAAGGTATTACTCTATTCGGTTTTTTTTTCTTTTAATGTAGTGATTACTGTAATTGACTTTTGTGTGTCTGTTTGTTTGTGTTTGCGAGCAGGTGGTGATGTCACTAACACACAGCAGCTTTTTGCCTCGCTGCTTATGTGCAAGGCTGGATGATGCCAAAAAGATGGCTGCGCTCAACGCATTGTGGAATCGAGGTAAACGCCTCGGCACACGCATATCAGTGCGGTCACTCCAATTAGTGTTTGTGCTTCCCCATCACCGGACTCAGTCTTCGCGCGTGAATGGGCCCACATCACGTCTCTTGGTTGACTGTTCGATTCCTGAGATGATCTGGCCTAGCCCGCTCTCGGCCTCCCTGTGCTTATTGGCTACTTTTATTTAGTAGCTCGTTTTGTGGCCTGTTTAAGTCAAGAAGTAATATGAAGTTCAATGGTAAATATGTCCTACAGTTCATGTTGTCTAGGTTCATATGTTTCATCTCCTAGTATTTTGTTGAATAAAAGTCAAATCTGTCAAAATCATGTTTGCATATACCATCATATAGATAGATACAATAATCCATTGAATATCGTGGATAATGTAGACCAGACATGGCCGCGATCATGGAAAAATCACGGAGCAGGTTCACCCCTATTATTACTACCATACGACATGTTTTGGCGCCTATTCAGAAATACAAGTACTACACAAGTCCAATTATCAATGATCCACCAGCCTCTTGGAGGTCTAGCACGACATCAGTCGTCACCGCGAGAAGGAGAACCATCAATCATGTTGCATGTTTTGGGACCTTCACCGTTCAACTGATAGCCGGCCGCTTTTTAGGTTGGTGCGTCAATTTTTACCTCTGGCGATCAATATGTCTGCCAGAGCACTCGACAGCGGCAACAAGGACGACTTCAGCTGGTCTCTCCAATTCCTCACTTTACCTCTGAATCAACACAGCATGCGATAAAGGCGGGGAAATTCACTTTATATTTGTGTATTTATAAACTTCACTGCACCATGTGCTTATGGACATTTAAAAAAGTATCTTGCCGGCTGGACTTTACAATTCATTTTTGTGTCTGTAAGTGTTAACCATGTTGGCTTCATCCCCATCAGGAGACATCTCTTCCTCCAACATCTTCTGCTCCTCCTGAAGGTGCAGAAGTTCTTGATATTGAGTTCAACACGGTGTGAGGTCCAAAACAAACAAATTAACAAACAAACAAAAAACGTCTGCCCGCTGGGACCGCTTCTGACAGCAGACTACAAAATTCACGTTTTAATGAGACCTACTCTACTATTTCACAAATAGTATTTATTAGTGTAAAAGAAGCGCTATGTAAGAAGCCACGTTTGATGACTGCGTGTCTTTCGGACTGATCGGGCATCCACGAACCACGTGATCAGCCGAACACTCTTTCCTCGCTCGCTCTCTTTCTCACTTTCCTTTTCCTGAGCCGATCGGTAAGTCACGTCGTCCGCGGCAACTGCAAAAAACGTACTAAAAAAAGTTGTTATACGGCGTACCATGCATGTTTTTGGAATGTGCGAGGAAACCTGAGTACCCGGGGAAAACCCATGAGAACATGCAAACTCCTCGATTTGAACCCAGGATCCCAGAGCTGTGAGGCAGACGTGCTAACCAATCGCAATTGAGGCCACTAAGGTAATGTCTTGAATATAATACAAATTTAACTAGGATGGAAAAAAGGCACATATTAGGCTGTCTGGCATCAAGTTGTAGTCAGTGCCTTAATGGTTGTCATTTTGTGATTTTGAACAACTAACCATATATGCTTCATTGCTGTCGTCTTCAGACCCAGAAGACTGGCGACGCTTGCCCAAAATATGCCGCGCCCGCAGGGCCGCCCTTCTCCTGTGTTTCCAACGGTCCGTTTGCCATCAACAGTACTAAGGATTGCCTAATGACACTAGAGGAGATCTACGAGTGGTTCCAGAACCACTTTGACTTCTTCAGGGATGGAAATAAGCGCAGATGGCAGGTGGTTACCGTGTGTGTCGATGAGGGGTCATGAGGTTAAATAATGAGCAAATTATTGTGGAAATAAGACTAATGGCCGTTTTTTGTTACCGCTTAAAATCCGGATTGGTCCACCTGTGTGGAATTTTGCATGTTCTCCCTGGGCCTGCGTGGGTTTTTTCCTGGATACTCCGGGTTCCTTTCCTCCCACATTCCAAAGACATGCCTGATAGGCTGGTTGAACTCTCTTAATTGCCCCTCGCTACGGTTGGTTTGCTGGTCGTTTGTCGGTTCTGGTTGGTGGTTTTAATCGGGGGTTTTTACCTCATGTAGGTGAATGTGTTTCAATCATTCTGTGTAAAAATAAAGATCCAGGGCCGTTCTGGGGCTATTTGCCATTATAAAATGTGTCCAAAATATGCTTATTTGCGATAAAAATAAAGGTTGCATTATAACCGGTCCATTTCGGTTCTGGATGGTGTATTGCCCCAATAATGGTGTCCAATGATAAAGTAGATGTGTTTTCCGATATAATTTAAAGTTATCATCCGGGCATGTTCTGGGGCTTTGTTATACCATAATCAATGACCTCCAACTTTGTACTTTATTTTGCACGTTTCTTGTATTAGAACCGAGCCCACTCGGTTCTGGTTGTTGCTGTTAACCAGGATTTTTTATATTGTGTAGATAGATGTATTTTAATCATTCTCTGCAAAAATAAACCTCCAGAGACGTTCTGGGGCTATTTATCACCACAAATAGTGTCAAAAAGTGTATATTTGCGATAAAAATGGTGCCTGTATTAGAACCGGTCCATTTCGGTTCTGGTGGGTGTATTCAATTAATCATGGTGTCCAATGATGACATGGATCTATTTCTGAAGATTTTTTATAAAAATTATTATCCAGTGATGTTCTGGGGCTTTGTTATACCATAAAAAATGACCTCCAATTGAGCACTTTATTTTGCCATTTTCTTGTATTAGAACCGAGCCCACTCGGTTCTGATTGGTGTTTTTACTCCGTGTAGGTGAATGTATTTTTCTTATTCTGTGCAAAAATAAAGATCCTGAATGCTTCTGGGGCCATTTGCCATCAATAATAGTGTCAAAAAAAGTATATTTGCGATAAAAATAGTGCCTGTATTAGAACCAGTCCATTTCGGTTCTGGTTAGTGTATTTACTCAAACCTTTTTTTCCAATGATGATGGGAATGTATTATTGACTATTCATGTATAAAAATTATCATCCAGGCATGTTCTGAAGCTTTGTTATACTATAATGAATGACCTCTATTTGAGCACTATATTTTGCCTTTTTCTTGTATTAGAACTGGTCCATGTCGGTTCTTGATGGTGCTATTGACCAGAAATTGTGTCTATTATGTTTGTGGAGGTATTTACGTTTTTTTTGTGTAAAAATAATCATCCTGGCTGGTTCTGGGACAATTTCCCACCATAAATAGTGTCAAAAAGATATCTATTTGCAATAAAAAATAGTGCCTGTATTTGAACCAAGCTCATTTGGTTCTGATGGGTGTATTTAGTTATAAATGGTGTCCAATGATGATAAGGATGTATTTTTTATTTTTCTGTATAAAAATTATCTTCCAGGCATGTTCTGGGGTTGTGTTATACCATAATGAATGACCTCCATATGACATGCTGGCATGCTGGTTATATTTGAACTGGTCCATATAAGTTCTGGATGGTCATCTTAACAAAGAATGTGGTCAAATCAGTGCATATTGCCTATATTAAAATCGGTCCAGTTCGGTTCTGGAGGGTTATTTTTTCATTATTATGTATTCTGAATGAATTGTGGATGTATTTATGACTAAATAGTTTAAAAATATTCATCCATCTACATTCTGGGGCTATTTTATAGCATAAATAGTGTGTCAAATGGTGTTATTATTAGTAGTGAGAATACAACCATAAATAGCAGTCCTATTTTTTTCCTGAATGCCCTATAGACCCCAAATTTGTTTCTAAAATAAGAAGACATTAATTAGAATTGATTGAGTCCAAAAGAAGCGAATGGCTAGGTCCAGTGGTTGCTTAAAACGTCCATACGGCGCGCTTTAGGGTGTAATGACAAAAAGTGTCCGCCAGAGAGAAGAATTTCTCCCTTTTCCAAACAGCGTGCAATGCGTACGGTAGTGTATAAATGCCGGCCCAGACGGTTCTGGTGGGTCAATTTACACGGGGTAAAGTGTTTAAAATATGGTCGAGTCATTGGGGAACATTTTAATATAAAAAGAACCGGTTCTGGGTTGATATATACATGGTAAAAACGTCTAGAATTAGGGGAGATTGATTAAATATGAGTGAAAGAGTGTAGTAAAACCGGTCCATGTCGGTTCTGGAGGGTCATATTAGCCAAATATGATGTCCTATCTATGGGTGGATGTAGTTATGACTATTTAGTGAAAAAAAATAAAGATCCAGGATGATTCTGGGGCTATTTCCATCCATAAATAGTGTTCAAAACATGCCTCTATGCAATAAACACATTGACAGTATTAAAATCGACCCATTTCGGTTCTGGAGGGTTAATAGATCCATGAATATGGTCTGAATGAATTTTGGATGTATTTATGACTAAATGATGTAAAAATTATCATCCAGTCATGTTCTGGGGCTATTTTATACAAGAAATAGTGTCTAAAACGGGGTTATTATTAGTAGTGAAGAATACAACCATAAATAGTAGTCCTATTTTTTCCTGAATGTCCTATACACCCCAAATTTGTTTCTAAAATAAGAGTACATTTATTAGAATAGATTGAGTCCAAAAGAAGCGAATCGCTAGGTCCAGCGGTTGCTTAAAACGTCCAAAAGTTCGATACCTTACGGCGGGCTTTAGGGAGTAATGACAAAAGGTGTCCGCCAGAGGAAGAGTTTCTCCCTTTTCCAAACAGCGTCCATTTTTTTACGGTAGTGTATAAAAACGGGTCCAGGCGGTTCTGTTGGGTCAATTTACACGGGGAAAAGTATTTAAAATACGGGTGGGTCATTGGGGGACATTTTGATATATAAAGAACCGGTTCTGGGTTAAATTTTACCTGTAAAAATTGTCTCAAAAGAGGAGAGATTGATTAAATAAGAGTGAAAGAGTGTATTAAAACCGGCCCAATTCGGTTCTGGAGGGTCATTTCAACTAAGAATGTGGTCAAATCACTTGGTGGATGTATTTCTTACTAATTTGTATAAAAATAATCATCCAGGGATATACTGGGGCTATTTCCATCCATCAATAGTGTACAAAACATGCATATTGTTTGTATTAAAATCGGTCCAATTCGGTTCTTGAGGATCATTTCAACTAGGAATGTGTTCAAATCACTTGGTGGATGTATTTATTACTAATATGTGTAAAAATAATCATCCAGGGATATTCTGGGGCTATTTCTATCCATAAATAGTGTACAAAACATGTATAATGCCTGTATTAAAATCGGTCCAATTCGGTTCTGGAGGGTCATTTTAACTAAGAATGTGGTCAAATCACTTGGTGGGTGTATTTTTTACTAATTTGTATAAAAATAATCATCCAGGGATATTCTGGGGCGATTTCCATCCATAAATAGTGTCAAATACAGGTATATTTGTGAATAAAACAGTGGCTGTATTATAACAGGTCGGGTTCGGTTCTGGAAGGTTATTTTACCTTTGGAGGTGGTCAGATATCTGGGTGGATCTATTTTTGATCATTTTGTGTAAAAATTATCATCCTGGCTGGTTCTGGGCCTATGTCCGACCACTAACGGTGTTCAAATTAGTCCTTTTGTCATTCAAATAGTGGGTGCATTATAACAGGTCCATTTCGGTTCTGGAGGGTTATTTTACCCATGGATGTGGTCATATCACTTGATGGATGTATTTTCCACAATTCTGTGTAAAAACTATGCTTCCATGCCGGTCCTGGGGCTATTTCCATCCATAAATAGTGTCCAAAACAGACATATTCAATAATAGAAAGCCCTTAAAACCAATAAAATGGAATAAATTCCCGACTAAAACGTAAATAAATAATGAAATACAATTACTAGAGTTTAAATAACTATACTCTGCATTTTTATACACTTTAACTAAGCCCAGGGAACGTAATTTAGCCATAAAAAGGTTATTTTAACTAGTTGTAATGACAAAAATTGTCCGCCAAACAGCAGAGTTTCTCCTGTTTTCAAACAGCGTCCAGCGTCCATTTCTTACGGTAGTGTATAAAAACGGGTCCAAAAGGGTTCTGGTGGGTCAATTTACACGGGGTAAAGTGCCTGAATATTTCCTAGGTCGATATTACATCGTTTTATATCAAAAGAATCAGTGCTGGGTGGATATTCAAAAATGGATGACTGAATTGTAGGTGCCTTTATTAAAAACGGTCAATTTCGGTTCTGGAGGGGTATTTTCATTCGGGACTTTTTCTTACATATATTTGGATGTATTATTGACTGATTGGTGAAAGAATTAACTTCCAGCAACATTCTGGTGATTTTTTACAACCATAATTAGTAGCATAAATCATGCCTATTTGCGATAAAATGATGATTGCATTATAACAAGGTCCAGTCGGTTCTGGTTGTTTCTATTAAACAGAAATTGTTTTCATTGCGTAAAGGAATGTGTTTTACTTATTCTGTGTAAAAATAAAGATCCAAGAATATTCTGGGACTATTTTATACCTTAAATAGTGTCATAAACATGGGCACTTGGTATAGTATAGTACCTGTATTAGAAACGGTCCATTTCGGTTCTCGAGGGTCATTTTGATGCAGAACTTTGTCTTATATCTGGGTGGATGTATTAATGACTGATTTGTGAAGAAATAAACTTTCAGGGACGTTCTGGGACTATTTCTTACCATAAATAGTGTCAAAAACATGCTTATTTCCGATAAAATGTTGCCTGTATTTGAACCAAGTCCAGTTGGTTCTGGTTGGTGGTTTGACCCAGAAATGGTTTCCAATGATGATAAGAATGTCTTATTGACTAATTTGTGTAAAAACTATCATCCAGGGATGTTCTGTTGCTTTATAATTCCATAATCAATTACCTCCATTCTGGTACTGTATTTTTGCAATGGTGGTTGCATTATAACCGGTCCATTTCGGTTCTGGAGGGTTGTTTTAAACCAGGATTTTTTCCATTGTGTTTGGTGATGTATTTTGCTTATTCTGTGTAAAAATAAAGATCCAAGATGGTTCTGGGGCTAGTTGGCATCATAAATAATTTCCAAAACATGCTTACTTGCAATAAAAATAGTGCCTGCATTATAACCGGTCCATATCGGTTCAGGCGGGTTTATTTGCCTGGATCTTGTGTCCAATGATGATGTGGATCTATTTTCTTATATTTTGATTAAAATTAATCATCCAGGCATGTTCTGGGGCTTTGTGATACCATAATCAACAACCTCTAATTTTGTACTTTATTTTTCACGTTTCTTGTATTAGAACCGGGCCCAATCGGTTCTGGTTGGTGCTGTTAACCCAGGTTTTTTTCCCAGTGTAGGTGAATGTATTACGATCATTCTGTGTAAAGATAAAGATCCAGGATAGTTCTGGGGCTATTTGCCACTAAAAAATGTGTCCAAAACGGTTCGGTTCGGGTTATGGTTTGGGTCAAAGGTCAAAGGTCAGGGGTTAGGGTTGTGTTATGGTTTGGGTTGGGGTTGGGGTTGTGGTTGTGGTTGTGGTTGTGGTTATGGTTTGGGTTAGGGTTGGGGTTGGGGTTGTGGTTATGGTTTGTGTTATTGGTTAGGGTTGGGTTATGGTTTGGGGGTTAGGGTTGGGGTTATGTTTGGGGTTATGGTTTTTGTTGGGATTATTGTTAGGGGTTGGGGTTATGGTTATCGTTAGGGTTGGGGTTGTTATTATGGTTTGGGTTAGGGTTGGGGTTGTTATATGGTTTGGGTTAGGGTTGGGGTTGTGGTTATGGTTTTGATAGGTCTGAAAATACAACTTCAAGTGCAGGTTAAGAAACGAGTGAGATCAATTTAAATAGGAAATAGGTTTATGACTGGACTGCAGGATGGTTGGAGAATGCTCCGACAGCTGTGAACCTCTCACAGCCTGCCTTCCTCGCAATTCTCTCTGAATGAACAGAGCTCAGTCTTTTTATAGGAACTAAAGGGTAATATGTCTAAGACAGTGATGTAGGACAGAGCTTATGTAAACAAAACTTTGGGCTAATATGGTTAGACATTAGCAGGTTTAAGTTGTATGCAAACACGATATTTTTATAGCAAACACAAACTGCCGCAGCCTATCTTATATTGCGCGTCGAACAAACAGTTCCAAAGTGAGTTGGCCATATTCCACAATACAAGGAAACAATTGCAAGGCCAGCTAGTTAGCTATCTTACAATTCGTAGTGCGAACAAACAATTACAAGGCCAGCTAGTTGGCTCATCCT
Organism: Stigmatopora nigra; assembly: GCF_051989575.1. Classification (NCBI taxonomy): domain Eukaryota; kingdom Metazoa; phylum Chordata; class Actinopteri; order Syngnathiformes; family Syngnathidae; genus Stigmatopora; species Stigmatopora nigra. Next base: position 18,497 of record NW_027551609.1, read on the forward strand.
ACATTCCACTGTCCTAACAAACCATTGTAAAACCAGTTTGGACACATTGGCTCGACATGAATAAACAATTATTAAACCAGTTGGCAGGTCTACCCCAATATTCCCCTCCTTTGTGACTATAACAACATCAAAACTTCATTCATCACGACGCTACTTTTAAATGAAATTTTTCACAAATCACTTCAATCATGGTTGTTCGACAATGGCATTAATGGTACGTTTGTTCAAAGCTGAGAAGCAGGGTAAATAACAGGTTAGAATGATAAGCACGCGGTCAATAACAGTTTCAAATAGTATTAGGGATTTCAAAAGTGTGTGTTCATGAGCCTGAGAAGAACCAGTCAAACCACCCCCCTTATGGAAGTGGATCTCCGGTCACAGCGCTCCGCATGTTCCCTATAGCCTGCAGGGCATCATGGACTGAGCAGGACACGTCGACAGGGATGAAGGCGCAGCACGATTGTCCCACAATGGCACACACACGCCTCCCCAATGGGTGGCGACTGCGTCAAGAGCAGGGCGGCCCTGGAAAATCACCAGGGCCATGGCGGCTACCTGGGCCTCTCGGCCTTGCCGCAGCCAGACTGATGCGCTCACACAGGCCCGGAACCTGCAGTCAGTGATCTCCAGACGCAAGGCGTTCCTTGTCACATGCACCCAGGGGAACAGAGTCATTAGAATTTTGGAGGAGACTGACCAGTGTTTGTGTTTGAGGGGCACATCCAAGCCCCACACTGGATCCTGGTCATGAGCTCCGACACTCGTTCATCAGCTTTGACGGTGGTGGCCAACTTGGTTGATTGCAAGATGCCGTCCCATAGCTTGGATCACGCGGCTCACAAAGCGAGCACCACCATCACTCCAAATGACTTGTGGTATTCCATGGCTTGGAATGATCCTTTTGCATATGGCTTACACGACTGCCATGGCGTCTGCATTCTTGGATGGACATATCTCAACCCACTTGATTAATGAACACCAGACAGTACCTGTATATGCCACTTTGGTTCAGCTCGATGAAATCCATATTCAGAACCTCGAAAGGATATGTCCATGTCTGCCTTGTTCCTCGCTTGTGTTGTTTATTGCCTTGAGAGTTGTGTCTAGAGCAGGTGACAGTTTCTGCAAATGTTTTTTAAAAGTAGGTTTGGTGACCTCTGGGAACATGCATTGTTTGTTGTACTATACTGATCCCCCCCCCCCCTGTTGAGACATGGCTCCTCCCATGGCTCAATTTTGCAATTACTTCAGGCAATGATTGTGGGATGCATGGTTTGTTTGGATAGAGGCCGCTCTCGCGTTGAGTGGCTCCTTCCACCTCCCACTGCAGCTTCTCTTTTTCTGGTCGTTTATTTTAACCCTTTGTAAGAAGGTTTAGTCTCAATTGAAACGCTTTCACCTTTTTTGCATATGGAGACAATAAGACCAATAAAAATAGTTTCCAATGGTTGCATGGTATTGCTTGCTGAGCAATAATCTTTCCAATCTATGCTGGAGTGGTTGGCGTTTCATTTTATTACGTCAGAAAGTTATTCTCACCTGTCTCCACAAACGTTTCAACTGAGAGAACCTTCTTACAGTGTAAAAGGTGGCTCCACATCCCCGTCTCGGCTATTTTCACATCGGTTGGTTGGTCAGCAATGCTTGGTTTGGACATTCCCACTTTAAGGCACCACCTGGCACCACTGTTGGTCCGTTTCCTGTTGAGAAGCACAGTCTCCCTCTGCCAACCCAAATGCAATGAAGCTCCTTAAAGATTTTACTTTTTTTTTCTTTTTCTAATCTCTCTCTCTTGCTCTCGCTCTCTCGCCTCTCTCTCTCTCACTCTCTCTCTCTCTCTCTCTCTCTTTTTCTCTCTCTCTCTCTCTCTCTCTCTCTCTCTGTCGGGACACCGACGGACACCGACGGACACCGACGGACACCGACGGACACCGACGGACACCGACGGAAACCGACGGACACCGACGGACACCGACGGAAACCGATGGACACCGACAGACACCGACGGACACCGACGGACAACGACGGACACCGACTGACACCGACGGACACCGTGATATCAATGTGCTGGGGCCGGAGAAACAAATGTTCCGCACCGCCGAGGCCGGACGGATGTGTATAGTCACGCAAAGGGGTGGACGTTGCCCGTCTCTGATGCGATGAAGGTTCGGGAAGATCGATCGATGGACGGCGGTCGGGCCCAGATCCCTACGGGCGACCGTCACGTGACAAGGTAACAGGTTCCGCTTTTGCTCGTTTGGCGCTTGCCAACAAAACAGGGGTATATGGGTTGCCACCCGGCCCGGTAGAGTGCTACGCTTGGATGTATCTGGGGTTCGGGAGCCGTGGGAAAAGCCTCAGAGCCGCTTACTTTGAGGAACCGCGGGGGACTCACGGTGCTACGTCACAGCATTTCTCCAAGGACTGAGATACGCCGGATCACCGGTCCCATTACCTGGCCTTCGGCGACACACCATCGCACACCCCTTGTACCCCACTTTACCCAAGTCGGGATAAACCTAGGATGGGGGAGCTCTTGGTCGACCTTAGGCCCCACCGCCTAACCCAGCCAAAAAAGGGGTGGAAAAACCGTGCCCGTCTTACAAGCAATAGACCTTCCGATGCTTTGCCAACCTTAGGACTGGGCCTTCCGAAATCATGAACCAATGCCGGTGTCTCAAAATCAAATCTCCACATAAAAAAGGTGGTGGGGTAGCGGGGGGCTTACCCAGGCGTGCACCTGGAGATTCGGAGGCACCTAGACAACTCTCAGCGGGGGATCACTCGGCTCGTGCGTCGATGAAGAACGCAGCTAGCGGCGAGAACTAATGTGAATTGCAGGACACATTGATCATCGACACTTTGAACGCAACTCGCAGCCCCGGGTCCCTCCCGGGGCCACATCTGTCTGACCGTCACTTGACATTCAATCGGGGACGCGCGCAGCGGTGAGGGGTGGCACCGTTCCGCGGCGTCGCCCGCGACTGGGGAAATAAGATCAGGGGTGTTTCCAGCACACGTCCCGACCCCCTAAGTGAAGACTGAGACGGGGCTCGTCCACGCCCGTACTGAGAAGTGGTCGAGAGAGCGAGATTTCGGGGAACATGTTATGAGAGAGACATGTCGTTGAGATCCACAAAGACCTCACAGTCCGCGGTCACGTATTGGGGTAGACCTGCCAACTGGTTTAATAATTGTTTGTTCATGTCCAACCAATGTGGCCAAACTGGTTTTACAATTGTTTGTTAGGACAGTGGAATGTAGGAAAAGCCAACTAGCTGGCCTTGCAATTGTTTGTTCGCACTACGAATTGTAAGATAGCTAACTAGCTGGCCTTGCAATTGTTTCCTTGTATTGTGGAATATGGTCAACTCAATTTGGAACTGTTTGTTCGAAACGTGCAATATAAGATAGGCTGCGGCAGTTTGTATGTGCTATAAAAACATCATGTTTGCATACAACTTAAACCTGCTAATGTCTAACCATATTAGCCCAAAGTTTTGTTTACATAAGCTCTGTCCTACATCACTGTCTTAGAAATATTACCCTATAGTTCCTATAAAAAGACTGAGCTCTGTTCATTCAGAGAGAATTGCGAGGAAGGGAGGCTGTGAGAGGTTCACAGCTGTCGGAGCATTCTCCAACCATCCTGCAGTCCGGTAATAAACCTATTTCCTATTTAAATTGATCTCACTCGTTCTTAACCTGCTCCTGAAGTTGTATTTTCAGACCTATCATACTTTGGTGCCGAAACCCGGGACCCAACAGCCAACAATTGCCGGAGCGACGATGGAGCACGATGACAGCATCCTCGATTGGAAGGATCAAGGACCGGTGGACGTTCCCTCGCCGCTCCGGTGATCTGGTGACGGGTTCCCGAACTAGGGCAGGTTCGGAACGAGAAAGATTGTGAGTTCACCCTTTGATTTTTGTCTCCGTGAAGTGTGATAATTTGAATGAGTATTATCACTGCGGTATTGTTGAGTCAGGGACTCCACTGGGGATGTTGAGTCAGGGTCTCCATGAGAGTGTTGAGTTAGGGACTCCATTGAGAGTGTTGAGTTAGGGACTCCATTGAGTGTTGAGTTAGGGACTCCATTGAGAGTGTTGAGTTAGGGACTCCGCTTGGTGTGATCAGAAATATTGGGTAGAATCACGAAGAATTGAGAACAATTTTGGTAAATTTAGAATATAATTGTTGTTTAAACTATTAAGTAAGTGATTAATCCGGAAAGTGACAAGGTAAATGGGTTTGTTGCTAGACTGCAGGATGGAGATCGGAGGGTTACCGGGTGTGGGGTATGTGCGGATGCGTAGTGTGGGGGGTTGCCTGTGTCTGCCGCGATGGGTGGAGCGGCATGGTTTATGACCCAATTTGAAGGACATGGAAGGTTTGATGAGAATAGAAAAGATTTTGGTAAGTGAAGAGAAAGGATTTTGGTAAGTGAATAGAAAGGATTTCGGGAAGTGAATAGAAAAGATTTTGGTAAGTGAACAGAAAAGATTTTGGTAAGTGAATAGAAAAGAAAGTGTAGGAAAGGCAGGTGAAGGAGTGGGAGAGAGGCGAGAAAGCAAGACAGAGATAAAGAGAGCAAGACAGAGATAGAGAGAGCGAGACAGAGAGAGAGAGCCAGAGAGCAAGAGAGAGATTAGAAAAAGAAAAAAAAAAGTAAAATCTTTAAGGAAATTCATTGCATTTGTGTTGGCAGAGGGAGACTGTGCTTCTCAACAGGAAACGGACCAACGGTGGTTCCAGGTGGTGCCTTAAAGTGGGAACGTCCATACCAAGCATTGCTGACCAACCAACCAATGTGAAAATAGCCAAGACGGGGATGTGGAGCAACCTTTTACACTGTAAGAAGGTTCTCTCAGTTGAAACGTTTGAGGAGACAGGTGAGATAAACTTTCTGACGTGATAAAATGAAATGCCAACCACTCCAGTATAGATTGGAAAGATTATTGCTCAGCAAGCAATACCATACAACCATTGGAAACTATTTTTATTGGTCTTATTGTCTCCATATGCGAAAAAGGTGAAAGCGTTTCACTTGAGACTAAACCTTCTTACAAAGGGTTAAAATAAACGGCCAGAAAAAGAGAAGCTGCAGTGGGAGGTGGAAGGAGCCACTCAACGCGAGAGCGGCCTCTTTGCAAACAAACCATGCATCCCACAATCATTGTCTGAAGTAATTGCAAAATTGAGCCATGGGAGGAGCCATGTCTCAACAGGGGGGGATGATCAGTATAGTACAACAAACAATGCATGTTCCCAGAGGTCACCAAACCTACTTTTAAAAAACATTTGCAGAAACTGTCTCACCTGCTCTAGACACAACTCTCAAGGCAATAAACGACACAAGCAAGGAACAAGGCAGACATGGACATTTCCCTTCGAGGTTCTGAATATGGATTTCATCGAGCTGAACCAAAGTGGCATATACAGGTACTGTCTGGTGTTCATTAACCAAGTGGGTTGAGATATGTCCATCCAAGAAAGCAGACGCCACGGCAGTCGCATAAGGCATATGCAAAAGGATCATTCCAAGCCATGGAATACCACGAGTCATTTGGAGTGATGGTGGTACTCGCTTCGTGAGCCGCGTGATCCAAGCTACGGGACGGCATCTTGCAATCAACCAAGCTGATGAACGAGTGTCGGAGCTCACGACCAGGATCCAGTGTGGGGCTTGGATGTGCCCCTCAAACACAAACACTGGTCAGTCTCCTCCAAAATTCTAACGACTCTGTTCCCCTGGGTGCGTGTGGCAAGGAACGCCCTGCGTCTGGAGACCATTTACTGCAGGTTCCGGGCCTGTGTCAGCGCATCAGTCTGGCTGCGGCAAGGCTGAGAGGCCCAGGCCGCCATGGCCCTGGTGATTTTCCAGGGCCGCCCTGCTCTTGACGGAGTCGCCACCCATTGGGGAGGTGTGTGTGCCATTTGGGGGACACTCGTGCTGCGCCTTCATACCTGTCGACGCGTCCTACTCGATCCATGATGCCATGGAAGCTATGGGAAACATGCGGAGCGCTGTGACCGGAGATCCACTTCCATCCACTCCCATAAGGCGGGTGGTTTGACTGGTTCCTCTCAGGCTCATGAACACACACTTTTGAAATCCCTAATACTATTTGTAACTGTTATTGACCTTGTGCTTATCATCCTAACCTGTTATTTACCCTGCTTCTCAGGTTTGAACAAACGTACCATTAATGCCATTGTTGAACTACCATGATTGAAGTGATTTGTGAAGAATTTCATTTAAAAGTAGCGTCGTGATGAATGAAGTTTTGATATTTTTATAGTCACAAAGGAGGGAATATTGGGGTAGACCTGCCAACTGGTTTAATAATTGTTTGTTCATGTCCAGCCAATGTGGCCAAACTGGTTTTACAATTGTTTGTTAGGACAGTGGAATGTAGGAAAAGCCAACTAGCTGGCCTTGCAATTGTTTGTTCGCACTACGAATTGTAAGATAGCTAACTAGCTGGCCTTGCAATTGTTTCCTTGTATTGTGGAATATGGTCAACTCAATTTGGAACTGTTTGTTCGAAACGTGCAATATAAGATAGGCTGCGGCAGTTTGTATGTGCTATAAAAACATCATGTTTGCATACAACTTAAACCTGCTAATGTCTAACCATATTAGCCCAAAGTTTTGTTTACATAAGCTCTGTCCTACATCACTGTCTTAGAAATATTACCCTATAGTTCCTATAAAAAGACTGAGCTCTCTTCATTCAGAGAGAATTGCGAGGAAGGCAGGCTGTGAGAGGTTCACAGCTGTCGGAGCATTCTCCAACCATCCTGCAGTCCGGTAATAAACCTATTTCCTATTTAAATTGATCTCACTCGTTCTTAACCTGCTCCTGAAGTTGTATTTTCAGACCTATCACACGGGCGGTCATTTGGATAGAAACCACCGCCCCGTGAATGTCCCTCCGCACTGAATGGACTGGTTCCAAGGCAAAAACAACACGGACCGAAGGCGCGGGCGCGAGGTGTGTGGACGCCCGCGTCGGCAGGGCGATAACCGAAACATAAATAAAAAGGATCTCCTCCCCAAATCTCAATCGATCGAACCGCGGCTTTTTCTGGTTCCGACCTCAGATCAGACCGGGCAACCCGCTGAATTTAAGCATATTACTAAGCGGAGGAAAAGAAACTAACAAGGATTCCCCCAGTAGCGGCGAGCGAAGAGGGAAAAGCCCAGCGCTGAATCCGCGGCCCCTGGCAGGTCGGGGACATGTCGCGTAAGAAAGGTACCACTCAGTTATGTCCAAATCAATGACCTCCAATTGACCACTTTATTTACAAGGAATGCTTGTATTAGAACTGGGCCCGGTCGGTTCTGGTTGGTGCATTTACTTGTTGGTAGATGTATTTTTGTTAATCTGTGAAAAAATTATCATCCTAACTGGTTCTGGGGCTATAGCCGACAACAAATAGTGTCAAAAACTTGCAAAACTGCGATAAAATCAGTGCCTGTATTATAACCGGTCGATGTCGGTTCTGGTTGGTCTATTGACACGGGGATGGTGTCCAATGATGAAAGGGATCTATAATTGATTATTCTGTATAAAAATTATCATCCATGTATGTTCTGGGGCTTAGTTATGTCCAAATCAATGACATCCAATTGTTCACTTTATTTACAAGGAATGCTTGTATCAGAACTGGACCAAATCGGTTCTGGTTGTTGCTTTTACTCAGGAATAGTCTCATATTTTGGGTGAATGTATTTATGACTATTCTGTGTTAAAATAATTATCCTAGCATGTTCTGGGGTTATTTGCCAACCAAACCCTAACCCTAAATAGTGTCAAAAACATGCTAATTTGCGATAAAAATTGTACCTGTATTATAACCGGTCGGTGTTGGTTCTGGTTGGTCTATTGACACGGGGATGGTGTCCAATGATGAAAGGGATCTATTGTTGAATATTCTGGATAGTATTAGAAAATTATCATCCAGGGATGTTCAGAAGTTCTGTTATGCCCGAATAAATGACCTCCATTTGGGCACTCTATTTACAAGTGGTGGTTTCGAACCAGGCCCAGTCCTGAAGGTCTTCCCTCCTCTACACATCTGCAGGCCTGGTTAGTACCTGGGTGGGAGACCACTAGGGAATACGTGGTGCTGTGAGCATCATGTCCCGGATCTTTTTCGACATTTCATGGGTGTCCATCTGCTGGCGCGCTACCGCTCACGGCCATACCACCCTCAAAAGGCCCGATCTCGTCCGATCTCGGAAGCCAAACATGGTTCGGGCCTGGTTAGTACCTGGGTGGGAGACCGCTTGGGAATACCAGGTGCTGTGAGCATCGTGTCCCAGATCTTTTTCGACATTTCATGGGTGTCCATCTGCTAGCGGAATACAGCTCACGGCCATACCACCCTCGAAAGGCCCGATCTCGTTCGATCTCGAAAGCCAAACATGGTTCAGGCCTGGTTAGTACCTGGTTAGGAGACCGCTTGGGAATACCAGATGCTGTGAGCATCATGCCCCGGATGTTTTTCGACATTTCATGGGTGTCCATCTCCTTTCGGCCTTCTAAGGCCTGAAGGACTTCCCTCCTCTACACGTCTGGGCGACATTTCATTGAAGCGATCCTTTCTGACAAATTGCATTCACCTAGTAGTCGAAGTAATTAAAGCAAGAAAATAACGAGCGGCAATAGAGTCGACTACATTAACCCAGCCAGTAACCCTAACCATAACCCCAACCAGAACCATAACCATAACCATAACCATAACCCCAACCATAACCCCAACCATAACCCAAACCATAACCCTAACCATAACCCTAACCATAACCCCAACCAAAACCCTAACCATAACCCCAACCATAACCCTAACCCATAACCCTAACCATAACCCTAACCATAACCCTAACCATAACCCTAACCATAACCCTAACCATAACCCCAACCATAACCCCAACCATAACCATAACCCCAACCATAACCATAACCCCAACCATAACCAAAACACCTAACCATAACCATAACCCCAACCATAACCCTAACCCCAACCCCAACCCTAACCCAAGCCCTAACCCCTGACCGTTGACCTTTGACCTTTGAAATTTGACCTTTAACCCAAACCATAACCCTAACCCTAACCGTAACCCCAACCCCTGACCTTTGACCCATAACCCATAAACTCATAAATCCAGGAGATCCAGACATTGAGAGAGCCAGAGACCCAGAGCTCCAGAGAGCCAGAGACCCAGAGAGCCAGAGAACGAGAGCTCCAGAGCTCCAGAGACACAGAGTTCCAGAGCTCCAAAGAGCCAGAGCTTCAGAGCTTCAGAGCTTCAGAGCTCCAGAGCTCCAGATCTCCAGAGCTCCAGAGAGTCAGAGCTCCAGAAAACCAGAGATACAGACATCCATAACTTCCAGGCATCCAAAAATTACTTCCATGGATGTCACTAAAAAGCCCCAAATGTACAAAAATGTTTTAAATTACAAGATAAAACATCATTTATGGATGAATTGCCATTCCTGGAACCTATATACAAATTTAGGAGCTTATCCGACACTCAGGGGGACCAAGAGAGCAATTTTCCCGGTAAAAGACAGCCCTGGCCGTCAATGCCGGAATACCCCCAAATGCCCCAAAATGTGCAAAAATTACGGGGGAAACGTCATTTAATGAGTAAATTCAATTTCTGGAACTCCCCACACACTCAAATTTAGCCCCGGGGACTATTTTCCACCGTAAATACAACCACGGAGGGAAATACGTCCAAATACACATGCGAAAAGAAAAGAAAAAAATCAGACATCATAGGCATTGTCGCCATCATTGACTTGACAACAAGCCTAGTAGTCATCATACCCTCAGCAGTGTATGACGAAATTGTATAGTGCTTCTCCACAAGTTCGTCTTCCCAGGCAAGACCCATTAAATTAGATCCTGGCGACTGTAGGAAAACGAACGAACTGGAGAGCAGTGAGCCGCTGCACCCGTGCGCGCCGCCATCTTGTCCTCATATATATCAGGGAATACAACAGCAAACAGCCCATCGATGGTGAACGTGAGGGTGGAGGCAGCCAAACAATGCCAGGAGAAGGGCCCCAAAATGTACAAAAATGGATTTAATTATTGGATAAAAACTGCATTTGTGTATGAAATACAATTCCTGGAGCATTTCAGACAATCGAACCAGAACCAGGTACTTTTAAACACAGCCATGGAAGCAAATACTTCCATGGAAGTGGTGAAAATGCCCAAAAATGTACAAAAATGTATTTAATTCGTGGATAAAACATAATTTATGGATGGATTACAATTCCTGGAACCTATATACAAATTTTGGAGCTTTTCGGGCAATCAGAGGGACCGGGAGAGCGATTTTAAAAGACAACCCTGGCCGTCAATGGCGACATACCCCAAAATGCGCTAAAATGTGCAAAAATCAAAGGGAAAACATCTTTTAATGAGTAAATTCAATATCTGGTACTCTCCACACACTCAAATTTAGCCCAGGGGACTGTTTCCGACCATAAACATACCCATGAAGGGAAATACGTCCAAATAACCATTTCTATCACTTAGAATGAAAACAAATGAAAAACTTACTTGAATTGGACGATTTTACGCTATATACACTGTAACTATGTGTCTCTGACAGTTTGTTTCGCAGCAGGGGAACATTTCAGTTTTTATTGCTTTCATGCGCTGAAAATCACGTTTTGGCCAAGTATCATAGTTTTCATTGTAACTTAAATTCTATCACTTTGAACGATGCCAAATAAAAAACTTACTTGAATTGGACAATTTTACACTATATACACAGTAACTGTGTCTCTGACAGTTTGTTTGGCAGCAGGGGAACTTTTCAGTTTTTATTGCCTTAATGTACTTTTCATGCCCTGAAAATCACGTTTTGGCTAAGTATGATTGTTTTCATTATAACTTAATTTCTAGCCATGAGAATGATGCCAAATGGACAACTTACTTGAATTGGACGATTTTACACTATATACACAGTAACTATGTGTCTCTGAAAGTTTGTTTGGCAGCAGGGGAACATGTAAGATTAGACAAAGTATCTTTGCAAATGCTTGTTCATATTGTATAACAGCATCGTAGTCATCCTTATGGCTTACATGTCAGCATAAACACCCAACTGTCTGACTGAATAAACAATCTTAGTCTTGTGATTTGGGTGACATGTCAGCACAAATACTCAACTGTCCGACACTGATCAATTACTTTTTGCCCTGCAAATGACTGAAATGTATCTCTCCAAAGTCCTAGTGACAACTGTCAGTTTTTCCTGTATTTAAGACACACACACCGGTCATTCGACTAGAGTTGCAGTAACATCGCGTTGAACAGGACCCTACTGTAGGAACTCTCACTGTCCACTTTGCAGTCTGGTAATAAACCAATTGGTCCGGGACCAATGAAAGTAGAACAAGAATTAGCAAGGGCTTTATAGTCTTGGTCTGTTAATAGAGTCAGGGACTTAACGAAGACAAAGTCAGGGACTTTTGGTCTTTGTGTGTTCAGAGATATTGGGTAAATCACAAAGTAGGGATCAATTTCGGGTAATTTAGAAAATAATTGTTGTTTAAACTATTAAGTAGGTGATTAATATGGGTCAGAAAGCAACAAAAGGGATGGGTTTATTGTCAGACTGCAAAATGAAAATCGGAGAGTTACCGGGACGAGATATCAAGGTCCAGCTTGGGCTAAGCCTAGTGGCCACACAAAATGGACTCCGACCCAGGGAATTACAGACCAAAAATATCTTCCACACCACCACATCTAACAGCTTCTACTCTCTCGACATTGTCGGGAATGATTCTGCCAAGGTAGCTAAAAGTCTAAGACAACAGTCTGGAGATATCTGCCCAGCAGCACCAGGACAGGAACAACAAACATGGCCATTACATGTCACCCTGAAGTTCATGGGAGACCGGACGACAAGTGGTTAAACCAATTCTCACAGTTGCCCACTCAACGAATCATAATTAACCACGTATATGCAACTGACCTAATGGACAACCCATTGCCCCCCGGACACATTGCCTATGGGGATGGATCATCATCAAAAACCCTGGATGGAGAAAAACACAACGTATATGCCGTGGTGACTCAAAAAGACAACCTCAAGACAGGACGACTCCCCGGCGACTGATCTGCACAAGCCGCAGAAATAATGGCACTGACAGAGGCATGTAGACTATTCCTAGAACAAGACGTGACGGTGGAAAGACACAGCCCAAACCCTGCTGAATTACTAAGAGAAATGCAAAATCATGCCCCAGAAAAAGAGAAACTGCAATGGGAAACAGAAGGAGCCACTCAACACAAGAACGGACTCTATGCAGTAGAAAACAAGCCATGCGTGACACGATCATTGTTTGAAGTAATTGCCAAATTGAGCCATGGGAGGAGCCATGTCTCAACAGGAGGGATGATCAGTACAGTACAACAAACAATGCATGTTCCCAGAGGTCTCGAAACTTACTTCAATTGTTTTGGCAGAAACTGTCTGAACTGCTGTAGACACAACTCTCAAGGCAACGAACGACCCAAGCATGGAACAAGGCAAACAGGAACATATCCCTTCGAGCTTCTGAACATAGATTTCATCAAACTGAACCAAAGTGCTGGACTCGTCGAACAAACCATTAGAACAGTAAAACTCAGACTCGGAAAAACCATGGAAGACACAGGAAAACCATGGCAAGAATGCACGAGCCTGGTAGAAACGTACATGAGAATCATTCCAACAGCACAGGGATTCACACCATTTGAGGCAGTGAACGACAGACCCTTCCACTTAACAATGTGGGAAAAAGATCTGGTGGTAGAAGAGAAAGGAGAAACAGATTCCCTCACTAAGTGGTTATGCAAAATGTTCCAAGAAAAAACTGTGATGAATGCAAAATAATCTGCCGACATCTTCTCTGTCTCCCACAGAGGAGATCCTGTCCCCAGGAGACCTGGTAATCGTCAAGGTGATAAATAGAAAGTGCTGGTCTTCTCCACGTTGGGATGGACCTCACCGTGTGATTTTGCCTACACCCACCGCCATCAAAATCGAAAGAAGAGACACCTGGATACATCATTCCCACAGTAAACAAAGTACAAGAATGAAGTGGCTACTCATCATCATCACCGCTCTGTGTTCAACCACATGGAGGGAACGTACCAGAACCTTGGTACACTCCCACTGGAGGAGAATGCCCCACTAGCTGGTTCAGGAAACGATCAGGGGCCCCCAGATCTGCATCCTATTAACCAAGACACCAATCGTTGTTCAAGTCCCTTTGCTCAGCCTACAGTTTACTCACTTGGGATTACACAGGACTGACTCCAGTTGTTTTTATTGGTACCTACAAGCTCCCAGAGTCTGAGTGGTCTGGCCAGACACCTGGGACCAGGTCCTCCTCCATACAGGCTACAAAACCATCACATGGCCCCTTTCCAAAGAAGCTACCACCATGACCGCTAACTTCACCAAGTTAGCCACCACCATCAAAGATGGTAAACATATGCTAGAGCTCACGACCAATATCCAACAAAAAGGCTGCATCAACCTATGCCTCCGACCGGACCGACCAGGAAAAGGGCCCCTCTTTACTATCACCATCCGCACTACTAGTCCAGCCATGGTCCCCAAAGTGATTGGTGTGAACCCCTTCGTACAACCATCCGCCACACGCCTACTCAAAATCCGTCCGGCAGGAACACCTAAGCCTGAGTAGATACACCTTATTCTCGCCCATGTCCAAACACAGGAAGAAAACGACTACAACCCGATGATGAGGAACAGTTGGTACAGATACACCGCACTCACAGCCCGCGCCACAACCAATGCGTTGTTATGTCTGTTCCCTCATGCCTACTGCCGTAGCCCAACCACAGCTATGGTCCAACCGACAGAACGAAGAACTCGCCAACCTCACCTACAACTGTATCCTGGGTAATCTGAGAGAATCCTTCCAGCAAAGCTCGACCGCCTACATACCATGGTCGCAGTACCATTAGCAGCTACAGTCAATACCGCAACGTATGTCCAGTGCAACAACCGAACAGACTGTTATCCATCCTGTTTCAACTTCAGCGGACCGGATCCGAAGACCCCTTTGGACCAAGTTCACGTCACCAGGTGCGCCGAGATCAGACACATTCCTTCCCAATCATGGACAGTACTGGACCAAATATGGTGGCTCTGCGAATGGCAAGTGTATATGATCATCCCCACCAATACAACTGGGCTCTGTGTCCCTACATCTGCATCCGACCACACGTACGTTCTAACAGCAGACTCGATTCCAACTGTCCACGCCAACCCACATCTACCCACCAGGCGTCAACGACGGAGCTTTGATTTATTCCCCCATGATTCAGTTTGGGGCTCGGATGTCCCCCTCTAATACAAACACTGGTCAGTCTCCTCTTAAATCATGATGGAGGTGTTCCCCAGGGTAGGAACAGCGAAGAACACCCTACGTCTGGAAACCATTGACTACAGATTCCAGGCACGACACTAATCAATTACTTGTTGCCCTGCAAATGACTGAAACGTATCTGTCCAAAGTCTTAGGGACAACTGTCAGTTTTGCCTGTATTTAAGACACACTCACTGGTCATTCGACTAGAGTTGCAGTAACATCGCAGTGAACAGGACCCCACTGTAGGAACTCTCACTGTCCACTTTGCAGTCTGGTAATACATATTTTCTATTTAAATTTATCTCACTCTTTCTTAGCCTGCTCCTGAAGTTGTATTTTCAGACCTAACAAACATTTCAGATTTTTTGCCCTAATGTGCGTTTCATGCGCTGAAAATCACGTTTTGGCAAAGTATCATAGTTTTCACTATAACTTAACCTAACCCTGACCCTAACCCTAACCCTAACCCTTACCCTAACTTCCATCACTTAGAATGATATCAAATGAAAAACCTACTTAATTTGGACGATTATACACTATATACACAGTAACTATGTGTCACTGACGTTTGTTTCGCAGCGGGGGAACATTTCAGTTTTTATTGCCCTAATGTGCATTTCATGCGCTGAAAATCACGTTTTGGCCAAGTATCATAGTTTTCACTATAACTTAATTTCTATCAATCAGAATGATGTCAAATGAAAAACTAACTTGAATTGGATAATTATACACTATATACAAAGTAACAATGTGTCTCTGACAGTTTGTTTCGCAGCAGGGGAACATTTCAGTTTTTATTGCCTTAACGTGCGTTTCATGCGCTGAAAATCACGTTTTGGCCAAGTATCATAATTTTCACTATAACTTAATTTCTATCACTAAGAATGATGCCAAATGAAAAAAATATTTGAATTGGACAATTATACACTATATACACAGTAACTATGTGCCTCTGACAGTTTGTTTCGCAGCAGGGGAACATTTCAGTTTTTATTGCCTTAACGTGCGTTTCATGCGCTGAAAATCACGTTTTGGCCAAGTATCATAGTTTTCACTATAACTTAATTTCTAGCACTTAGAATGATGTAAATGCAATACTTACTTGAATTGGATGATTTTACACTATATACACAGTAGCTATGTGCCTCTGGCAGTTTGTTTCGCAGCAGGGGAACATTTCAGTTTTTATTGCCTTAACGTGCGTTTCATGCGCTGAAAATCACGTTTTGGCCAAGTATCATACTTTTAACTATAACTTAATTTTTATCAATTAGAATGATGCAAAATGAAAAACTTACTTGAATTGGACAATTATACACTATATACACAGTAACTATGTGCCTCTGACAGTTTGTTTCGCAGCAGGGGAACATTTCAGTTTTAATGCCTTAACGTGCGTTTCATGCGCTGAAAATCACGTTTTGGCCAAGTATAATAATTTTCACTATAACTTAATTTCTATCACTTTTAATGATGCTAAATGCAAAACTTACTTGAATTGGACGATTTTACACTATATACACAGTAACAATGTGCCTCTGACAGTTTGTTTCGCAGCAGGGGAACATTTCAGTTTTTATTGCCTTAACGTGCGTTTCATGCGCTGAAAATCACGTTTTGGCCAAGTATCATAATTTTCACTATAACTTAATTTCTATCACTAAGAATGATGCCAAATGAAAAAATATTTGAATTGGACAATTATACACTATATACACAGTAACTATGTGTCTCTGACAGTTTGTTTCGCAGCAGGGGAACATTTCAGTTTTTATTGCCTTAACGTGCGTTTCATGCGCTGAAAATCACGTTTTGGCCAAGTATCATAGTTTTCACTATAACTTAATTTCTAGCACTTAGAATGATGTAAATGCAATACTTACTTGAATTGGATGATTTTACACTATATACACAGTAGCTATGTGCCTCTGGCAGTTTGTTTCGCAGCAGGGGAACATTTCAGTTTTTATTGCCTTAACGTGCGTTTCATGCGCTGAAAATCACGTTTTGGCCAAGTATCATACTTTTAACTATAACTTAATTTTTATCACTTAGAATGATGCTAAATGCAAAACTTACTTGAATTGGACGATTTTACACTATTCACACAGTAACTATGTGCCTCTGACAGTTTGTTTCGCTGCAGGGGAACATTTCAGTTTTTATTGCCTTAACGTGCGTTTCATGCGCTGAAAATAACGTTTTGGCCAAGTATCATAATTTTCACTATAACTTAATTTCCATCACTTAGAATGATGCCAAATGAAAAACTTACTTGAATTGGACGATAATACACTATATACATAGTAACTATGTGTCTCTGACAGTTTGTTTCGCAGCAGGGGAACATTTAAGTTTTTATTGCCTTAACGTGCGTTTCATGCGCTGAAAATCACGTTTTGGCCAAGTATCATAATTTTCACTATAACTTAATTTCTATCACTTAAAATGATGCCAAATGAAAAACTTACTTGAATTGGATGATTTTACACTATATACACAGAAACTATGTGCCTCTGGCAGTTTGTTTCGCAGCAGGGGAACATTTCAGTTTTTATTGCCTTAACGTGCGTTTCATGCGCTGAAAATCACGTTTTGGCCAAGTATCATAGTTTTCACTATAACTTAATTTCTAGCACTTAGAATGATGCCAAATGCAAAACTTACTTGAATTGGATGATTTTACACTATATACACAGAAACTATGTGCCTCTGGCAGTTTGTTTCGCAGCAGGGGAATATTTCAGTTTTTATTGCCTTAACGTGCGTTTCATGCGCTGAAAATCACGTTTTGGCCAAGTATCATAATTTTCACAATAACTTAATTTCTATCACTTAGAATGATGCCAAATGAAAAACTTACTTGAATTGGACGATTTTACACTATATACACAGTAACTATGTGTCTCTGACAGTTTGTTTCGCAGCAGGGGAACATTTCACTTTTTATTGCCTTAACGTGCGTTTCATGTGCTGAAAATCACGTTTTGGCCAAGTATCATAGTTTTCACTATAACTTAATTTCTATCACTTAGAATGATGCTAAATGCAAAACTTACTTGACTTGGACGATTTTACACTATATACACAGTAACTATGTGCCTCTGACAGTTTGTTTCGCAGCAGGGGAACATTTCAGTTTTTATTGCCTTAACGTGCGTTTCATGCGCTGAAAATCACGTTTTGGCCAAGTATCATAGTTTTCACTATAACTTAATTTCTAGCACTTAGAATGATGCCAAATGCAAAACTTACTTGAATTGGACGATTTTACACTATATACACAGTAACTATGTGCCTCTGACAGTTTGTTTCGCAGCAGGGGAACATTTCAGTTTTTATTGCCTTAACGTGCGTTTCATGCGCTGAAAATCACGTTTTGGCCAAGTATCATAGTTTTCACTATAACTTATTTTTTATCACTAAGAATGATGCTAAATGAAAAACTTACTTGAATTGGACGATAATACACTATATACACAGTAACTATGTGTCTCTGACAGTTTGTTTCGCAGCAGGGGAACATTTCAGTTTTTATTGCCCTAATGTTCGTTTCATGCGCTGAAAATCACGTTTTGGGCAAGTATGATAGTTTTCACTATAACTTAATTTCTAGCACTTAGAATGATGCCAAATGCAAAACTTACTTGAATTGGACGATTTTACACTATATACACAGTAACTATGTGCCTCTGACAGTTTGTTTCGCAGCCGGGGAACATTTCAGTTTTTATTGCCTTAACGTGCGTTTCATGTGCTGAAAATCACGTTTTGGCCAAGTATCACAATTTTCACTATGAAGAATATGACATATTTTACTCATTCTTTTTAGTATAGCTGTTTCATTTTTATATCATATTTTACTCATTCTTTTTAGTATAGCTGTTTCATTTTGATATGACATATTTTACTCATTCTTTTTAGTATAGCTGTTTCATTTTGATATCACATTTTACTCATTCCTTTTGTTGTGGCGGCCTTGTTTTAGAGTCGCCACTGGTTCCCAACTCAATTACAATATGAACAGAAGGATCGGTCTGAGACTCCTCAGCTACAATGTTAACAAAAGGCTCTTCCTGAGATTCTTATTTCAAGGTGGGATCCACACTGATAAGAGACCAGATGGAGGACTTCAAAGGGCAGAGGAACAAAGAGCAGGGCAGAGGGTCGGGACTTTATAGGACCAGCGGAGACAGAGGTCTGGATGATGTGGATTCAAGGCTGGAAGATGTGGAGCCCAGAGAAACCCCCCCTCACAGCAGCCCTGGACCAGCCCACATCTCATTATTAATCAGCGAATGAATATGCATTTTTGTTGGACTATAACTGGGCAAACGCGGGTTTGGACAATGTCTTTTCCATCCTCCGCTTTGGGACATCAACACTCAGCGGGCTTATTCTATGGGAGGGAGACCCGGAGCTCTGTATGAATCAATTTGAATGGAATAAACCATCTGTGGATAAACTCGCTCAACCCTGGTTTGTCTCCTCCGATGCTGAACACGCTCCATTGTTAGACTGGAGACTACAGAGTTAAGGAATTGGAGTCAGGTGAAATAGTTTAGTCTAACAGTTTTGGTGACCCTGACGTGATTCGGTTGCGTAAACAGTTTAGGGGTTAAGGCCGATAACTCCGTCCGTGAACCAGGGAGAAAACTGCGTAGATATATGGGTTAAGGCCAGCCGCGGACTCTAAAACACGTCGGCGAACGTGGAGTCGCGGTTATCGAAGCACGTCAGCGAACGTGAGAATAAGGAAAAGTTAAACACGTCAGCGAACGTGAGAATAAGGAAAAGTTAACCACGTCAGCGAACGTGAGGGCACGCCGGCGAGCGTGAGACCTTTCTCTTGGGACTTCTCCAACAGGCGCCTGATCAACTGAAAGGTAAGCAGAATACCTATTACTGAAACGTTAAAATTCTGCTATTGGATTTTTAAATTATGGAGAAGTGACTATAGAAAGGGGGTTTGGGAATAGGAGATTTCGAAAAGGTTGTAATATACCTAGAGTCGGTATTGATGACGATCCCAGAACGGTCGTTTTGAAATAGAGAAAACGTCGTATGAAACAAAGGAACAAGAGATTCCGGAAAGAGTTGTATGCAGGAGTTATTTTAAAGTCTTCAGCAGGGAAACAACTGGGTCCACAGATGTTTGATTCCTAGAATTGATTCTAAAAAAAAAAAAATAATAATAAAAAAAAAAAGTAACAATAATTCCTAGAATTGAACATACTAAAATTCTAAATTTATCCGGAGACTTGATCTAGATTGAATTGGTGGAAATGGAAGGATGTGAGAGTGCGGGAGAATGTGGAGAATGGAATGAATTGACAATTTTGTATGCAGATGTGGAAGCACAGGTTCTGAGTGGTGTTCAAGTTAAAAAACAACCAAAAATAAGACGCGAGTTGGTGAAACAATTTAGTACTTTAAAAGAAAATGTACGTTTTGTAGGTCAAAAGCATGAATGGAATATGAATAACTTGTCCATTGCTTTGCGGAAAGTAGAGCGTGTCGTCACAGCTAAGGAGGTGGAACTCCGAAGGAGAAAAGAGGAGGTGTGGAGGTGGAGGCGGGGGTCGATACTGAGAAAGGAGGAGGAGTTGGAACAGCATAGATTGGCAATACACAACCTGGTAATTGCGTCAACAGCTTTGGCGGCGGTGAGGGCCCCCACCCAGATCGAACCAACTTTGACTCTTGTACCTTCAGCGCCTCCACTGAATAATAAAACTCCATTAAAACCTCACAGTATACCCATACAAGCACCAATAGTGACTTTAGGTGGACGATTGATCCTTGACGATGAGAATGAGGAGGAAGCTATGTCCTCCGAGGCAAAAGGCCTCATAGGAAAAGCATGTAATCTCGAACACGAGAAAGATAAGACAGAACGATCCAGAGTTGACTTGACTGACCGAGAGGACAATGATGAAAAAGAAATGACCAAAGGGACTCGACAGAAAAATGAAATAAAGAAAGGTAGGAAAAAAGGAAAAGATGACTTGACTGACAATCTTATACTGTTTGAGGACGCAAATCGACAATCAGACTATAACTCAGATAATGATTCAGACATTGCAGGTGAACAGGAGAATGAGAGTGTGGACATGTATAAACAGGCTCTACCAGATTTGGGATCTCATTACGCCCTTCGCCCACGTAACAATGGGGCAAAAGAGACACCAGACAAGACTGCCGCGCCAAAACCAAAGCCCAGCGCAAAGCGGGTACAAGCTACATCTGGAGGTATGTATCCCCTCCGCCCTCAGGGAGCAGAAATGATATTTGAACCTCTTGGTCTTAGAGATGTGGCGACATTGGCTGACCAACTCCCTCCAATGGCGAATGGAGGAAGTACATGGCTGATGAAGTTTTTGGCCCTAATGAGCGGACAGAATTGTGCGCTTGGTGACATGAGACAGGCCATATCAGCTTCCTGCTCTCATCATCAATTACAAATGATAGAGGAGGAAGCAGAAACTATCAGGTACCCACACGAAACCCCATTGTCCCAGGTATCGGGCGCCTTATTTACGGCAATTAAAAATACCTTCCCAAGATCCCATGACATGGCTCCAACCGTGTTTCCATACATCGATGGAGTGGGAGGGCCGGTACACTATGAAAAGTGCATTAATGCCTGGATAGATAGTACCGGCCGACACCCATCGGGCAGATTAGATAATATCCTCTTATTCCGAACAGCTGTTGTCGAGGGTCTTCCAGAACCTGTGAAAAAGGAGTTGAGAAAGGACCCTGACTTGTTGACTGGTGATGAACCAAGGTTTAAACGTCACCTGTCTCACCATTGTAAGATGTATGATAACGAGAAGGTAAAAGAAAAAGCCGAGTCGCTAAATATGAATTCTGCTCTGGTAAAATTACAACTTTCCAAATTTTATAGTGAATCCAAAAAATCTAAACAGGAAAAGACAAACCAATCTGCCCAGATGTTCCAGGGCCATGGTCGGGCTCGAGATGGTGGTCAGTTCCATGATGGATATGGTGGTCGCAGGGGTGGTTTCTCTGGTGGCCGGGGAAAAGGGTACTCGAGACCGGGCCAACAAGACTATAACTGTTTTACATGTGGCCGTCCTGGACACTGGAGACATGAGTGTCCCGGTCAGCGACAGTACCCGCGGCAACCCCCAACACAACAGGGGGGGCCACCACATCAACAGCGGCCCACGCGCGGAGGAGCAAGAGGCACTGGCAGACCATGGCGGTCACAGCAGCCAGCGCAGTCAACTGGACAATATTACCAGGGTGGAGATGATCCTCACAGTCCATGGGATCCTCCACACTCCGAATAGGGGTGCCCGAGAGGCTCGGTAAGCAGGGGAACGGCAGACCCAATGCTTCATATGAGAATCAACGGCGTCCAAACATCAGCTTTGGTGGACACGGGAGCAACATACTCATCTTTGAACATGCCGCTCACAGCCGGTTGTCTCTCCTCTTCAACCATAACTTTGGTCGGCTTCTCGGGATCTCCTCAAGCTCTGCCTATTACCAGACCGCTGCAAACGGAAATACCCCACCTAAAACAGACTCTATTTCATTCCTACGTCCATTCACCCCAAACACCTGTGAATTTAATGGGAAGAGACTTGTTGATGTCTATTGGAGCTACCATCTTATGTGGGCCGGATGGCCTCACAGTAACTTTACCAAATGGTGCAAAGATTCCGTGTTCGCAACCAGTACGAACATGTGGACAATGGTTGATGTGTCCCTTGCAACAAGACACCGAGGTAGCAACAATCTATTGGTCATGTCTTGAGCCTGAAACTCCGGCCACTGGGGGACTGTTGTTTGTTTATCACCAGTGGAAATCATTCATTGATTCACTCCGGCCTTACCATCCGCCCAAGGATGACTTTCATTGTACTTTGTTTTATGACACAGAAGATGACTTAGTCTATCGAGACCGTTTTCAGAAGGTTCTTGGAACACCCTGGCAATTGAAATCCACCAAAATATTTGTGGGTCCAGAAGGCGTAGCTTCATATGTTGATTTGGACGAATCGCAAAAAGTGTGGTACAAAATGTCGGATACAGCCGACCCCCACATTTCTTTGGCTCTGTCTCATGGTCACGAAGCTCGTCAACTCGGTCCCATGGCCAAGAAACTTCTTAAAGTCACGGACTGGCAGTCCACTGACCTACCAGGGCTGACTTATTCCAAATTGCATGACTCTTATCAGATTGATCCACATGCCCCATTGATAAACTCCTCCATTTTGGAGGAACAAATCTTGACTCGAGAACATGGTAGGGAATTGACTGATCACCACCAGACAGAGGATTTACTGAAAACTATTCCGGACACATTGTGGTCATCAGGACCATTTGATGTAGGACATTGTGTTAAAATTCCACCTGTAATGTTAAAAATAGATGAGAGTGCCATCATCCACAGGCCACAATATAGATGGACTCCAGATGCGGACAAAGGTATGGAAGACACTAGGTGGACTGTGGGACGCAGGTGTGATAGAACTTTCTAACTCACGATGGAACACGGCATTGCGACCAGTACTTAAGGCGGACGGACAGAGTTACTGTATGGCACATGACCTTAGACCTGTGAACGACGCAACGCTGACTCCGATCCTACCAGTACCCGACCCCCATAGAATGTTGACTTCGCTCAGTCCAGTGTATCAATGGTTTACTTGTATTGATCTAGCTAACGCCTTTTTCTGTGTACCTTTGCATCCTTCAGCCAGACAGTACTTTGCGTTCACCTATCGTGGTGTCCACATGCAGTATCAGCGCCTGCCACAAGGGTTTAAAAACTCGCCTGGTATTTTTAATCAGTGTCTGAAGGACCTGTTACAAGACCTAACGTTACCTGAAAACTCTGTTCTTTTACAGTATGTGGATGACCTTTGCATTGCGACAACCACTTCTGAAATCTGCCTGGCGGTCACTAGGATGGTCCTGCTAAAACTTCATAATATTGGTTTCAAAGTGTCAAAGAAGAAGCTTCAGGGTTGTCGAAGAGAAGTAACTTTTCTAGGCCGTGTTGTGTCAGCCAAAGGACTGTCCATGTCACCTGAACATCGAAAAACCATTTTGTCTCATTCCAGGCCCCAAACCGTCAAAGACATGTTGTCATTTCTGGGCCTCTGTGGCTACAGTAGGACCTATATACCATGTTATGTGGACAAGACACATACACTTCGCGTTCTGGTAAAAGACAAAGGTGTTAAGAATCTTAGAGCACAACTTGATTGGACGAAAGAAGCAGACGAAACCTTTGTGTCTCTGGTTCAAGAACTGGCCTCTGCGGCTGCCCTGGCCAACCCTGATTTCAACAAACCTTTTCATCTTGATGTGTCTAACTCGGCGACTACAGTAAATGCTGTTTTATTTCAGAAGGTTTCGACGACTAGGCGGGTATTGATGTATTGTAGCGTAACACTAGATGGTGTTGAGCTTCGTCAACCAGAGTGTACTCGTTATGCAGCAGGGCTCGCTAAAGTGCTTCTTAAAACAGCTCATACAGTGATGGGACATCCCATATATGTTCTGACTGATCATGGGGTATCGGCGTATGTGGCTTCATCAGCATTTACCTTATCATCGCTTCGACAGTCTAGACTTTTACGTATTCTCACAGCTCCAAACATCAATTACGTTCACACAGGTATCAATATGGCGGATAACATTCAGCTAGGACCACATGAATGTGCTATGAGGGTTAATCACCAAAGGTACGTTCGGCCTGATCTCAATACTAAACCGCTTACATTTGGTCGTGTGACAGGGTGAAGTAGGTGATGTTATACATGAGTGCAGGTGTTAAGTTAAAAAGGGACTCATGCCGCTTAGCATGCGTTGAACACGCGGCGATGACGTAATGGGCACGCGCAAGTCACGCAGTGATTACCCAATGGTCATAGACCTTGGTATAGTATAAAAACGGGCTATTCAGACATTTCTCTAAGTTGGTTTGAAATACAACAAAGGACCTGTCTGATTATTTCACCCGTCTTTTAAAGACGAAATACTGCTACCCCGTGGAAAATCACGGGTACAACATTTTTGGAGGCACCGCTGGGATTGCTGCTTAGATGACCAGTATTCACAACCTGACTACTGAATGATGAGCCAGCAAAACCAACCACCTCCAGAAACAAGACAGTGAGGAGAGGCGTTGTGGTGAAAAGCGACGTGAAGTTGGCAGAGTACTCGTCATCTGAGGCCAGTAGAGATCATCAGAGAGACGGTAAAAACGTGCCAGTTCAGTGCTCACACTTTTGCATCATAAACCAAACTCCTACTGTGTTGAGAAAATGGAAATGGAACGGAAGCAGTTACGCCTAGAGGTTTACGAAATGTTGGACAAGCTAACAGTTAATGACCTGTTAGAAATATGTGATTTTCTGAACATAGAGAGTCCGGAATGCACATCACGAGTGCCATTGTTCTGGCACATCCATGACCACCTGGAAAGGAGCAAACTCAAGGACGAAGAGGATCAAGGTATGGCTGAGTTGTTAGAATTAAAAGAGGGGATAAGGATGTTGTATGAAGACAGAAGACTGGGGTGGCAGAGACTTTTTGGGGCAAAGCAGGCAATAAATAGTGAACACTTGGCCTCTCTTGAGCGCGAAAAAATTCTCAAGAGGGACCTTGAAGCCATGAAACAAGAACAAGCTAGGCATAATGAAGAGAGCGATAAGCAAAGAAGAGATTTGTTTGAGCAGCTCTCTGCGAAAAATGAAGCTGTAGAAAACTACAAAGCTGAGAGAGAAAATCTGCGGTGCGAAAATGTAGAGCTGAAGAACCAGCTTGACAAAACAGTTGGCTGTTTAGCAAAGGCAGCAACAGATGTGGAGGCAAAAGAATTGAAACTTTTATCTTATGAAGAGGAAATAGCCCAACAGAAAAAACTTTTGGCGCTAGAAAACTTGCATACTGATGAAATCGTTCAATCTAAAGATCACATCATCAAAAGACTGGAAGCGGACATATCGCAACAGAGAGAAGCCTTTCAGAAAAAGATTGACCATCTTGAACTTCAGTTTGAACAAGCTGAGCAGCAGAAAACTGATGAGATTAGCGTACTGCAAGAAGAGAAAATTGCTCTGGAGAAACAGGTGGACATGCTTGTTGTGGAGAAGGAGAAACTTTTTCAGACCAAGCAAGCAACAGAAAGAGAGAATATGGCATCTCTCCAGAGGGAGGAAGTACTGAAAGAGGAGCTTGAATTACTGAAGCTGGAAAAAGTTACATTCTTGAAAGTAAGGGAACAAGAACAGGCGAATATGAGGTTAAAGATAAAATCAACAAGAGCTTTGACCCAATATGGTAGAGATACTGACAAGTCTCCCCTTGAATGTCAAAAATCTAGTGAACTAATTCCTACTCAACAGACCAAGACGAGTAGATTCCCAGAGGTCAAACCAAAACCAGACATTCGGACATCAAGAAACGTACAAGCTAAACCTCTGAACGCAAAAGAAATGAGCTCCTCTTCAAATCTTGAATCCGCTGGCAACAGGACAAATGAAACTGAACCAGAACCGACGGAGATACAGAAATCGAATTGGAAGGAGCCTTCGAATAAACTTGTGCATGTTTACAACTGTACCCGTTGTGATGTGACAGGTTATTCACCATTTTATCTACTGTTCGGGAGATCGCCGAGGCTCCCAGTGGACATGCTCTTTGGACTGTGCAACAGGTCCGATGCAGATGGACAGCAGGACTATGTGGAGAAATGGAGACAAGGGATGGAGGAGGCGTACACCATTGCCACCGAGAACGCACGGAAAGCGGCAGAAAAAGGTAAAAAGCACTATGACACTAAAGTAAGGAGTTCTGTGCTACAACCAGGAGAACGCGTCCTGATAAAAAACCTGACACCAAGAGGAGGACCTGGGAAACTCCGTGACTTCTGGGAAGATACAGTTCACACGGTGGTGAAGCAAATGGGATCTGACCTACCAATTTATGAAGTTAGGCCAGAAAGAGGTAAAGATCGTTCCAGAATTCTGCACAGAAATCTACTAATGTCTTGTGACCATTTGCCCGTTGAGATAACACCAGAAGAAGGGAAAATCGGCACGAGGACGCCGAGAAAGAAACAGCAGCCGGCATCTCATCAGGAGTCAGACAAAGAAAGCGATGACGAAGATGACTTCCACTATGAGCTACGCCAGCTAAATGAGAGAGGTACCCAAGAGATGGAGCCGGAGCACAGGCCACTGCCTGTGGACCAGACACACGAAGTGAGGGGCCCTGCTTCCGGACCAGTACAAGTAGAAGAGGACCATCTGCTGGAGGACCTGCCTGGTGAGGGAGCAAACCCTCCTCTTGAAGGTCCTAGTGATGAGCAGTTGTCAGAGACTTCCCCGCCAAACGCCGTGACGGAACCTGAGGCGCTGACTGATGAACGGCCGAGAAGGGAGAGACACCCACCACGACGTACGACCTATGACCATCTTGGAATCCCCTCCTGTTATAGTACACAGTCACCTCAGGAGCGGCTAACTGTTTACCCTGCACCAGGAGTGGCCCCTTGGTTAGTACACCTGCATCCATATTACTTGCAGCCACCTTTTTTGTTTGGACTCCAACAAGCTTGAACCTACAAGGACGACGTGCATGATGCGGTCATGGACTGTTATGGACTGTGATTACTGTGCCATCCAGTAAAACGTGGACCGTACGAGTTGTGGATTATATTTGAACTGTGGCCCGTGCCGCCTGGACTTTTATGAGCATCGGCTCACCAAAGTGGAAATGTTTGGGAGCATATTAATGTCGGGACGACATTTGTTTATGTGGGGGAGAGTGTGACAGGGTGAAGTAGGTGATGTTATACATGAGTGCAGGTGTTAAGTTAAAAAGGGACTCATGCCGCTTAGCATGCGTTAAACACGCGGCGATGACGTAATGGGCACGCGCAAGTCACGCAGTGATTACCCAATGGTCATAGACCTTGGTATAGTATAAAAACGGGCTATTCAGACATTTCTCTAAGTTGGTTTGAAATACAACAAAGGACCTGTCTGATTATTTCACCCGTCTTTTAAAGGTATGTTGCTTTGTTTTGAATATCGATTGAGTGTGAGATGTGCAAGAGGCAATAAGTAGCATGTGAGAAAGAACGTAATGCTTAGTGATGCTTGTTTACTTTTTTTATGTGTGCGCGTAAATGTGCGAGTCTCGGGTATTGTTTACAGCAAGCTACCTTCGGCCGCTGGTTATTTACTTTTTCATGTGTGCGCGTAAATGTGCGAGTCTCGGGTATTGTTTAAAACAAGCTACCTTCGGCCGCTGGTTGTTTACTTTTTTGTGTGCGTGAATGTGCGAGTCTCGGGTGCATTGTTTACAGCAGGCTACTTTCGGCCGCCGTTATAACGGTAGCATAATAGTTATGCAGTATATGACGGCCGGAACAAAAGGTAACAAGTTTCTATACTCATAAGTTATAATCGTTTATGCAGCAAGTACATTGCTTTGGATTATAACGGGTTGTTAATATGTTACTATGTATATATTTGAGTGTTATTGTATATTATGTTTTGTGTGAATTGCTTTGATATAACTAAAGTTGGTTTGAAATACAACAAAGGACCTGTCTGATTATTTCACCCGTCTTTTAAAGGCGAAATACTGCTACCCCGTGGAAAATCACGGGTACAACAGTCGCATCATGTTTACAGATGGTTGTTGTTGGAGAGACCATTCAGGACGTCTCCGTGCGGCGGCTGCCGTAGTGGAGAGCAAGGGGGATGACTTCGTGCCTTGTGCATCTTCTATACAAACCACTAACCAGTCTGCCCAAGCGGCTGAACTGTTGGCACTCTGTTTGGCCTTGGAGACCGCAACAGGTCATCCAGTTACTATTTATAGTGACTCGGCTTATGCCGTTTCGGCCGCTGTCATTGACCTCCCTGAATGGGAACGCAATGCTTACACCACGGCCAAAGGTCGAATCATAATGTACAACACCAAAATGTCTTGGCACACAAAGATATCATTTTGCGTTTGCTCGAAGCCATGTTACTTCCGTCTCAATTGGCGATTGTTAAAGTTCCTGGTCACTCCAAATCTACATCGTTTGCATCTAGGGGTAATCATGCGGCTGATCAATTAGCAAAATCAATAGCGGGGTACGGGGTAGATAGTCCTTCTAATATGGTTGTATTGACATCGGACCACCACCACTCAGAGCCGGTGCAAGAGAGTTTGTCTGTGGATGTGATTCTGGAAGCCCAGCAGTCTGCTTCTCCGGAGGAACGGACTGTGTGGGCGCATGCGGGTGCTGTGAAAAGTGTGGATGGTGTATGGGTGGGTCCCACGGGATGTCCGGTAATTCCCATGGGACCATTATCTGTGTCTGTCTTGACGGAGGCCCACTCACCTGCTCATGTGGGCCCCCAGGCGATGATGACTAAATTGACTAACTGGTGGCACCCACACTTGTCTTCCCTTGTGTGGCGGCACGTTAACGACTGTAAGACATGTATGTTTTTTAACGCCAAACCGACCCTTAAACCCAGACCTAGTGATTTTCATCCAGCCCTCTGGCCAGGGGCTGAGATCACCATTGACTTTACGGACATGACTCAACGAGTAAACGGGAAAAAATATCTTCTGGTCATTGTAGACTCATTCTCTCATTGGCCAGAGGCGTACCCGTGTGCTAAAGAGGACTCAACAGCAGTCATTAAGGCTTTAGTGACTCATTATATTCCTTCACATGGTTTTCCTGGACTCATTAGATCGGATAATGGTACTCACTTTAACAATAAGGCCCTACAGAAGGTTGAAAGCATGCTGGGCCTTAAACATCGTTTCGGTTGTGTTTACCACCCACAACGCCAAGGTAAAGTTGAACGAATGAACCGTACATTGAAAGAGAAATTGGCGAAAATAATGTACAACACCAAAATGTCTTGGCTTCAAGCCCTCCCATTGGCTTTACTCTCTATCCGTCAAACCAACAAAACCACAAATTTTGCCCCATTCGAATTGCTTACGGGCCGGTTGATGCCCGGTCCCAGTTCCTCACTCACCCCGTATGAAGAAGTACCGTTACCCGATCTCTCACACGCAGCATATTGGTCTCAATTGCATTCTCTGGTATCTAGTATTTCTGCACAGGTGGAGGGGACTACTGCGGCTGCACGGGATCACCCACAGGAGGAACCCACAATTTCAACCCACGTTCTTCTCAAAGTTCTATCCCGGAAGTGGTCTGAGCCCAAGTGGACAGGTCCCTTCAAAGTGACTGCACGTACATCAAAGGCGGTTCAACTTGAACATAAGGGAAAGAAGTGGTTTCATTATTCCCAGACTAGACCTGTGGATCCACCTAACCCATAACTACACACTCCACCACAGGATCCAAAGGGGACTTTTGATTCTCCCGGGACCTGGACACACATATATCTAAGCATGAAACCTAGTTCCTGCTCTGGACTGGGCTTAACCCAGTCCAAGAGAGGGAAGTGTTGTATAGTATGTGTTTGCTTAGTGATTATTGTTTTAATCTTTCTCTTGTTATTTTTTGAAGGAGCACTTCATATGTGTGTCATACACCTGTTGGGCAATCTACAATCAGACGGATGCGGCTCCAATGACATTGACATCTCCAACGAAAGGGACACCATTGGTACACAAGCGATTTAAAAGACCTGCAACCTCAGTACGGGATGGAGGTCTTAGAAGACGCCCATCCAAAGTAGTGTTTGGGAATTTTTCGCTGGTAAGCTATGATCCGTGTGCCCCGGGTCGGACAAGATACTGGACGGACACAGTAAATCAAAGGATATTATATGACAATAGGCTATGGTTTTGTTACAACGGTACGTTCGAAATTCGCATGTTTATTCAATTTGCAGCGTTATACTCAACAAATAATGGAAGAGGTTCGGATTGGGGAAACAGATACCAATGGTATATTGATGCTAGGCCGTACCAGGACACAGGGGGTAATTGGGCACACACCTTTGTAATGGATCAGTCGACCCGCTGGTCACCTGGTACTTATGGCTGGTCAAAAATAGCTAAAGAATGGCGAAAGAGGGTTTCAAATTTTTCTGTTGATAATTCTGGTTTGTATCTCAGGATAAATGAGTCGGAAGGCACTTTACCTCTGTGTAGGGAGGGGGACTGGACTTCATCGTCCACAAAGTGTAGCTTCCTGAACCTGTGTGTATGGTGTTCGGACAACGATCCATGCTGGTCAGTGGGGATATGTAAAAACCCCAATATTACTCAGGCGACAACCGGCAAGGTGATTCCGTCATTTGTATCCCCTAGATCGAGTAAAGTCCAGATAATTCATGGCAAACCATCAGTGGACGAGTGGTTTAGAATGACTACAGGTGTTTCAGCGTTAACTAACAATTGGCTGTTAATGGCGGAACAAGCTGCCAGCGAAACCCGAAATGATTGTCTCGTATGTATGGGTGCCCGACCCGTACTCCGTATCATTTCGGCCCCAATTGATAAAGAATGTATTGTGGACCTCCTAAAAAACACCAATCCAACCTTTAAGTGCTCTAAATACGATTCGATATTCCCACTCACCCGAGAGAACAAAGAAAAAACAATTTTTGATAAATCAGTAGCACGCCAAAATTTTACCTGCCTCAAATTACAAGGGACTGGAACATCATTGGGAAGCATTCCGTCTGACTGGTGTGTATCAAACATGTTCTTTCCGGTACCATACCCCTTATCCCGAGCTGACATCTGGTTATGGTGTGGAAGTGATAAGTTGTATGATAGATTGCCCACAAATGCTGCGGGTGTGTGTTCTGTGGTGTCTCTGTTACTTCCTGTTTCTGTTTCCTCAGTGAATCTCACAGCTGAAATAAGGTTACCTCCAAACCTGAAGGAGGTCTTGCATCGGCAAAAGAGAGCACCACACACCTGGATGGGTAACTCCGATCCCACCTATATTGACGCCATAGGCGTCCCCCGTGGCGTTCCTAATGAGTATAAACTTGCTAATCAGGTTTCAGCGGGATTCGAAAGTATTCTAATTTGGGTAACTCCCAACAAAAATGTTGATCGCATCAATTATATTCATTACAATGTCCAGCGACTTGGCAATTACACGGTTGAGTCGTTAGAGGCGGTACGTGACCAGCTAGCGGCAACATCCCTCATGGCCTTCCAAAATCGTATAGCATTAGACATGTTATTGGCTGAGAAGGGTGGTGTGTGTGCTATCTTTGGTGATGCCTGTTGTACTTTCATTCCTAATAACACTGCTCCAAATGGACGTCTCACCAAAGCTTTAGAAGGCCTCCGAACCCTGACTAATAAGATGGCCGATCAGTCAGGTGTGGACACCTCAATCTGGGACCAATGGATGGATTATTTTGGTGCCTGGAAAGGTTTGATAGGCAACATCCTCATATCTGCTGGAGTGCTCATTACTCTGCTTATTCTCTTAGCTCGTACTCTAGTCACTCGACTGATCGATAAAGCAGTGGGACCAGGCCCTAGAGGTCAGTATGTCCAGTTGCGCCAAACTGACCCCTCTGAACCCCCCGCTGGGCACGTGTTCATGGATATACTAATCTAGTGCTTCTTTGTTTTTATACTAATATAGTTTTACATTTCATTTGACACTAACCTGTGTGGTGTTGTTGATGTGGTCTCTTGAGGAGACCAAGAGAGGGAATGAAGAATATGACATATTTTACTCATTCTTTTTAGTATAGCTGTTTCATTTTTATATCATATTTTACTCATTCTTTTTAGTATAGCTGTTTCATTTTGATATGACATATTTTACTCATTCTTTTTAGTATAGCTGTTTCATTTTGATATCACATTTTACTCATTCCTTTTGTTGTGGCGGCCTTGTTTTAGAGTCACCACTGGTTCCCAACTCAATTACAATATGAACAGAAGGATGGGTCTAAGACTCCTCAGCTACAATGTTAACAAAAGGCTCTTCCTGAGATTCTTATTTCAAGGTGGGATCCACACTGATATGAGACCAGATGGAGGACTTCAAAGGGCAGAGGAACAAAGAGCAGGGCAGAGGGTCGGGACTTTATAGGACCAGCGGAGACAGAGGTCTGGATGATGTGGATTCAAGGCTGGAAGATGTGGAGCCCAGAGAAACCCCCCCTCACAGCAGCCCTGGACCAGCCCACATCTCATTATTAATCAGCGAATGAATATGCATATTTGTTGGACTATAACTGGGCAAACGCGGGTTTGGACAATGTCTTTTCCATCCTCCGCTTTGGAACATCAACACTCAGCGGGCTTATTCTATGGGAGGGAGACCCGGAGCTCTGTATAAATCAATTTGAATGGAATAAACCATCTGTGGATAAACTCGCTCAACCCTGGTTTGTCTCCTCCGATGCTGAACACGCTCCATTGTTAGACTGGAGACTACAGAGTTAAGGAATTGGAGTCAGGTGAAATAGTTTAGTCTAACAACTATAACTTAATTTCTATCACTTAGAATGATGCTAAATGAAAAACTTACTTAAATTGGACGATAATACACTATATACACAGTAACTATGTGTCTCTGACAGTTTGTTTCGCAGCAGGGGAACATTTCAGTTTTTATTGCCCTAATGTCCGTTTCATGCGCTGAAAATCACGTTTTGGCCAAGTATCATAGTTTTCACTATAACTTAATTTCCATCACTTAGAATGATGCTAAATGCAAAACTTACTTGAATTGGACGATGTTACACTATATACACAGTAACTATGTGCCTCTGACAGTTTGTTTCGCAGCAGGGGAACATTTCAGTTTTTATTGCCTTAACGTGCGTTTCATGCGTCGAAAATCACGTTTTGGCCAAGTATCATAGTTTTCACTATAACTTAATTTCTATCACTCAGAATGATGCCAAATGAAAAACCTACTTGAATTGGACGGTTTTACACTATATACACAGTAACTATGTGTCTCTGACAGTTTGTTTGGCAGCAGGGGAACATGTAAGATTAGACAAAGTATCTTTGCAAATGCTTTTCATATTGTATACATTTTTGTGAGTATAACAGCTTCGTAGTCATCCTTATGGCTGACATGTCAGCATAAACACCCAACTGTCTGACTGAATAAACAATCTTAGTCTTGTGATTGGGGTGACATGTCAGCACAAATACTCAACTGTCTGACACTGATTAATTACTTTTTGCCCTGCAAATGACTGAAATGTATCTGTCCAAAGTCTTAGTGACAACTGTCAGTTTTTCCTGTATTTAAGACACGCACACCGGTCATTCGACTAGAGTTGCAGGAACATCGCGTTGAGCAGGACCCTACTGTAGGAACTCTCACTGTCCACTTTGCAGTCTGGTAATAAATCAATTGGTCCGGGACCAATGAAAGTAGAACAAGAATTAGCAAGGGCTTTATAGTCTTGGTCTGTTAATAGAGTCCGGGACTTAACTAAGACAAAGTCAGGGACTTTTGGTCTTTGTGTGTTCAGAGATATTGGGTTAATCACAAAGTAGAGATCAATTTCGGGTAATTTAGAAAATAATTGTTGTTTAAACTATTAAGTAGGTGATTAATATGGGTCAGAAAGCAACAAAAGGGATGGGTTTATTGTCAGATTGCAAAATGAAAATCGGAGAGTTACCAGGACGAGATATCATGGTCCAGCTTGGGCTAAGCCTAGTGGCCACCCAAAATGGACTCCGACCCAGGGAATTACAGACCAAAAATATCTTCCACACCACCACATCTAACAGCTTCTACTCTCTCGACATTGTCGGGAAAGATTCTGCCAAGGTAGCTGAAAGTCTAAGAGAACAGTCTGAAGATATCTGCCCAGCAGCACCAGGACAGGAACAACAAACATGGCCATTACATGTCACCCTGAAGTTCATGGGAGACCGGACGACAAGTGGTTAAACCAATTCTCACAGTTGCCCACTCAACGAATCATAATTAACCACGTATATGCAACTGACCTAATGGACAACCCATTGCCCCCGGACACATTGCCTATGGGGATGGATCATCATCAAAAACCCTGGATGGAGAAAAACACAACGTATATGCCGTGGTGACTCAAAAAGACAACCTCAAGACAGGACGACTCCCTGGCGACTGGTCTGCACAAGCCGCAGAAATAGTGGCACTGACAGAGGCATGTAGACTATTCCTAGAACAAGACGTGACGGTGGAAAGACACAGCCCAATCCCTCCTGAATTCCTAAGAGAAATGCAAAATCATTCCCCAGAAAAAGAGAAACTGCAATGGGAAACAGAAGGAGCCACTCAACACAAGAACGGACTCTATGCAGTAGAAAACAAGCCATGCGTGACACGATCATTGTTTGAAGTAATTGCCAAATTGAGCCATGGGAGGAGCCATGTCTCAACAGGAGGGATGATCAGTACAGTACAACAAACAATGCATGTTCCCAGAGGTCTCCAAACTTCATTTTTTTTGGCAGAAACTGTCTGAACTGCTGTAGACACAACTCTCAAGGCAACGAACGACCCAAGCATGGAACAAGGTAAACAGGAACATATCCCTTCGAGCTTCTGAACATGGATTTTATCAAACTGAACCAAAGTGCTGGACTCGTCGAACAAACCATTAGAACAGTAAAACTCAGACTCAGAAAAACCATGGAAGACACAGGAAAACCATGGCAAGAATGCCTGAGCCTGGTAGAAACGTACATGAGAATCATTCCAACAGCACAGGGATGCACAACATTTGAGGCAGTGAACGACAGACCCTTCCACTTAACATTGTGGGAAAAAGATCTGGTGGTAGAAGAGAAAGGAGAAACAGATTTCCTCACTAAGTGGTTATGCAAAATGTTCGAAGAAAGAACTGTGATGAATGCAAAATAATCTGCCGACATCTTCTCTGTCTCCCACAGAGGAGGTCCTGTCCCCAGGAGACCTGGTACTCTTCAAGGTGATAAAAAGAAAGTGCTGGTCTTCTCAACGTTGGAACGGACCTCACCATGTGATTTTGGCCATCATCATCACCGCTCTGTGTTCAACCACATGGGGGGAACGTACCAGAACCTTGGTACACTCCCACTGGAGGAGAATGCCCCACTAGCTGGTTCAGGAAACGATCAGGGGCCCCCAGATCTGCATCCCATTAACCAAGACACCAATCGTCGTTCAAGTCCCTTTGCTCAGCCTACAGCTTACTCACTTGGGATTACACAGGACTGACTCCAGTTATTTTTATTGGTACCTACAAGCTCCCAGAGTCTGAGTGGTCTGGCCAGACACCTTGGACCAGTTCCTCCTCCATATAGGCTACAAAACCATCACATGGCCCCTTTCCAAAGAAGCTACCACCATGACCGCTAACTTCACCAAGTTAGCCACCACCATCAAAGATGGTAAACATATGCTAGAGCTCACGACCAATATCCAACAAAAAGGCTGCATCAACCTATGCCTCCGACCGGACCGACCAGGAAAAGGCCCCCTCTTTACTATCACCATCCGCACTACTAGTCCAGCCATGGTCCCCAAAGTGATTGGTGTGAACCCCTTCGTACAACCATCCGCCACACGCCTACTCAAAATCCGTCCGGCAGGAACACCTAAGCCGGAGTAGATACACCTTATTCTCGCCCATGTCCAAACACAGGAAGAAAACGACTACAACCCGATGATGAGGAACAGTTGGTACAGATACACCGCACTCACAGCCCGCGCTACAACCAATGAGTTGTTATGTCTGTTCCCTCATGCCTACTGCCGTAGCCCAACCACAGCTATGGTCCAACCGACAGAACGAAGAACTCGCCAACCTCACCTACAACTGTATCCTCGGTAATCTGAGAGAATCCTTCCAGCAAAGCTTGACCGCCTACATACCATGGTCGCAGTACCATTAGCAGCTACAGTCAATACCGCAACATATGTCCAGTGCAACAACCGAACAGACTGTTATCCATCCTGTTTCAACTTCAGCGGACCGGATCCGAAAACCCCTTTGGACCAAGTTCACGTCACCAGGTGCGCCGAGATTAGACACAATTCTTCCCAATCATGGACAGTACTGGACCAAATATGGTGGCTCTGCGAATGGCAAGTGATCATCCCCACCAATACAACTGGGCTCTGTGTCCCTACATCTGCATCCGACCACACGTACGTTCTAACAGCAGACTCCATTCCAACTGTCGACGCCAACCCACATCTACCCACCAGGCGTCAACGACGGAGCTTTGATTTCATCCCCAATGATTCAGTTTGGGGCTCGGATGTCCCCCTCTAATACAAACACTGGTCAGTCTCCTCCAAAATCATGATGGAGGTGTTCCCCAGGGTAGGAACAGCGAAGAACACCCTACGTCTGGAAACCATTGACTACAGATTCCAGGCACGACACTAATCAATTACTTGTTGCCCTGCAAATGACTGAAACGTATCTGTCCAAAGTCTTAGGGACAACTGTCAGTTTTGCCTGTATTTAAGACACACTCACTGGTCATTCGACTAGAGTTGCAGTAACATCGCAGTGAACAGGACCCCACTGTAGGAACTCTCACTGTCCACTTTGCAGTCTGGTAATACATATTTTCTATTTAAATTTATCTCACTCTTTCTTAGCCTGCTCCTGAAGTTGTATTTTCAGACCTAACAAACATTTCAGTTTTTTTGCCCTAATGTGCGTTTCATGCGCTGAAAATCACGTTTTGGCAAAGTATCATAGTTTTCACTATAACTTAACCTAACCCTGACCCTAACCCTAACCCTAACTTCCATGACTTAGAATGATATCAAATGAAAAACCTACTTAATTTGGACGATTATACACTATATACACAGTAACTATGTGTCACTGACAGTTTGTTTCGCAGCGGGGGAACATTTTAGTTTTTATTGCCTTAATGTGCATTTCATGCGCTGAAAATCACCTTTTGGCCAAGTATCATAGTTTTCACTATAACTCAATTTCATTCACTTAGAATGATGCTAAATGCAAAACTTACTTGAATTGGACGATTTTACACTATATACACAGTAACTATGTGCCTCTGACAGTTTGTTTTGCAGCAGGGGAACATTTCAGTTTTTATTGCCTTAATGTGCGTTTCATGCGCTGAAAATCACGTTTTGGCCAAGTATCATAGTTTTCACTATAACTTAATTTCTATCACTTAGAATGATGCTAAATGCAAAACTTACTTGAATTGGACGATTTTACACTATATACACAGTAACTATGTGTCTCTGACAGTTTGTTTCGCAGCAGGGGAACATTTCAGTTTTTATTGCCTTAACGTGCGTTTCATGCGCTGAAAATCACGTTTTGGCCAAGTATCATAGTTTTCACTATAACTTAATTTCTATCACTTAGAATGATGCTAAATGCAAAACTTACTTGAATTGGACGATTTTACACTATATATACAGTAACTATGTGCCTCTGACAGTTTGTTTCGCAGCAGGGGAACATTTCAGTTTTTTTTGCCTTAACGTGCGTTTCATGCGCTGAAAATCACGTTTTGGCCAAGTATCATAGTTTTCACTATAACTTAATTTCTATCACTTAGAATGATGCCAAATGAAAAACTTACTGGAATTGGACAATTATACACTATATACACAGTAACTATGTGCCTCTGACAGTTTGTTTCGCAGCAGGGGAACATTTCAGTTTTTATTGCCCTAATGTGCGTTTCATGTGCTTAAAATCACGTTTTGGCCAAGTATCATAGTTTTCACTATAACTTAATTTCTAGCACTTAGAATGATGCCAAATGAAAAACTTACTTGAATTGGACAATTGTACACTACATACACAGTAACTATGTGTCTCTGACAGTTTGTTTCGCAGCAGGGGAACATTTCAGTTTTTATTGCCTTAACGTGCGTTTCATGCGCTGAAAATCACGTTTTGGGCAAGTATCATAATTTTCAATATAACTTAACCTAACCCTAACCCTAACCCTAACCCTAACCCTAACCCAAACCCTAACCCTAACCCTAACCCTAACCCTAACCCTAACCCTAACCCTAACCCTAACCCTAACCCTAACCCTAACCCTAACCCTAACCCTAACCCAAACCCAAACCCTAACCCTAACTTCCATCACTTAGAATGATATCAAATGAAAAGCCTACTTAATTTGGACGATTATACACTATATACACAGTAACTATGTGTCACTGACAGTTTGTTTCGCAGCGGGGGAACATTTCAGTTTTTATTGCCTTAATGTGTGCATTTCATGCGCTGAAAATCACGTTTTGGCCAAGTATCATAGTTTTCACTATAACTTAATTTCTATCACTTAGAATGATGCCAAATGAAAAACCTACTTGAATTGGACGATTATACACTATATACACAGTAACTATGTGTCTCTGACAGTTTGTTTGGCAGCAGGGGAACATTTCAGTTTTTATTGCCTGAAAGTGCTTTTCATGCGCTGAAAATCATGTTTAGGCCAAGTATCATGGTTTTCATTATAACTTAATATCTAGCCATTAGAATGATGCCAAATTTAAAACTTATTAAATTATAAAATTTGATGATATCACACTATATATAGAGAGACATTTAAGTCTCTGACAGTTTTACACAGTTTTACAAGTTATGACTCCAAACTCTTAATTTACAATTCTGCCTTTATGGATACATTGCATCACCACCCCCT
Organism: Stigmatopora nigra; assembly: GCF_051989575.1. Lineage (NCBI taxonomy): Eukaryota > Metazoa > Chordata > Actinopteri > Syngnathiformes > Syngnathidae > Stigmatopora > Stigmatopora nigra. The sequence goes on from NW_027551609.1 coordinate 57,545, forward strand.
GAGTGGATCACTTACCTCTCACTGTCTTTCACTTACCTTCATTCAGCATGTAGGTGTCAGATCACCTTGTACCTAATGTCTATTCATATTACCTCACCCGAAGTTATTACACAGAAGGGATTTGTTGTGTTACCCCAAGTTTAAAGTCCCAACGGATGTGGGAAACTTACAGCGTCTGTCTGCCAGAGAGCAGCAGCTGGAACCGATTGTGACCAGGGTGGCATGGGTTCCTGATCATGTCCCTGGCTCTGCTGAGGTAACGAGGGCTGGCAATGTCTTCCAGTGAGGGCAGAGTAGCCGACGATCTTCTCCGTAGTGGTGATACCTTTTTAAATAGCCCTTTTTGTCTGCTGCCGTTCTTTCCGCGTACCACCAAATGTGCTTTTTATGTGCTGATAAGCACGTTTTGGTCGAATATGAAAGTTTTCAAGTGTGCACTTGACCCTGGATGACCTGGAGAGTGACAGTTGCTCCTGAAGTTGAACCTTTTTTCATCGCACAATTCAAGGAAACAATTGCAAACCCTGTTAGCCAGCCTTTCTTTTATTTCGCGAGAAGAACAAACAATTGCAAGGCCAACTAGTTAGTCTTTCTTACATTCCACGATCTTTTTAATCAATTGTAAAACCAGTTTGACTAGTCTACCTTGCATTCTACGATCTTAACAAACAAAGGTAAAACCAGTATGACCACATGGTGCGACAAGAATAAACAATTATTAAGCCAGTTAGCCAGTCCATCCCACAATTCCCTCCTTTTGTGTCTGTGAAAATATCGAAATATTGAAGTGGCTGTTTCCATGAGCCAGAGAAGAACCAGTCAAGCCATCCTCGTTGTGGAACCGAATCTCCGGTCACAGCTCTCTGCATGTTCCTAATATCCTGCAGGGCGTCATGGACCGAGCAGCACATGCCGGCAGGGATGATGGGGCAGCACGAGTCTCCCACCATGGCACACACACAGCCCCGCTGGGTGGCCACTCCGTCAAGAGCATGGCAGCCCTGGAAAATCACCTGGGCCATGGCGGCTACCCAGCCTGACTGATGCGCTGACACAGGCCCGGAACCTGCCTTCAATGGTCTTCAAATGCAGGGCGTTCCTTGCCGCTCCCACTCAAGGGAACTGAGCCATTAGGATTTTGGATGAGACTGACCAGTATTTGTGTTTGAGGGACACATCCGAGCCACACACTGGATCATGGTCGTGAGCTCCGTCAATAATGTGCCCAAATGGAGGTCATTGATTCGGGAATAACAGAACTTCCGAAGATCCCTAGATGATTATTTTTATACATAATAATCAAAAATACATCCCCATCGTCAATGAATACAATTTTTCGGGTAAATTCACTAACCAGAACAGACTGGGCCTGGTTCTAATACAACCACTATTTTAATCGCAGAATGCCTGTTTTTGACACTGTTTATGGTGGGAAAATAGCTCCAGAACCATCCTGGATCATTATTTTTACACAGAATAGTGAAAATACATCCATCTACACATTCAAAACTAATTATGGGTAGAAGCACCAACCAGAACCGACTGGGCCTGGTTCTAATACGACCACTATTTTAATAGCAAAATGCCTGTTTTGGACAATGTTTATGGTGGGAAACATTATTTTTATAGGAAATAGTGAAACTACATCCACCTACTCAATCAACACAAATTCTGGGTAAATACACCAACCAGAACCGATTGGGCCTTGTTCTAATACAACCACTAATTTTATCGCAAAATGTTTTGGACACTATTGACGGTGGGAAATATTCCCAGAACATCCCTGCATCTTTAATTTTACACATAATAGTGAAAATGCATCCATCCACACAATTGACACTAAATCTGGGTAAAAGCGGCAACCAGAACCGACTGGGCCCGGTTCTAATTCAACCACCATGCAAAATTAAGATCCATTGGAGGTTTTTGATTCTTGTGTAAAAAAAGCCCCAAAACATCCCTGCATGATTATTTTTAAACAGAATAGTAAAATATACATCCCCATCATCTTTGGACACAAGTTTCGGATATAAGCAGCAACCAGAACCGAGACTACCCAGTTATAATGCAATTATCCATCGTTCCTGCCTGCCTAAAATCTGCCACCATCATTCCTGTCCCCAAAAAGGCCAACCATCGGCAGCTTGAACGATTACAGGCCTGTTGCTCTCACGCCTGTGATCATGAAGTGCTTTGAAAAGTTGGTGGCCCGATACATCAGAAGGACAATCCCCCCCCTCAGTTGACCCTCACCAGTTTGCTTATAGAGAAAACAGGTCCACTGAGGATGCTATCGCTGTGGCTCTTCACACAGCACTGAGCCACCTGGAGCACCGGGGGAACTATGTGACGATGCTTTTTATAGACTATAGCTCAGCCTTTAACACCATCAAGCCTGACATCCTGAAGGACAAACTCTACCACCTTGGACTATCCTCTTCAATCTGCTGCTGGGTAAAGAACTTCTTGACTGGTCGACCACAAACTGTCAGAATGGGTCCACACCTCTCTTCCGCCATTACACTGAACACTGGCTCACCACAAGGCTGTGTACTGAGTCCTGTCCTGTACTCCTTGTACACATACGACTGCACACCAGCCCACCAGTCAAACTCTATCATCAAATTCGCCGATGACACCACTGTGATCGGACTCATCTCAGGCGGGGATGAGTCAGCTCACAGAGACGAGGTCGACAAACTGTCTTCTTGGTGCTCGGCGAACAATCTTACACTAAATACCGCAAAGACTAAAGAAATAATCCTGGACTTTCGCAAGCGCAGCACAGACCTGGCCCCACTCCTCATTAACGGAGTATGTGTAGAGAGGGTCCAATCCTTCAAATTTCTGGGAGTCCACGTCACGGATAGGCTCTCCTGGTCAACAAACACCACAGTGTTAGAAAAAAAGGCCCAGAAACGATTCCACTTTCTCAGGGTACTGAGAAGGGACAAATTGGACACCAAGCTTCTGGCAACCTTCTACAGAGCCACTGTGGAGAGCATCCTGACTTACGGCATTACAGTGTGGTATACCGGAAGCACGGCAGCAGACAAAAAAGCCATACAGAGGGTGATAAACACTGCCCAGAAGATCGTCGGCTGCTCTCTGCCATCACTAGAAGACATTGCCAACCCCCGATACCTTAGAAGAGCCGGGTCCATTATTGTAGACCCATACCACCCTGGAAACGGCCTGTTCCAGTTGCTTCCATCTGGCAGACGCTACAGGTCCTACAAAGCACGGACAAACAGGCTCAAGGACAGCTTTTTCCCAACAGCCATCAGGTCTCTGAACCTGCAGCAACACGTGACGTGACGACTACACATATCCCTACTATGAAATTAAGTCAAGTCGAAATGAAGTAACAGGAAGGTCGTTTGGCGCAGATCTGCCTTCCAAAGGCTGACTGAGGGAGGGTAAGTATAAAGACTGAGAGGTAAGTGATCCACCTTATTCTTGTTGGCATCGGTGAGGCAACTTGCAGTCGCCGCAAAATGGCGCTCAAGGCGGAGAGCTAACAAGTATGAATATGTCATAAATAAATGTCATAAATGTGTCTGGCCTGGGAAGACGAACTTGTGGAGAAGCACTATACAATTTTGTCATACGCTGCTGAGGGTATGATGACTACTAGGCTTTTTGTCAAGTCAATGATGACGACAATGACTATGTCTGATTTTCATTTTTTCATCTTTTCAACTACTATTTTTTATCGCAAAATGCATGTTTTGGAGACTATTTATGGTGGTAAATACCCCTAGAACCATCCTGGATCTTTATTTTTAGACAGAATAGTGAAAATACATCCACCTACACAAACAACACTAACTCTGGGTAAAAGCACCAACCAGAACCGACTGGGCTTGGTTCTACTACAACCAACATGCAAAATAAAGTGCCCAAATGGAGGTCATTTATTCGGGCATAGAAGAACTTCTGAACATCCCTAGATGATAATTTTTATACAGAATAGTCAAAAATACAACCCCATTCCTATTGGACACACGTTACCGGTGTATACACAAACCAGAACCGACTGGGCCTGGTTCTAATACAACCACTATTTTTGTCGCAAAATGCATGTTTTTGACACTATTTCTGGTGGGAAATAGTCTCAGAACATCCCTGGATCTTTATTCTTACAGAGAATAGTGAAAATACATCCACCCACACAATCAACACTAATTGTGGGTAAAGCACCAACCAGAACTGACTGGGCCTGGTTCTAAACAACCACTTGTAAATAAAGTGCCCAAATTGAGGTCATTGATTAGGGCATAACAGAACTTCTGAACATCCCTAGAATATTATTTTTATGAAGAATAATCAAAAATACATCCCCATAATCATTGGACACAATTTCTGGGTAAAAAACACGAACCAGAACCGACTGGGCCAGGTTCTAATACAACCACTACTTTAACCGCAAAATGCCTGTTTTGGACACTGTTTGTGGTGGGAAATAGCTCCAGAATCATCCTGGATCATTATTGTTATACAAAATAGTGAAAATACATCCACTCACACAATAAACACAAATTCTGGGTAAAAGCACCAACCAAAACCTACTGGGCCTGTTTCTAAACCACCACTTGTAAATAAAGTGACCAAATGAAAGTAATTCATTCGGGCATAACAGAACTTCTGAACATCGCTAGATGATTACTTCTATACAGAATAGTCAAGTATACATCCCCATCATAATTGGACACAAGTTTCGTATACAAACACCCACCAGAACCGACTGGACCCTGTTATAATGCAGCCACTATTTTGTATCGCAAAATGCATGTTTTGGACACTATTTATGGTGGGAAATAGCCCCGGAACTGTCCTGGATCTTTATTTTTAGACAGAATAGTGAAAATACATCTACCCACACAATGGATACTATATCTGGGTAAAAGCACCAACCAGAAACAACTGGGCCTGGTTCTTAAAAACCACCACTTGTAAATAAAGTGACCAAATTGAGGTCATTGATTCGGGCATAACAGAACTTCTGAACATCCCTAGATGATTATTTTTATACAGAATAATCAAAAATACATCCTTATCATCATTGGACACAATTTCTGGGTAAAAACACCAACCAGAATCGCCTTGGCCTGGTTCTAATACAACCACTATTTTAATCGCAAAATGCCTGTTTTGGACACTTTTTATGGTGGGAAATAGCTCCAGAATCACCTAGAATGATGCCAATGAAAGACCTACATGGATAGGACGATTTTACACTGTATACACAGGAACTATGTGTCTCTGACAGTGCGTTGGCAGCAGGGGAACGTTTCAGTTTTTATTGCCTTAATGTGCTTTTCATGGCCTGATAATCACGTTTTGGCCAAGTATGATAGATTTCATTGTAATATTGGGTTATTCACAAAGTGGAGATCAATTTCGGGTAATTTAGAAAATAAATGTTGTTTAAACTATTAAGTAAGTGATTAATATGGGTCAGAAAGCAACAAAAGGGATGGGTTTATTGTCAGACTGCAAAATGAAAATTGGAGAGTTACCGGGACGAGATATCATGGTCCAGCTTGGGCTAAGCCTAGTGGCCACCCAAAATGGCCTCCGACCCAGGGAATTACAGACCAAAAATATCTTCCACACCACCACATCTAACAGCTTCTACTCTCTCGACATTGTCGGGAATGATTCTGCCAAGGTAGCTGAAAGTCTAAGAGAACAGTCTGAAGATATCTGCCCAGCAGCCCCAGGACAGGAACAACAAACATGGCCATTACATGTCACCCTTAAGTTCATGGGAGACCGGACGACAAGTGGTTAAACCAATTCTCACAGTTGCCCACTCAACGAATCATAATTAACCACGTATATGCAACTGACCTAATGGACAACCCATTGCCCCCCAGACACATTGCCTATGGGGATGGATCATCATCAAAAACCCTGGATGGAGAAAAACACAACGTACATGCCGTGGTGACTCAAAAAGACAACCTCAAGACAGGACGACTCCCCGGCGACTGGTCTGCACAAGCCGCAGAAATAGTGGCACTGACAGAGGCATGTAGACTATTCCTAGAACAAGACGTGACGGTGGAAAGACACAGCCCAATCGCTGCTGAATTCCTAAGAGAAATGCAAAATCATGCCCCAGAAAAAGAGAAACTGCAATGGGAAACAGAAGGAGCCACTCAACACAAGAACGGACTCTATGCAGTAGAAAACAAGCCATGCGTCCCACGATCATTGTTTGAAGTAATTGCCAAATTGAGCCATGGGAGGAGCCATGTCTCAACAGAAGGGATGATCAGTACAGTACAACAAACAATGCATGTTCCCAGAGGTCTCCAAACTTACTTCAATTTTTTTTGCAGAAACTGTCTAAACTGCTGTAGACACAACACTCAAGGCAATGAACGACCCAAGCATGGAACAAGGCAAACAGGAACATATCCCTTCGAGCTTCTGAACATGGATTTCATCAAACTGAACCAAAGTGCTGGACTCGTCGAACAAACCATTAGAACAGTAAAACTCAGACTCAGAAAAACCATGGAAGATACAGGAAAACCATGGCAAGAATGTCTGAGCCTGGTAGAAACGTACATGAGAATCATTCCAACAGCACAGGGATGCACACCATTTGAGGCAGTGAAAGACAGACCCTTCCACTTAGCAATGTGGGAAAAAGATCTGGTGGTAGAAGAGAAAGGAGAAACAGAATCCCTCACTAAGTGGTTATGCAAAATGTTCCAAGAAAGAACTGTGATGAATGCAAAATAATCTGCCGACATCTTCTCTGTCTCCCACAGAGGAGGTCCTGTCCCCAGGAGACCTGGTACTCGTCAAGGTGATAAAAAGAAAGTGCTGGTCTTCTCCACGTTGGGACCGACCTCACCGTGTGATTTTGGCCATCTTCATCACCGCTCTGTGTTCAACCACATGGGGGGAACGTACCAGAACCTTGGTACACTCCCACTGGAGGAGAATGCCCCACTAGCTGGTTCAGGAAACGATCAGGGGCCCCCAGATCTGCATCCCATTAACCAAGACACCAATCGTCTTTCAAGTCCCTTTGCTCAGCCTACAGCTTACTCACTTGGGATTACACAGGACTGACTCCAGTTATTTTTATTGGTACCTACAAGCTCCCAGAGTCTGAGTGGTCTGGCCAGACACCTTGGACCAGGTCCTCCTCCATACAGGCTACAAAACCATCACATGGCCCCTTTCCAAAGAAGCTACCACCATGACCGCTAACTTCACCAAGTTAGCCACCACCATCAAAGATGGTAAACATATGCTAGAGCTCACGACCAATATCCAACAAAAAGGCTGCATCAACCTATGCCTCCGACCGGACCGACCAGGAAAAGGCCCCCTCTTTACTATCACCATCCGCACTACTAGTCCAGCCATGGTCCCTAAAGTGATTGGTGTGAACCCCTTCGTACAACCATCCGCCACACGCCTACTCAAAATCCGCCTGGCAGGAACACCTAAGCCTGAGTAGATACACCTTATTCTCGCCCATGTCCAAACACAGGAAGAAAACGATTACAACCCGATGATGAGGAACAGTTGGTACAGATACACCGCACTCACAGCCCGCGCCACAACCAATGAGTTGTTATGTCTGTTCCCTCATGCCTACTGCCGTAGCCCAACCACAGCTATGGTCCAACCGACAGAACGAAGAACTCGCCAACCTCACCTACAACTGTATCCTGGGTAATCTGAAAGAATCCTTCCAGCAAAGCTCGACCGCCTACATACCATGGTCGCAGTACCATTAGCAGCTACAGTCAATACCGCAACGTATGTCCAGTGCAACAACCGAACAGACTGTTATCCATCCTGTTTCAACTTCAGCGGACCGGATCCGAAGACCCCTTTGGACCAAGTTCACGTCACCAGGTGCGCCAAGATCAGACACATTCCTTCCCAATCATGGACAGTACTGGACCAAATATGCTGGCTCTGCGAATGGCAAGTGTATATGATCATCCCCACCAATACAACTGGGCTCTGTGTCCCTACATCTGCATCCGACCACACGTACGTTGTAACAGCAGACTCGATTCCAACTGTCGACGCCAACCCACCTCTACCCACCAGGCGTCAACGACGGAGCTTTGATTTCTTCCCCCATGATTCAGTTTGGGGCTCGGATGTCCCCCTCTAATACAAACACTGGTCAGTCTCCTCCAAAATCATGATGGCGGTGTTCCCCAGGGTAGGAACAGCGAAGAATACCCTACGTCTGGAAACCATTGACTACAGATTCCAGGCCCGACACTAATCAATTACTTGTTGTCCTGCAAATGACTGAAACGTATCTGTCCAAAGTCTTAGGGACAACTGTCAGTTTTGGCTGTATTTAAGACACACTCACTGGTCATTCGACTAGAGTTGCAGTAACATCGCAGTGAACAGGACCCCACTGTAGGAACTCTCACTGTCCACTTTGCAGTCTGGTAATACATATTTTCTATTTAAATTTATCTCACACTTTCTTTACCTGCTCCTGAAGTTGTATTTTCAGACCAGTTTTTTTGCCCTAATGTGCGTTTCATGCGCTGAAAATCACGTTTTGGCCAAGTATCATAGTTTTCACTATAACTTAACCTAACCCTAACCCTAACCCTAACCCTAACCCTAACCCTAACCCTAACCCTAACCCTAACCCTAACCCTAACCCTAACCCTAACCCTAACCCTAACCCTAACCCAAACCCTAACCCTAACTTCCATCACTTAGAATGATATCAAATGAAAAACCTACTTAATTTGGACGATTATACACTATATACAGAGTAACTATGTGCCTCTGACAGTTTGTTTCGCAGCAGGGGAACATTTCAGTTTTTATTGCCTTAACGTGCGTTTCATGCGCTGAAAATCACGTTTTGGCTAAGTATCATAATTTTCACTATAACTTAATTTCTATCACTTAGAATGATGCCAAATGAAAAACTTACTTGAATTGGATAATTATACACTATATACACAGTAACTATGTGTCTCTGACAGTTTGTTTCGCAGCAGGGGAACATTTCAGTTTTTATTGCCTTAACGTGCGTTTCATGCGCTGAAAATCACGTTTTGGCCAAGTATCATAATTTTCACTATAACTTAATTTCTATCACTCAGAATGATGCCAAATGAAAAACCTACTTGAATTGGACGATTATACACTATATACACAGTAACTATGTGTCTCTGACAGTTTGTTTCGCAGCAGGGGAACATTTCAGTTTTTATTGCCCTAATGTGCGTTTCATGCGCTGAAAATCACGTTTTGGCCAAGTATCATAGTTTTCACTATAACTTAGATTCTAGCACTTAGAATGATGCCAAATGAAAAACTTACTTGAATTGGACAATTGTACACTACATACACAGTAACTATGTGTCTCTGACAGTTTGTTTCGCAGCAGGGGAACATTTCAGTTTTTATTGCCTTAACGTGCGTTTCATGCGCTGAAAATCACGTTTTGGCCAAGTATCATAATTTTCACTATAACTTAATTTCTTTCACTTAGAATGATGCTAAATGCAAAACTTACATGAATTGGACGATTTTACACTATATACACAGTAACTATGTGCCTCTGACAGTTTGTTTCGCAGCCGGGGAACATTTCAGTTTTTATTGCCTTAACGTGCGTTTCATGTGCTGAAAATCACGTTTTGGCCAAGTATCATAATTTTCACTATAACTTAATTTCTATCACTTAGAATGATGCTAAATGAAAAACTTACTTGGATTGGACGATTTTACACTATATACACAGTAATTATGTGTCTCTGACAGTTTGTTTCGCAGCGGGGGAACATTTCAGTTTTTATTGCCTTAACGTGCGTTTCATGCGCTGAAAATCACGTTTTGGCCAAGTATCATAATTTTCACTATAACTTAATTTCTATCACTTAGAATGATGCCAAATGAAAAACCTACTTGAATCGGACGATTATACACTATATACAGAGTAACTATGTGCCTCTGACAGTTTGTTTCGCAGCAGGGGAACATTTCAGTTTTTATTGCCTTAACGTGCGTTTCATGCGCTGAAAATCACGTTTTGGCCAAGTATCATAATTTTCACTATAACTTAATTTCTATCACTTAGAATGATGCCAAATGAAAATCTTACTTGAATTGGATAATTATACACTATATACACAGTAACTATGTGTCTCTGACAGTTTGTTTCGCAGCAGGGGAACATTTCAGTTTTTATTGCCCTAATGTGCGTTTCATGCGCTGAAAATCACCTTTTGGCCAAGTATCATAGTTTTCACTATAACTTAATTTCCATCACTTAGAATGATGCTAAATGCAAAACTTACTTGAATTGGACGATTTTACACTATATACACAGTAACTATGTGTCTGTGACAGTTTGTTTCGCAGCAGGGGAACATTTCAGTTTTTATTGCCTTAACGTGCGTTTCATGCGCTGAAAATCACGTTTTGGCCAAGTATCATAGTTTTCACTATAATTTAATTTCTATCACTCAGAATGATGCCAAATGAAAAACTTACTTGAATTGGACGATAATACACTATATACACAGTAACTATGTGTCTCTGACAGTTTGTTTCGCAGCGGGGAACATTTCAATTTTTATTGCCTTAATGTGCATTTCATGTGATGAAATTCACGTTTTGGCCAAGTATCATAGTTTTCACTATAACTTAATTTCTATCACTCAGAATGATGCCAAATGAAAAACCTACTTGAATTGGACGATTATACACTATATACACAGTAACTATGTGTCTCTGACAGTTTGTTTGGCAGCAGGGGAACATTTCAGTTTTTATTACCTGAATGTGCTTTTCATGCGCTGAAAATCGTGTTTTGGCCAAGTATCATAGTTTTCATTATAACTTAATATCTAGCCATTAGAATGATGCCAAATTAAAAACTTATTAAATTATAAAATTTGATGATATTACACTATGTATAGAGACATTTGTGTCTCTGGCAGTTTTACACAGTTTTACAAGTTATGACTCCAGACTCTTAATTTACAATTCTGCCTTTATGGATACATTGCATCACCACCCCCTGAGTGGATCACTTACCTCTCACTGTCTTTCACTTACCTTCATTCAGCATGTAGGTGTCAGATCAACTTGTACCTAATGTCTATTCATATTACCTAACCCGAAGTTATTACACAGAAGGGATTGTGTGGTGTTACCCCAAGTTTAGAGTCCCAACGGATGTGGGAAACTTACAGCGTCTGTCTGCCAGAGAGCAGCAGCTGGAACCGATTGTGACCAGGGTGGCATGGGTTCCTGATCATGTCCCTGGCTCTGCTGAGGTAACGCGGGCTGGCAATGCCTTCCAGTGAGGGCAGAGTATCCGACGATCTTCTGCGGAGTGGTGATACCTTTCTAAATAGCCTTTTTGTCTGCTGCCGTTCTTCCCGCGTACCACCAAATGTGCTTTTTATGCGCTGATAAGCACGTTTTGGTTGAATATGAAAGTTTTCAAGTGTGCACTTGACCCTGGATGACCTGGAGAGTGACAGTTGCTCCTGAAGTTGAACCTGTTTTCATCGCACAATTCAAGGAAACAATTGCAAACTCTGATAGCCAGCCTTTCTTATATTTCGCGAGGCGAACAAACAATTGCAAGGCCAACTAGTTAGTCTTTCTCACATTCCACGATCTTTTTAATCAATTGTAAAACCAGTTTGACTACTCTACCTTGCATTCTACGATCTTAACAAACAAGGGTAAAACCAGTATGACCACATGGTGCGACAAGAATAAACAATTATTAAGCCAGTTAGCCAGTCCATCCCACAATTCCCTCCTTTTGTGTCTGTGAAAATATCGAAATATTGAAGTGGCTGTTTCCATGAGCCAGAGAAGAACCAGTCAAGCCATCCTCGCTGTGGAACCGAATCTCCGGTCACAGCTCTCTGCATGTTCCTAATAGCCTGCAGGGCATCATGGACCGAGCAGGACATGCCGGCAGGGATGATGGGGCAGCACGAGTCTCCCACCATGGCACACACACAGCCCCGCTGGGTGGCCACTCCGTCAAAAGCAGGGCAGCCCTGGAAAATCACCTGGGCCATGGCGGCTACCCAGCCTGACTGATGCGCCTTCAATGGTCTTCAAATGCAGGGCGTTCCTTGCCGCTCCCACTCAAGGGAACTGAGCCATTAGGATTTTGGATGAGACTGACCAGTATTTGTGTTTGAGGGACACATCCGAGCCACACACTGGATCATGGTCGTGAGCTCTGTCAATAATGTGCCCAAATGGAGGTCATTGATTCGGGAATAATAGAACTTCTAAAGATCCCTAGATGATTATTTTTATACATAATAATCAAAAATACATCCCCATCGTCAAGGAATACAATTTTTCGGGTAAATTCACTAACCAGAACAGACTGGGCCTGGTTCTAATACAACCACTATTTTAATCGCAGAATGCCTGTTTTGGACACTGTTTATGGTGGGAAATAGTCTCAGAACATCCCTGGATCTTTATTCTTAAAGAGAATAGTGAAAATACATCCACCCACACAATCGACACTAATTGTGGGTAAAGCACCAACCAGAACCGACTGGGCCTGGTTCTAAACAACCACTTGTAAATAAAGTGCCCAAATTGAGGTCATTGATTCGGGCATAACAGAACTTCTGAACATCCCTAGAATATTATTTTTATAAAGAATAATCAAAAATACATCCCCATCATCATTGGACACAATTTCTGGGTAAAAACACGAACCAGAACCGACTGGTCCTGGTTCTAATACAACCACTACTTTAACCGCAAAATGCCTGTTTTGGACACTGTTTGTGGTGGGAAATAGCTCCAGAACCATCCTGGATCATTATTGTTATACAAAATAGTGAAAATACATCCACTCACACAATAAACACAAATTCTGGGTAAAAGCACCAACCAAAACCGACTAGGCATGTTTTTAAACCACCACTTGTAAATAAAGTGACCAAATGAAAGTAATTCATTCGGGCATAACAGAACTTCTGAACATCGCTAGATGATTATTTCTATACAGAATAGTCAAGTATACAGCCCCATCATAATTGGACACAAGTTCCATATACAAACACCCACCAGAACCGACTGGACCCTGTTATAATGCAACCACTATTTTGTATTGCAAAATGCATGTTTTGGACACTATTTATGGTGGGAAATAGCCCCAGAACTGTCCTGGATCTTTATTTTTAGACAGAATAGTGAAAATACATCTACTCACACAATGGATAAAGCACCAACCAGAACCGACTGGGCCTGGTTCTTAAAAACCACCACTTGTAAATAAAGTGCCCAAATTGAGGTCATTGATTCGGGCATAACAGAACTTCTGAACATCCCTAGATGATTATTTTTATACAGAATAATCAAAAATACATCCTTATCATCATTGGACACAATTTCTGGGTAAAAACACCAACCAGAACCGCCTGGGCCTGGTTCTAATACAACCACTATTTTAATCGCAAAATGCCTGCTTTGGACACTGTTTATGGTGGGAAATACCTCCAGAATCACCTGGAATGATGCCAATGAATGACTTACTTGAATTGGACGATTTTACACTATATACACAGGAACTATGTGTCTCTGACAGTGTGTTTGGCAGCAGGGGAACGTTTCAGTTTTTATTGCCTTAATGTGCTTTTCCTGGCCTGATAATCACGTTTTGGCCAAGTATGATAGTTTTCATTGTAACTTAATTTCTATCACTTTGAACGATGCCAAATAAAAAACTTACTTGAATTGGACGATTTTTCACTACATACACAGTAACTATGTGTCTCTGACAGTTTGTTTGGCAGCAGGGGAACTTTTCAGTTTTTATTGCCTTAATGTACTTTTCATGCCCTGAAAATCACGTTTTGGCCAAGTATGATTGTTTTCATTATAACTTAATTTCTAGCTTGAGAATGATGCCAAATGGATAACTTACTTGAATTGGACGATTTTTCACTTTATACACAGTAACTATGTGTCTCTGACAGTTTGTTTGGCAGCAGGGGAACAGGTGAGATTAGACAAAGTATCTTTGCAAATGCTTGTTCATATTGTATAAGTTTTTGTGAGTATAACAGCATCTGAGTCATCCTTATGGCTGACATGTCAGCATAAACACCCAACTGTCTGACTGAATAAACAATCTTAGTCTTGTGATTGGGGTGACATGTCAGCACAAATACTCAACTGTCCGACACTGATCAATTACTTTTTGCCCTGCAAATGACTAAAATGTATCTGTCCAAAGTCCTAGTGACAACTGTCAGTTTTTCCTGTATTTGAGACACACACACTGGTCATTCGACTAGAGTTGCAGGAACATCGCGTTGAACAGGACCCTACTGTAGGAACTCTCACTGTCCACTTTGCAGTCTGGTAATAAACCAATTGGTCCGGGACCAATGAAAGTAGAACAATAATTAGCAAGGGCTTTATAGTCTTGGTCTGTTTATAGAGTCAGGGACTTAACTAAGACAAAGTCAGGGACTTTTGGTCTTTGTGTGTTCAGAGATATTGGGTTAATCACAAAGTAGAGATCGCTTTCGGGTAATTTAGAAAATAATTGTTGTTTAAACTATTAAGTAGGTGATTAATATGGGTCAGAAAGCAACAAAAGGAATGGGTTTATTGTCAGAATGCAAAATGAAAATCGGAGAGTTACCGGGACGAGATATCATGGTCCAGCTTGGGCTAAGCCTAGTGGCCACCCAAAATGGCCTCCGACCCAGGGAATTACAGACCAAAAATATCTTCCACACCACCACATCTAACAGCTTCTACTCTCTCGACATTGTCGGGAATGATTCTGCCAAGGTAGCTGAAAGTCTAGGAGAACAGTCTGAAGATATCTGCCCAGCAGCACCAGGACAGGAACAACAAACATGGCCATTACATGTCACCCTGAAGTTCATGGGAGACCGGACGACAAGTGGTTAAACCAATTCTCACAGTTGCCCACTGTTAGACTATAAATATTTTACCTGACTCCAATTCCTTAACTCTGTAGTCTCCAGTCTAACAATGGAGCGTGTTCAGCATCGGAGGAGACAAACCAGGGTTGAGCGAGGTTATCCACAGATGATTTATTCCATTCAAATTGATTCATACAGAGCTCCGGGTCTCCCTCCCATAGAACAAGCCCGCTGAGTGTTGATGTCCCAAAGCGGAGGATGGAAAAGACATTGTCCAAACCCGCGTTTGCCCAGTTATAGTCCAACAAAAATGCATATTCATTCGCTGATTAAAAATGAGATGTGGGCTGGTCCAGGGCTGCTGTTAGGGGGGGTTTCTCTGGGCTCCACATCTTCCAGCCTTGAATCCACATCATCCAGACCTCTGTCTCCGCTGGTCCTATAAAGTCCCGACCCTCCGCCCTGCTCTTTGTTCCTCTGCCCTTTGAAGTCCTCCATCTGGTCTCTTATCAGTGTGGATCCCACCTTGAAATAAGAATCTCAGGAAGAGCCTTTTGTTAACATTATAGTTGAGGAGTCTCAGACCCATCCTTCTGTTCATATTGTAATTGAGTTGGGAACCAGTGGCGACTCTAAAACAAGACCGCCACAACAAAAGGAATGAGTAAAATGTGATATCAAAATGAAACAGCTATACTAAAAAGAATGAGTAAAATATGATATCAAAATGAAACAGCTATACTAAAAAGAATGAGTAAAATATGATATCAAAATGAAACAGCTATACTAAAAAGAATTAGTAAAATATGTCATATTCTTCACCACTCAACGAATCATAATTAACCACGTATATGCAACTGACCTAATGGACAACCCATTGCCCCCGGACACATTGCCTATGGGGATGGATCATCATCAAAAACCCTGGATGGAGAAAAACACAACGTATATGCCGTGGTGACTCAAAAAGACAACCTCAAGACAGGACGACTCCCCGGCGACTGTTCTGCACAAGCCGCAGAAATAGTGGCACTGACAGAGGCATGTAGACTAATCCTAGAACAAGACGTGACGGTGGAAAGACACAGCCCAATCCCTGCTGAATTCCTAAGAGAAATGCAAAATCATTCCCCAGAAAAAGAGAAACTGCAATGGGAAACAGAAGGAGACACTCAACACAAGAACGGACTCTATGCAGTAGAAAACAAGCCATGTGTGACACGATCATTGTTTGAAGTAATTGCCAAATTGAGCCATGGGAGGAGCCATGTCTCAACAGGAGGGATGATCAGTACAGTACAACAAACAATGCATGTTCCCAGAGGTCTCGAAACTTACTTCAATTGTTTTGGCAGAAACTGTCTGAACTGCTGTAGACACAACTCTCAAGGCAACGAACGACCCAAGCATGGAACAAGGTAAACAGGAACATATCCCTTCGAGCTTCTGAACATGGATTTTATCAAACTGAACCAAAGTGCTGGACTCGTCGAACAAACCATTAGAACAGTAAAACTCAGACTCAGAAAAACCATGGAAGACACAGGAAAACCATGGCAAGAATGCCTGAGCCTGGTAGAAACGTACATGAGAATCATTCCAACAGCACAGGGATGCACACCATTTGAGGCAGTGAACGACAGACCCTTCCACTTAACAATTTGGGAAAAAGATCTGGTGGTAGAAGAGAAAGGAGAAACAGATTCCCTCACTAAGTGGTTATGCAAAATGTTCGAAGAAAGAACTGTGATGAATGCAAAATAATCTGCCGACATCTTCTCTGTCTCCCACAGAGGAGGTCCTGTCCCCAGGAGACCTGGTACTCGTCAAGGTGATAAAAAGAAAGTGCTGGTCTTCTCCACGTTGGGACGCACCTCACCGTGTGATTTTGGCCACACCCACCGCCGTCGAAATCGAAGGAAGAGACACCTGGATACATCAGTCCCACAGTAAACAAAGTACAAGAATGAAGTGGCTACTCATCATCATCACCGCTCTGTGTTCAACCACATGGGGGGAATGTATCAGAACCTTGGTACACTCCCACTGGAGGAGAATGCCCCACTAGCTGGTTCAGGAAACGATCAGGGGCCCCCAGACTCCAGTTATTTCTATTGGTACCTACAAGCTCCCAGAGTCTGAGTGGTCTGGCCAGACACCTGGGACCAGGTCCTCCTCCATACAGGCTACAAGACCATCACATGACCCCTTTCCAAAGAAGCTACCACCATGACCGCTAACTTCACCAAGTTAGCCACCACCATCAAAGATGGTAAACATACGCTGGAGCTCACGACCAATATCCAACAGAAAGGCTGCATCAACCTATGCCTCTGACCGGACCGACCAGGAAAAGGCCCCCACTTTTACTATGACCATCCGCACTACTAGTCCAGCCAAAGGTCCCCAAAGTGATTTGTGTGAACCCCTTCGTAAAACCATCCGCCACACGCCTACTCAAAATCCGTCCGGCAGGAACACCTAAGCCTGAGGAGATACACCTAATTCTCGCCCATGTCCAAACACACGAAGAAAACGACTACAACCCGATGATGAGGAACAGTTGATACAGATACACCGCACTCACAGCCCGCGCCACAACCAATGAGTTGTTATGTCTGTTCCCTCATGCCTACTGCCGTAGCCCAACCACAGCTATGGTCCAACCGACAGAACGAAGAACTCGCCAACCTCACCTAAAACTGTATCCTGGGTAATCTGAGAGAATCCTTCCAGCAAAGCTTGACCGCCTACATACCATGGTCGCAGTACCATTAGCAGCTACAGTCAATACCGCAACATATGTCCAGTGGAACAACCGAACAGACTGTTATCCATCCTGTTTCAACTTCAGCGGACCTGATCCGAAGACCCCTTTAGACCAAGATCACGTCACCAGGTGCGCCAAGATCAGACACATTCCTTCCCAATCATGGACAGTACTGGACCAAATATGGTGGCTCTGGGAATGGCAAGTGTATATGATCATCCCCGCCAATACAACTGGGCACTGTGTCCCTACATCTGCACCCGACCACACGTACGTTCTAACAGCAGACTCGATTCCAACTGTCGACGCCAACCCACATCTACCCACCAGGCGTCAATGACGGAGCTTTGATTTCTTCCCCCATGATTCAGTGTGGGGCTCGGATGTCCCCGTCGAATACAAACACTGGTCATTCTCCACCAAAATCATGATGGCGGTGTTCCCCAGGGTAGGAACAGCGAAGAACACCCTACGTCTGGAAACCATTGACTACAGATTCCAGGCCTACGTCAACGCATCAGTCCGACTGCAACAAGACTGAGAAATCCAAATAACTGCCATGACCCAGAGGATTATCCAGAATCGCCTTGCCCTCGACAGAAGAACCGCCCAGCAGGGAGGTGTGTGTGCCATGGTAGGAGACTCATGCTGCACCTTCGTTCCTGCCAACGAATCCCACTCAGTCCATGATGCCTTACAAACTATGAAGAACATACAGAACGCTATGACCAAAGATCCAGTTCCACAACAAGGATGGCTTGACTTGTTCCTCTCTGGCTCATCATGGACACATAACTGTTATTGCTCTCGTGCTTGTTGTCCTTACTTGTTGTTTGCCCTGCTTCTCAGCTTTAATCAAACGTACCATTAATTCCACAGTCGAACAAATCATGATTGTTGAAACCCAGCTAATGCTAACTCGTATTCACATGCAACAATCCATATCCCAATCTGACATTGATGCTGTGCTACTGTCTGACACTGATTAATATATCTTTCCTATTCTGAGACGCCTGGTACCCTTCCTGGTCGGTCTAAACTCCAGTTTGAAATAATTTGTGAAGAATTTTGTTCAAAAGTAGCGTCGCTAACAAACGATGTTCCGATGTGTTTATACTCACAAACAGGAGGGATATGTAAAATTAGACAAAGTATCTTTACAAATGCTTGTTCATATTGTATTAGTTTTTGTAAGTATAACAGCATTTTAGTAATCCTTATGGCTGACATGTCAGCATAAACACCCAACTGTCTGACTGAATCATAAAGCTTAGTCTTGTGATTGGGTTGACATGTAATCACAAATACTCAACTGTCCGACACTGATCAATTACTTTTTGCCCTGCAAATGACTGAAACGTATCTGTCCAAAGTCTTAGGGACAACTGTCAGTTTTGCCTGTATTTAAGACACACTCACTGGTCATTCGACTAGAATTGCAGTAACATCGCGTTGAACAGGACCCCACTGCAGGAACTCTCACTGTCCACTTTGCAGCCTGGTAATACATATTTTCTTTTTATATTTATCTCACTCTTTCTTAGCCTGCTCCTGAAGTTGTATTTTCAGCCCTAACAAACATGTCAGTTTTTTTTTTTGCCTTAGTGCTTTTCATGCGCTGAAAATCACGTTTTGGCCAAGTATGGTAATTTTCATTATAACTTAATTTCTATCACTTAGATTGATGCGAAATGAAAAAAAGTACTTGGATTGGACGATTTTACACTATATACAAAGTAACTATGTGTCTCTGACGATTTGTTTGGCAGCAGGGGAACACTTCAGTTTTTATTGCCTTAATGTGCTTTTCATGCACTGAAAATCATGTTTTGGCCGAGTATGATAGTTTTCATTATAACTTATTTTCTATCACTAAGAATGAAAAAAAAATGAAAATCTTACTTGAATTGGAGGATTTTACACTATATACACAGTAACTATGTGTCTCTGACAGTTTGTTTTGCAGCGGGGGAACATTTCAATTTTTATTGCCTTAATGTGCTTTTCATGCGCTGAAAATCACGTTTTGGCCAAGTATCATAGTTTTCACTATAATTTAATTAAGTAAAGAAGGCCCAGAAACGATTCCACTTTCTCAGGGTACTGAGAAGGGACAAATTGGACACCAAGCTTCTGGCAACCTTCTACAGAGCCACTGTGGAGAGCATCCTGACTTACGGCATTACAGTGTGGTATACCGGAAGCACGGCAGCAGACAAAAAAGCCATACAGAGGGTGATAAACACTGCCCAGAAGATCGTCGGCTGCTCTCTGCCATCACTAGAAGACATTGCCAACCCCCGATACCTTAGAAGAGCCGGGTCCATTATTGGAGACCCATACCACCCTGGAAACGGCCTGTTCCAGTTGCTTCCATCTGGCAGACGCTACAGATCCTACAAAGCACGGACAAACAGGCTCAAGGACAGCTTTTTCCCAACAGCCATCAGGTCTCTGAACCTGCAGCAACACATGACGTGACGACTACACATATCCCTGCTATGAAATTAAGTCAAGTCGAAATGAAGTAACAGGAAGGTCGTTTGGCGCAGATCTGCCTTCCAAAGGCTGACTGAGGGAGGGTAAGTATAAAGACTGAGAGGTAAGTGATCCACCTTATTCTTGTTGGCATCGGTGAGGCAACTTGCAGTCGCCGCAAAATGGCGCTCAAGGCGGAGAGCTAACAAGTATGAATATGTCATAAATAAATGTCATAAATGTGTCTGGCCTGGGAAGACGAACTTGTGGAGAAGCACTATACAATTTTGTCATACGCTGCTGAGGGTATGATGACTACTAGGCTTTTTGTCAAGTCAATGATGACGACAATGCCTATGTCTGATTTTCATTTTTTCATTTTTTCAACTACTATTTTTTATCGCAAAATGCATGTTTTGGAGACTATTTATGGTGGTAAATACCCCTAGAACCATCCTGGATCTTTATTTTTAGACAGAATAGTGAAAATACATCCACCTACACAAACAACACTAACTCTGGGTAAAAGCACCAACCAGAACCGACTGGGCTTGGTTCTACTACAACCAACATGCAAAATAAAGTGCCCAAATGGAGGTCATTTATTCGGGCATAGAAGAACTTCTGAACATCCCTAGATGATAATTTTTATACAGAATAGTCAAAAATACAACCCCATTCCTATTGGACACACGTTACGGGTGTATACACAAACCAGAACCGACTGGGCCTGGTTCTAATACAACCACTATTTTTGTCGCAAAATGCATGTTTTTGACACTATTTCTGGTGGGAAATAGTCTCAGAACATCCCTGGATCTTTATTCTTACAGAGAATAGTGAAAATACATCCACCCACACAATCAACACTAATTGTGGGTAAAGCACCAACCAGAACTGACTGGGCCTGGTTCTAAACAACCACTTGTAAATAAAGTGCCCAAATTGAGGTCATTGATTAGGGCATAACAGAACTTCTGAACATCCCTAGAATATTATTTTTATGAAGAATAATCAAAAATACATCCCCATAATCATTGGACACAATTTCTGGGTAAAAAACACGAACCAGAACCGACTGGGCCTGGTTCTAATACAACCACTACTTTAACCGCAAAATGCCTGTTTTGGACACTGTTTGTGGTGGAAAATAGCTCCAGAATCATCCTGGATCATTATTGTTATACAAAATAGTGAAAATACATCCACTCACACAATAAACACAAATTCTGGGTAAAAGCACCAACCAAAACCTACTGGGCCTGTTTCTAAACCACCACTTGTAAATAAAGTGACCAAATGAAAGTAATTCATTCGGGCATAACAGAACTTCTGAACATCGCTAGATGATTACTTCTATACAGAATAGTCAAGTATACATCCCCATCATAATTGGACACAAGTTTTGTATACAAACACCCACCAGAACCGACTGGACCCTGTTATAATGCAGCCACTATTTTGTATCGCAAAATGCATGTTTTGGACACTATTTATGGTGGGAAATAGCCCCGGAACTGTCCTGGATCTTTATTTTTAGACAGAATAGTGAAAATACATCTACCCACACAATGGATACTATATCTGGGTAAAAGCACCAACCAGAACCAACTGGGCCTGGTTCTTAAAAACCACCACTTGTAAATAAAGTGCCCAAATTGAGGTCATTGATTCGGGCATAACAGAACTTCTGAACATCCCTAGATGATTATTTTTATACAGAATAATCAAAAATACATCCTTATCATCATTGGACACAATTTCTGGGTAAAAACACCAACCAGAATCGCCTTGGCCTGGTTCTAATACAACCACCATTTTAATCGCAAAATGCCTGTTTTGGACACTTTTTATGGTGGGAAATAGCTCCAGAATCACCTAGAATGATGCCAATGAAAGACCTACATGGATAGGACGATTTTACACTATATACACAGGAACTATGTGTCTCTGACAGTGCTTTGGCAGCAGGGGAACGTTTCAGTTTTTATTGCCTTAATGTGCTTTTCATGGCCTGATAATCACGTTTTGGCCAAGTATGATAGATTTCATTGTAATATTGGGTTATTCACAAAGTGGAGATCAATTTCGGGTAATTTAGAAAATAAATGTTGTTTAAACTATTAAGTAAGTGATTAATATGGGTCAGAAAGCAACAAAAGGGATGGGTTTATTGTCAGACTGCAAAATGAAAATCGGAGAGTTACCGGGACGAGATATCATGGTCCAGCTTGGGCTAAGCCTAGTGGCCACCCAAAATGGCCTCCGACCCAGGGAATTACAGACCAAAAATATCTTCCACACCACCACATCTAACAGCTTCTACTCTCTCGACATTGTCGGGAATGATTCTGCCAAGGTAGCTGAAAGTCTAAGAGAACAGTCTGAAGATATCTGCCCAGCAGCCCCAGGACAGGAACAACAAACATGGCCATTACATGTCACCCTTAAGTTCATGGGAGACCGGACGACAAGTGGTTAAACCAATTCTCACAGTTGCCCACTCAACGAATCATAATTAACCACGTATATGCAACTGACCTAATGGACAACCCATTCCCCCCCAGACACATTGCCTATGGGGATGGATCATCATCAAAAACCCTGGATGGAGAAAAACACAACGTACATGCCGTGGTGACTCAAAAAGACAACCTCAAGACAGGACGACTCCCCGGCGACTGGTCTGCACAAGCCGCAGAAATAGTGGCACTGACAGAGGCATGTAGACTATTCCTAGAACAAGACGTGACGGTGGAAAGACACAGCCCAATCGCTGCTGAATTCCTAAGAGAAATGCAAAAGTATGGCCAAGTATCATAGTTTTCACAATAACTTAATTTCTAGCCATTAGAATGATTTAAAATGAATAACTTACTTGAATTGGACGATTTCACACTATATACACTGTAACTAAGTGTCTCTGACAGTTTGTTTGGCAGCAGGGGAACATTTCAGTTTTTATTGCCTTAATGTGCTTTTCATGCGCTGAAAATCATGTTTTGGCCAAGTATAATAGTTTTCATTATAACTTAATATCTAGCCATTAGAATGATGCCAAATTAAAAACTTATTAAATTATAAAATTTGATGATATTACACTATGTATAGAGAGACATTTGTGTCTCTGACAGTTTTACACAGTTTTACAAGTTATGACTCCAGACTCTTAATTTACAATTCTGCCTTTATGGATACATTGCATCACCACCCCCTGAGTGGATCACTTACCTCTCACTGTCTTTCACTTACCTTCATTCAGCATGTAGGTGTCAGATCAACTTGTACCTAATTGTAACCTGTCTATTCATATAACCTAACCCGAAGTTATTACACAGAAGGGATTGTGTGGTGTTACCCCAAGTTTAGAGTCCCAACGGATGTGGGAAACTTACAGCGTCTGTCTGCCAGAGAGCAGCAGCTGGAACCGATTGTGACCAGGGTGGCATGGGTTCCTGATCATGTCCCTGGCTCTGCTGAGGTAACGCGGGCTGGCAATGTCTTCCAGTGAGGGCAGAGTATCCGACGATCTTCTGCGGAGTGGTGATACCTTTCTAAATAGCCTTTTTGTCTGCTGCCGTTCTTCCCGCGTACCACCAAATGTGCGTTTTATGCGCTGATAAGCACGTTTTGGTTGAATATGAAAGTTTTCAAGTGTGCACTTGACCCTGGATGACCTGGAGAGTGACAGTTGCTCCTGAAGTTGAACCTGTTTTCATCGCACAATTCAAGGAAACAATTGCAAACCCTGATGGCCAGCCTTTCTTATATTTCGCGAGGCGAACAAACAATTGCAAGGCCAACTAGTTAGTCTTTCTTACATTCCACGATCTTTTTAATCAATTGTAAAACCAGTTTGACTACTCTACCTAGCATTCTACGATCTTAACAAACAAAGGTAAAACCAGTATGACCACATGGTGCGACAAGAATAAACAATTATTAAGCCAGTTAGCCAGTCCATCCCACAATTCCCTCCTTTTGTGTCTGTGAAAATATCGAAATATTGAAGTGGCTGTTTCCATGAGCCAGAGAAGAACCAGTCAAGCCATCCTCGCTGTGGAACCGAATCTCCGGTCACAGCTCTCTGCATGTTCCTAATAGCCTGCAGGGCATCATGGACCGAGCAGGACATGCCGGCAGGGATGATGGGGCAGCACGAGTCTCCCACCATGGGACACACACAGCCCCGCTGGGTGGCCACTCCGTCAAGAGCAGGGCAGCCCTGGAAAATCACCTGGGCCATGGCGGCTACCCAGCCTGACTGATGCGCCGACACAGGCCCGGAACCTGCCTTCAATGGTCTTCAAATGCAGGGCGTTCCTTGCCGCTCCCACTCAAGGGAACTGAGCCATTAGGATTTTGGATGAGACTGACCAGTATTTGTGTTTGAGGGACACATCCGAGCCACACACTGGATCATGGTCGTGAGCTCCGTCAATAATGTGCCCAAATGGAGGTCATTGATTCGGGAATAACAGAACTTCTAAAGATCCCTAGATGATTATTTTTATACATAATAATCAAAAATACATCCCCATCGTCAATGAATACAATTTTTCGGGTAAATTCACTAACCAGAACAGACTGGGCCTGGTTCTAATACAACCACTATTTTAATCGCAGAATGCCTGTTTTGGACACTGTTTATGGTGGGAAAATAGTTCCAGAACCATCCTGGATAATTATTTTTACACAGAATAGTGAAAATACATCCATCTACACATTCAAAACTAATTATGGGTAGAAGCACCAACCAGAACCGACTGGGCCTGGTTCTAATACGACCACTATTTTAATAGCAAAATGCCTGTTTTGGACAATGTTTATGGTGGGAAACATTATTTTTATAGACAATAGTGAAACTACATCCACCTACTCAATCAACACAAATTCTGGGTAAATACACCAACCAGAACCGACTGGGCCTTGTTCTAATACAACCACTATTTTTATCGCAAAATGTTTTGGACACTATTGACGGTGGGAAATATTCCCAAAACATCCCTGCATCTTTAACTTTACACATAATAGTGAAAATGCATCCATCCACACAATTGACACTAAATCTGGGTAAAAGCGGCAACCAGAACCGACTGGTCCCGGTTCTAATTCAACAACCATGCAAAATTAAGATCCATTGGAGGTTTTTTATTCTTGTATAAAAAAAGCCCCAAAACATCCCTGCATGATTATTTTTAAACAGAATAGTAAAATATACATCCCAATCATCTTTGGACACAAGTTTCAGATATAAACAGCAACCAGACCCGACTGGACCCAGTTATAATGCAACTACTATTTTTTATCGCAAAATGCATGTTTTGGAGAAAATTTATGCTGGGAAATAGCCCTAGAACCATCCTGGAGCTTTAATTTTAGACAGAATTGTGAAAATACATCCACCTACACAATCAATACTAACTCTGGGTATAAGACCCAACCAGAACCGACTGGGCTTGGTTCTAATACAACCACCATGCAAAATAAAGTGCCCAAATGGAGGTCATTTATTCGGGCATAAAATAACTTCTGAACATCCCTAGATGACGATTTTTATACAGAATAGTGAAAAATACAACCCCATTCCCATCGGACACAAGTTACGGGTGTATACACAAACCAGAACCGACTGGGCCTGGTTCTAATACAACCACTATGCAAAATAAAGTGCCCAAAGGGAGGTCATTGATTAGGGCATAAAAGAACTTCTGAAAATCCCTCGATGATTATTTTTATAGAGAATAGTAAAAAATACATCCCCATTATCATTTGACACAAGTTCCGGCTACATACATCAACCAGAACCGACTGGGCCTGGTTCTAATAGGACCACTATTTTAATCGCGAAGTGCCTGTTATGGACACTATTGACGGTGGGAAATATTCCCTGAACCTCCCTGCATCTTTAATTTCACACAGAATAGTGAAAATGCATCCATCAAATCAATTGACACTAATTCTTGGTAAAATCACCAACCAGAACCGACTGGGCCCGGTTCTAATTCAACCACCATGCAAAATAACGATCCATAATGGAGGGTTTTGATTCTTGTATAAAAAAAGCCACAAAACATCCCTGCATGATTATGTTTAAACAGAATAGTAAAATATACATCCCCATCATTTTTGGACACAAGTTTCGAATATAAACAGCAACCAGAACCGAGACGACCCAGTTATAATGCAACTACTATTTTTTATCGCAAACCTAGAACCATCCTGGATCTTTAATTTTAGCCAGAATAGTGAAAATACATCCACCTACACAATCAACACTAACTCTGGGTAAAAGCACCAACCAGAACCGACTCGGCTTGGTTCTATACAACCACCATGCAAAATAAAGTGCCCAAATGGAGGTCATTTATTCGGGCATAGAAAAACTTCTGAACATCCCTAGATGATATTTTTTAATACAGAATAGTCAAAAATACAACCCCATTCCTATTGGACACACGTTACGGGTGTAGACACAAACCAGAACCGACTGGGCCTGGTTCTAATACAACCACTATTTTTGTCGCAAAATGCATGTTTTTGAAACTATTTCTGGTGGGAAATATTCTCAGAACATCCCTGGATCTTTATTCTTACAGATAATAGTGAAAATACATCCACTCAAACAATCGACACTAATTGTGGGTAAAGCACCAACCAGAATCGACAGGGCCTGGTTCTAAACAACCACTTGTAATTAAAGTGCCCAAATTGAGGTCATTGATTAGGGCATAACAGAACTTCTGAACATCCCTAGAATATTATTTTTATGAAGAATAATCAAAAATACATCCCCATAATCATTGGACACAATTTCTGGGTAAAAAACACGAACCAGAACCGACTGGGCCTGGTTCTAATACAACCACTACTTTAACCGCAAAATGCCTGTTTTGGACACTGTGGTGGGAAATAGCTCCAGAATCATCCTGGATCATTATTGTTATACAAAATAGTGAAAATACATCCACTCACACAATAAACACAAATTCTGGGTAAAAGCACCAACCAAAACCTACTGGGCCTGTTTCTAAACCACCACTTGTAAATAAAGTGACCAAATGAAAGTAATTCATTCGGGCATAACAGAACTTCTGAACATCGCTAGATGATTACTTCTATACAGAATAGTCAAGTATACATCCCCATCATAATTGGACACAAGTTTCGTATACAAACACCCACCAGAACCGACTGGACCCTGTTATAATGCAGCCACTATTTTGTATCGCAAAATGCATGTTTTGGACACTATTTATGGTGGGAAATAGCCCCGGAACTGTCCTGGATCTTTATTTTTAGACAGAATAGTGAAAATACATCTACCCACACAATGGATACTATATCTGGGTAAAAGCACCAACCAGAACCAACTGTGCCTGGTTCTTAAAAACCACCACTTGTAAATAAAGTGCCCAAATTGAGGTCATTGATTCGGGCATAACAGAACTTCTGAACATCCCTAGATGATTATTTTTATACAGAATAATCAAAAATACATCCTTATCATCATTGGACACAATTTCTGGGTAAAAACACCAACCAGAATCGCCTTGGCCTGGTTCTAATACAACCACTATTTTAATCGCAAAATGCCTGTTTTGGACACTTTTTATGGTGGGAAATAGCTCCAGAATCACCTAGAA
This sequence comes from Stigmatopora nigra, assembly GCF_051989575.1. Classification (NCBI taxonomy): domain Eukaryota; kingdom Metazoa; phylum Chordata; class Actinopteri; order Syngnathiformes; family Syngnathidae; genus Stigmatopora; species Stigmatopora nigra. The sequence goes on from NW_027551609.1 coordinate 85,369, forward strand.
TGATGCCAATGAAAGACCTACATGGATAGGACGATTTTACACTATATACACAGGAACTATGTGTCTCTGACAGTGCGTTGGCAGCAGGGGAACGTTTCAGTTTTTATTGCCTTAATGTGCTTTTCATGGCCTGATAATCACGTTTTGGCCAAGTATGATAGATTTCATTGTAATATTGGGTTATTCACAAAGTGGAGATCAATTTCGGGTAATTTAGAAAATAAATGTTGTTTAAACTATTAAGTAAGTGATTAATATGGGTCAGAAAGCAACAAAAGGGATGGGTTTATTGTCAGACTGCAAAATGAAAATCGGAGAGTTACCGGGACGAGATATCATGGTCCAGCTTGGGCTAAGCCTAGTGGCCACCCAAAATGGCCTCCGACCCAGGGAATTACAGACCAAAAATATCTTCCACACCACCACATCTAACAGCTTCTACTCTCTCGACATTGTCGGGAATGATTCTGCCAAGGTAGCTGAAAGTCTAAGAGAACAGTCTGAAGATATCTGCCCAGCAGCCCCAGGACAGGAACAACAAACATGGCCATTACATGTCACCCTTAAGTTCATGGGAGACCGGACGACAAGTGGTTAAACCAATTCTCACAGTTGCCCACTCAACGAATCATAATTAACCACGTATATGCAACTGACCTAATGGACAACCCATTGCCCCCCAGACACATTGCCTATGGGGATGGATCATCATCAAAAACCCTGGATGGAGAAAAACACAACATACATGCCGTGGTGACTCAAAAAGACAACCTCAAGACAGGACGACTCCCCGGCGACTGGTCTGCACAAGCCGCAGAAATAGTGGCACTGACAGAGGCATGTAGACTATTCCTAGAACAAGACGTGACGGTGGAAAGACACAGCCCAATCGCTGCTGAATTCCTAAGAGAAATGCAAAATCATGCCCCAGAAAAAGAGAAACTGCAATGGGAAACAGAAGGAGCCACTCAACACAAGAACGGACTCTATGCAGTAGAAAACAAGCCATGCGTCCCACGATCATTGTTTGAAGTAATTGCCAAATTGAGCCATGGGAGGAGCCATGTCTCAACAGAAGGGATGATCAGTACAGTACAACAAACAATGCATGTTCCCAGAGGTCTACAAACTTACTTCAATTTTTTTTGCAGAAACTGTCTAAACTGCTGTAGACACAACACTCAAGGCAATGAACGACCCAAGCATGGAACAAGGCAAACAGGAACATATCCCTTCGAGCTTCTGAACATGGATTTCATCAAACTGAACCAAAGTGCTGGACTTGTCGAACAAACCATTAGAACAGTAAAACTCAGACTCAGAAAAACCATGGAAGATACAGGAAAACCATGGCAAGAATGTCTGAGCCTGGTAGAAACGTACATGAGAATCATTCCAACAGCACAGGGATGCACACCATTTGAGGCAGTGAAAGACAGACCCTTCCACTTAGCAATGTGGGAAAAAGATCTGGTGGTAGAAGAGAAAGGAGAAACAGAATCCCTCACTAAGTGGTTATGCAAAATGTTCCAAGAAAGAACTGTGATGAATGCAAAATAATCTGCCGACATCTTCTCTGTCTCCCACAGAGGAGGTCCTGTCCCCAGGAGACCTGGTACTCGTCAAGGTGATAAAAAGAAAGTGCTGGTCTTCTCCACGTTGGGACCGACCTCACCGTGTGATTTTGGCCATCTTCATCACCGCTCTGTGTTCAACCACATGGGGGGAACGTACCAGAACCTTGGTACACTCCCACTGGAGGTGAATGCCCCACTAGCTGGTTCAGGAAACGATCAGGGGCCCCCAGATCTGCATCCCATTAACCAAGACACCAATCGTCGTTCAAGTCCCTTTGCTCAGCCTACAGCTTACTCACTTGGGATTACACAGGACTGACTCCAGTTATTTTTATTGGTACCTACAAGCTCCCAGAGTCTGAGTGGTCTGGCCAGACACCTTGGACCAGGTCCTCCTCCATACAGGCTACAAAACCATCACATGGCCCCTTTCCAAAGAAGCTACCACCATGACCGCTAACTTCACCATGTTAGCCACCACCATCAAAGATGGTAAACATATGCTAGAGCTCACGACCAATATCCAACAAAAAGGCTGCATCAACCTATGCCTCCGACCGGACCGACCAGGAAAAGGCCCCCTCTTTACTATCACCATCCGCACTACTAGTCCAGCCATGGTCCCTAAAGTGATTGGTGTGAACCCCTTCGTACAACCATCCGCCACACGCCTACTCAAAATCCGCCTAACAGGAACACCTAAGCCTGAGTAGATACACCTTATTCTCGCCCATGTCCAAACACAGGAAGAAAACGATTACAACCCGATGATGAGGAACAGTTGGTACAGATACACCGCACTCACAGCCCGCGCCACAACCAATGAGTTGTTATGTCTGTTCCCTCATGCCTACTGCCGTAGCCCAACCACAGCTATGGTCCAACCGACAGAACGAAGAACTCGCCAACCTCACCTACAACTGTATCCTGGGTAATCTGAAAGAATCCTTCCAGCAAAGCTCGACCGCCTACATACCATGGTCGCAGTACCATTAGCAGCTACAGTCAATACCGCAACGTATGTCCAGTGCAACAACCGAACAGACTGTTATCCATCCTGTTTCAACTTCAGCGGACCGGATCCGAAGACCCCTTTGGACCAAGTTCACGTCACCAGGTGCGCCGAGATCAGACACATTCCTTCCCAATCATGGACAGTACTGGACCAAATATGGTGGCTCTGCGAATGGCAAGTTTATATGATCATCCCCACCAATACAACTGGGCTCTGTGTCCCTACATCTGCATCCGACCACACGTAAGTTGTAACAGCAGACTCGATTCCAACTGTCGACGCCAACCCACATCTACCCACCAGGCGTCAACGACGGAGCTTTGATTTCTTCCCCCATGATTCAGTTTGGGGCTCGGATGTCCCCCTCTAATACAAACACTGGTCAGTCTCCTCCAAAATCATGATGGCGGTGTTCCCCAGGGTAGGAACAGCGAAGAATACCCTACGTCTGGAAACCATTGACTACAGATTCCAGGCCCGACACTAATCAATTACTTGTTGTCCTGCAAATGACTGAAACGTATCTGTCCAAAGTCTTAGGGACAACTGTCAGTTTTGGCTGTATTTAAGACACACTCACTGGTCATTCGACTAGAGTTGCAGTAACATCGCAGTGAACAGGACCCCACTGTAGGAACTCTCACTGTCCACTTTGCAGTCTGGTAATACATATTTTCTATTTAAATTTATCTTACTCTTTCTTTACCTGCTCCTGAAGTTGTATTTTCAGACCAGTTTTTTTGCCCTAATGTGCGTTTCATGCGCTGAAAATCACGTTTTGGCCAAGTATCATAGTTTTCACTATAACTTAACCTAACCCTAACCCTAACCCTAAACCTAACCCTAACCGTAACCCTAACCGTAACCCTAACCCAAACCTTAACCCTAACCCAAACCCTAACCCTAACTTCCATCACTTAGAATGATATCAAATGAAAAACCTACTTAATTTGGACGATTATACACTATATACAGAGTAACTATGTGCCTCTGACAGTTTGTTTCGCAGCAGGGGAACATTTCAGTTTTTATTGCCTTAACGTGCGTTTCATGCGCTGAAAATCACGTTTTGGCTAAGTATCATAATTTTCACTATAACTTAATTTCTATCACTTAGAATGAAGCCAAATGAAAAACTTACTTGAATTGGATAATTATACACTATATACACAGTAACTATGTGTCTCTGACAGTTTGTTTCGCAGCAGGGGAACATTTCAGTTTTTATTGCCTTAACGTGCGTTTCATGCGCTGAAAATCACGTTTTGGCCAAGTATCATAATTTTCACTATAACTTAATTTCTATCACTCAGAATGATGCCAAATGAAAAACCTACTTGAATTGGACGATTATACACTATATACACAGTAACTATGTGTCTCTGACAGTTTGTTTCGCAGCAGGGGAACATTTCAGTTTTAATTGCCCTAATGTGCGTTTCATGCGCTGAAAATCACGTTTTGGCCAAGTATCATAGTTTTCACTATAACTTAATTTCCATCACTTAGAATGATGCTAAATGCAAAACTTACTTGGATTGGACGATTTTACACTATATACACAGTAACTATGTGTTCTGACAGTTTGTTTCGCAGCGGGGGAACATTTCAGTTTTTATTGCCTTAACGTGCGTTTCATGCGCTGAAAATCACGTTTTGGCCAAGTATCATAATTTTCACTATAACTTAATTTCTATCACTTAGAATGATGCCAAATGAAAAACCTACTTGAATTGGACGATTATACACTATATACACAGTAACTATGTGTCTTTGACAGTTGGTTTCGCAGCGGAGGAACATTTCAGTTTTTATTGCCCTAATGTGCATTTCATGAGCTGAAAATCACGTTTTGGCCAAGTATCATAGTTTTCACTATAACTTAATTTCTATCACTCAGAATGATGCCAAATGAAAAAACTTACTTGAATTGGAAGATAATACACTATATACACAGTAACTATGTGTCTCTGACAGTTTGTTTGGAAGCAGGGGAACATTTCAGTTTTTATTGCCTTAACGTGCGTTTCATGCGCTGAAAATGACGTTTTGGCCAAGAATCATAGTTTTCACAATAACTTAATTTCTAGCCATTAGAATGATTTAAAATGAATAACTTACTTGAATTGGACGATTTTACACTATATACACAGTAACTATGTGTCTCTGACAGTTTGTTTGGCAGCAGGGGAACATTTCAGTTTTTATTGCCTGAATGTGCTTTTCATGCGCTGAAAATCGTGTTTTGGCCAAGTATCATAGTTTTCATTACAACTTAATATCTAGCCATTAGAATGATGCCAAATTAAAAACTTATTAAATTATAAAATTTGATGATATTACACTATGTATAGAGACATTTGTGTCTCTGACAGTTTTACACAGTTTTACAAGTTATGACTCCAGACTCTTAATTTACAATTCTGCCTTTATGGATACATTGCATCACCACCCCCTGAGTGGATCACTTACCTCTCACTGTCTTTCACTTACCTTCATTCAGCATGTAGGTGTCAGATCAACTTGTACCTAATGTCTATTCATATTACCTAACCCGAAGTTATTACACAGAAGGGATTGTGTGGTGTTACCCCAAGTTTAGAGTCCCAACGGATGTGGGAAACTTACAGCGTCTGTCTGCCAGAGAGCAGCAGCTGGAACCGATTGTCACCAGGGTGGCATGGGTTCCTGATCATGTCCCTGGCTCTGCTGAGATAACGCGGGCTGGCAATGTCTTCCAGTGAGGGCAGAGTAGCCGACGATCTTCTGCGGAGTGGTGATACCTTTCTAAATGGCCTTTTTGTCTGCTGCCGTTTTTCCCGCGTACCACCAAATGTGCTTTTTATGCGCTGATAAGCACGTTTTGGTTGAATATGAAAGTTTTCAAGTGTGCACTTGACCCTGGATGACCTGGAGAGTGACAGTTGCTCCTGAAGTTGAACCTGTTTTCATCGCACAATTCAAGGAAACAATTGCAAACCCTGATAGCCAGCCTTTCTTATATTTCGCGAGGCGAACAAACAATTGCAAGGCCAACTAGTTAGTCTTTCTTACATTCCACGATCTTTTTAATCAATTGTAAAACCAGTTTGACTACTCTACCTTGCATTCTACGATCTTAACAAACAAAGGTAAAACCAGTATGACCACATGGTGCGACAAGAATAAACAATTATTAAGCCAGTTAGCCAGTCCATCCCACAATTCCCTCCTTTTGTGTCTGTGAAAATATCGAAATATTGAAGTGGCTGTTTCCATGAGCCAGAGAAGAACCAGTCAAGCCATCCTCGCTGTGGAACCGAATCTCCGGTCACAGCTCTCTGCATGTTCCTAATATCCTGCAGGGCATCATGGACCGAGCAGCACATGCCGGCAGGGATGATGGGGCAGCACGAGTCTCCCACCACGGCACACACACAGCCCCGCTGGGTGGCCACTCCGTCAAGAGCATGGCAGCCCTGGAAAATCACCTGGGCCATGGCGGCTACCCAGCCTGACTGATGCGCTGACACAGGCCTGGAACCTGCCTTCAATGGTCTTCAAATGCAGGGCGTTCCTTGCCGCTCCCACTCAAGGGAACTGAGCCATTAGGATTTTGGATGAGACTGACCAGTATTTGTGTTTGAGGGACACATCCGAGCCACACACTGGATCATGGTCGTGAGCTCCGTCAATAATGTGCCCAAATGGAGGTCATTGATTCGGGAATAACAGAACTTCTAAAGATCCCTAGATGATTATTTTTATACATAAAAATCAAAAATACATCCCCATCGTCAATGAATACAATTTTTCGGGTAAATTCACTAACCAGAACAGACTGGGCCTGGTTCTAATACAACCACTATTTTAATCGCAGAATGCCTGTTTTGAACACTGTTTATGGTGGGAAAATAGTTCCAGAACCATCCTGGATAATTATTTTTACACAGAATAGTGAAAATACATCCATCTACACATTCAAAACTAATTATGGGTAGAAGCACCAACCAGAACCGACTGGGCCTGGTTCTAATACGACCACTATTTTAATAGCAAAATGCCTGTTTTGGACAATGTTTATGGTGGGAAACATTATTTTTATAGACAATAGTGAAACTACATCCACCTACGCAATCAACACAAATTCTGGGTAAATACACCAACCAGAACCGATTGGGCCTTGTTCTAATACAACCACTATTTTTATCGCAAAATGTTTTGGACACTATTGACGGTGGGAAATATTCCCAGAACATCCCTGCATCTTTAATTTTACACATAATAGTGAAAATGCATCCATCCCCACAAGTGACACTAAATCTGGGTAAAAGCGGCAACCAGAACCGACTGGGCCCGGTACTAATTCAACCACCATGCAAAATTAAGATCCATTGGAGGTTTTTGATTCTTCTATAAAAAAAGCCTCAAAACATCCCTGCATGATTATTTTTAAACAGAATAGTAAAATATACATCCCTATCATCTTTGGACACAAGTTTCAGATATAAACAGCAACCAGACCCGACTGGACCCAGTTATAATGCAACTACTATTTTTTATCGCAAAATGCATGTTTTGGAGAAAATTTATGCTGGGAAATGGCCCTAGAACCATCCTGGATCTTTATTTTTAGACAGAATTGTGAAAATACATCCACCTACACAATCAATACTAACTCTGGGTATAAGCACCAACCAGAACCGACTGGGCTTGGTTCTAATACAACCACCATGCAAAATAAAGTGCCCAAATGGAGGTCATTTATTCGGCATAAAATAACTTCTGAACATCCCTAGATGATGATTTCTATACAGAATAGTGAAAAATACAACCCCTTTCCCATCGGACACAAGTTACGGGTGTATACACAAACCAGAACGGACTTGGCCTGGTTCTAATACAACCACTATGCAAAATAAAGTGCCCAAAGGGAGGTCATTGATTCGGGCATAAAAGAACTTCTGAAAATCCCTAGATGATTATTTTTATAGAGAATAGTCAAAAATACATCCCCATTATCATTTGACACAAGTTCCGGCTAAATACACGAACCAGAACCGACTGGGCCTGGTTCTAATTCAACCACCTTGCAAAATAAAGATCCATAATGGAGGTTTTTGATTCTTGTATAAAAAAAAGCCCCAAAACATCCCTGCATGATTATGTTTAAACAGAATAGTAAAATATACATCCCCATCATCTTTGGACACAAGTTTCGGATATAAACAGCAACCAGAACCGAGACAACCCAGTAATAATGCAACTACTATTTTTCATCGCAAAATGCTTGTTTTGGAGACTATTTATGGTGGCAAATACCCCTAGAACCATCCTGGATCTTTATTTTTAGACAGAATAGTGAAAATACATCCACCTACACAATCAACACTAACTCTGGGTAAAAGCACCAACCAGAACCGACTGGGCTTGGTTCTAATACAACCACTATTTTTGTCGCAAAATGCATGTTTTTGACACTATTTATGGTGGGAAATAGTCTCAGAACATCCCTGGATCTTTATTCTTAAAGAAAATAGTGAAAATACATCCACCCACACAATCGACACTAATTGTGGGTAAAGCACCAACCAGAACCGACTGGGCCTGGTTCTAAACAACCACTTGTAAATAAAGTGCCCAAATCTAGGTCATTGATTCGGGCATAACAGAACTTCTGAACATCCCTAGAATATTATTTTTATAAAGAATAATCAAAAATACATCCCCATCATCATTGGACACAATTTCTGGGTAAAAACACGAACCAGAACCGACTGGTCCTGGTTCTAATACAACCACTACTTTAACCGCAAAATGCCTGTTTAGGACACTGTTTGTGGTGGGAAATAGCTCCAGAACCATCCTGGATCATTATTGTTATACAAAATAGTGAAAATACATCCACTCACACAATAAACACAAATTCTGGGTAAAAGCACCAAACACAATTATACACAAACAAAGGTAAAACCAGTATGACCACATGGTGCGACAAGAATAAACAATTATAAGCCAGTTAGCCAGTCCATCCCACAATTCCCTCCTTTTGTGTCTGTGAAAATATCGAAATATTGAAGTGGCTGTTTCCATGAGCCAGAGAAGAACCAGTCAAGCCATCCTCGTTGTGGAACCGAATCTCCGGTCACAGCTCTCTGCATGTTCCTAATATCCTGCAGGGCATCATGGACCGAGCAGGACATGCCGGCAGGGATGAAGGGGCAGCACGAGTCTCCCACCATGGCACACACACAGCCCTGCTGGGTGGCCACTCCGTCAAGAGCATGGCAGCCCTGGAAAATCACCTGGGCCATGGCGGCTACCCAGCCTGACTAATGCGCTGACACAGGCCCGGAACCTGCCTTCAATGGTCTTCAAATGCAGGGCGTTCCTTGCCGCTTCCACTCAAGGGAACTGAGCCATTAGGATTTTGGATGAGACTGACCAGTATTTGTGTTTGAGGGACACATCCGAGCCACACACTGGATCATGGTCGTGAGCTCCGTCAATAATGTACCCAAATGGAGGTCATTGATTCGGGAATAACAGAACTTCCGAAGATCCCTAGATGATTATTTTTATACATAATAATCAAAAATACATCCCCATCGTCAATGAATACAATTTTTCGGGTAAATTCACTAACCAGAACAGACTGGGCCTGGTTCTAATACAACCACTATTTTAATCGCAGAATGCCTGTTTTTGACACTGTTTATGGTGGGAAAATAGCTCCAGAACCATCCTGGATCATTATTTTTACACAGAATAGTGAAAATACATCCATCTACACATTCAAAACTAATTATGGGTAGAAGCACCAACCAGAACCGACTGGGCCTGGTTCTAATACGACCACTATTTTAATAGCAAAATGCCTGTTTTGGACAATGTTTATGGTGGGAAACATTATTTTTATAGGAAATAGTGAAACTACATCCACCTACTCAATCAACACAAATTCTGGGTAAATACACCAACCAGAACCGATTGGGCCTTGTTCTAATACAACCACTATTTTTATCGCAAAATGTTTTGGACACTATTGACGGTGGGAAATATTCCCAGAACATCCCTGCATCTTTAATTTTACACATAATAGTGAAAATGCATCCATCCACACAATTGACACTAAATCTGGGTAAAAGCGGCAACCAGAACCGACTGGGCCCGGTTCTAATTCAACCACCATGCAAAATTAAGATCCATTGGAGGTTTTTGATTCTTGTGTAAAAAAAAGCCCCAAAACATCCCTGCATGATTATTTTTAAACAGAATAGTAAAATATACATCCCCATCATCTTTGGACACAAGTTTCGGATATAAACAGCAACCAGAACCCAGACTACCCAGTTATAATGCAATTATCCATCGTTCCTGCCTGCCTAAAATCTGCCACCATCATTCCTGTCCCCAAAAAGGCCAACCATCGGCAGCTTGAACGATTACAGGCCTGTTGCTCTCACGCCTGTGATCATGAAGTGCTTTGAAAAGTTGGTGGCCCGACACATCAGAAGGACAATCCCCCCCCCCCCCCCCTCAGTTGACCCTCACCAGTTTGCTTATATAGAAAACAGGTCCACTGAGGATGCTATCGCTGTGGCTCTTCACACAGCACTGAGCCACCTGGAGCACCGGGGGAACTATGTGACAATGCTTTTTATAGACTATAGCTCAGCCTTTAACACCATCAAGCCTGACATCCTGAAGGACAAACTCTACCACCTTGGACTATCCTCTTCAATCTGCTGCTGGGTAAAGAACTTCTTGACTGGTCGACCACAAACTGTCAGAATGGGTCCACACCTCTCTTCCGCCATTACACTGAACACTGGCTCACCACAAGGCTGTGTACTGAGTCCTGTCCTGTACTCCTTGTACACATACGACTGCACACCAGCCCACCAGTCAAACTCTATCATCAAATTCGCCGATGACTCCACTGTGATCGGACTCATCTCAGGCGGGGATGAGTCAGCTTACAGAGACGAGGTCGACAAACTGTCTTCTTGGTGCTCGGCGAACAATCTTACACTAAATACCGCAAAGACTAAAGAAATAATCCTGGACTTTCGCAAGCGCAGCACAGACCTGGCCCCACTCCTCATTAACGGAGTATGTGTAGAGAGGGTCCAATCCTTCAAATTTCTGGGAGTCCACGTCACGGATAGGCTCTCCTGGTCCACAAACACCACAGTGTTAGTAAAGAAGGCCCAGAAACGACTCCACTTTCTCAGGGTACTGAGAAGGGACAAATTGGACACCAAGCTTCTGGCAACCTTCTACAGAGCCACTGTGGAGAGCATCCTGACTTACGGCATTACAGTGTGGTATACCGGAAGCACGGCAGCAGACAAAAAAGCCATACAGAGGGTGATAAACACTGCCCAGAAGATCGTCGGCTGCTCTCTGCCATCACTAGAAGACATTGCCAACCCCCGATACCTTAGAAGAGCCGGGTCCATTATTGGAGACCCATACCACCCTGGACACGGCCTGTTCCAGTTGCTTCCATCTGGCAGACGCTACAGGTCCTACAAAGCACGGACAAACAGGCTCAAGGACAGCTTTTTCCCAACAGCCATCAGGTCTCTGAACCTGCAGCAACACGTGACGTGACGACTACACATATCCCTACTATGAAATTAAGTCAAGTCGAAATGAAGTAACAGGAAGGTCGTTTGGCGCAGATCTGCCTTCCAAAGGCTGACTGAGGGAGGGTAAGTATAAAGACTGAGAGGTAAGTGATCCACCTTATTCTTGTTGGCATCGGTGAGGCAACTTGCAGTCGCCGCAAAATGGCGCTCAAGGCGGAGAGCTAACAAGTATGAATATGTCATAAATAAATGTCATAAATGTGTCTGGCCTGGGAAGACGAACTTGTGGAGAAGCACTATACAATTTTGTCATACGCTGCTGAGGGTATGATGACTACTAGGCTTTTTGTCAAGTCAATGATGACGACAATGCCTATGTCTGATTTTCATTTTTTCATTTTTTCAACTACTATTTTTTATCGCAAAATGCATGTTTTGGAGACTATTTATGGTGGTAAATACCCCTGGAACCATCCTGGATCTTTATTTTTAGACAGAATAGTGAAAATACATCCACCTACACAATCAACACTAACTCTGGGTAAAAGCACCAACCAGAACCGACTGGGCTTGGTTCTACTACAACCAACATGCAAAATAAAGTGCCCAAATGGAGGTCATTTATTCGGGCATAGAAGAACTTCTGAACATCCCTAGATGATAATTTTTATACAGAATAGTCAAAAATACAACCCCATTCCTATTGGACACACATTACGGGTGTATACACATACCAGAACCGACTGGGCCTGGTTCTAATACAACCACTATTTTTGTCGCAAAATGCATGTTTTTGACACTATTTCTGGTGGGAAATAGTCTCAGAACATCCCTGGATCTTTATTCTTACAAAGAATAGTGAAAATACATCCACCCACACAATCAACACTAATTGTGGGTAAAGCACCAACCAGAACTGACTGGGCCTGGTTCTAAACAACCACTTGTAAATAAAGTGCCCAAATTGAGGTCATTGATTAGGGCATAACAGAACTTCTGAACATCCCTAGAATATTATTTTTATGAAGAATAATCAAAAATACATCCCCATAATCATTGGACACAATTTCTGGGTAAAAAACACGAACCAGAACCGACTGGGCCTGGTTCTAATACAACCACTACTTTAACCGCAAAATGCCTGTTTTGGACACTGTTTGTGGTGGGAAATAGCTCCAGAATCATCCTGGATCATTATTGTTATACAAAATAGTGAAAATACATCCACTCACACAATAAACACAAATTCTGGGTAAAAGCACCAACCAAAACCTACTGGGCCTGTTTCTAAACCACCACTTGTAAATAAAGTGACCAAATGAAAGTAATTCATTCGGGCATAACAGAACTTCTGAACATCGCTAGATGATTACTTCTATACAGAATAGTCAAGTATACATCCCCATCATAATTGGACACAAGTTTCGTATACAAACACCCACCAGAACCGACTGGACCCTGTTATAATGCAGCGACTATTTTGTATCGCAAAATGCATGTTTTGGACACTATTTATGGTGGGAAATAGCCCCGGAACTGTCCTGGATCTTTATTTTTAGACAGAATAGTGAAAATACATCTACCCACACAATGGATACTATATCTGGGTAAAAGCACCAACCAGAACCGACTGGGCCTGGTTCTTAAAAACCACCACTTGTAAATAAAGTGCCCAAATTGAGGTCATTGATTCGGGCATAACAGAACTTCTGAACATCCCTAGATGATTATTTTTATACAGAATAATCAAAAATACATCCTTATCATCATTGGACACAACTTCTGGGTAAAAACACCAACCAGAATCGCCTGGGCCTGGTTCTAATACAACCACTATTTTAATCGCAAAATGCCTGTTTTGGACACTTTTTATGGTGGGAAATAGCTCCAGAATCACCTAGAAAGATGCCAATGAAAGACCTACATGGATAGGACGATTTTACACTATATACACAGGAACTATGTGTCTCTGACAGTGCGTTGGCAGCAGGGGAACGTTTCAGTTTTTATTGCCTTAATGTGCTTTTCATGGCCTGATAATCACGTTTTGGCCAAGTATGATAGATTTCATTGTAATATTGGGTTAATCACAAAGTGGAGATCAATTTCGGGTAATTTAGAAAATATTGTTGTTTAAACTATTAAGTAAGTGATTAATATGGGTCAGAAAGCAAAACGAAGGGATGGGTTTATTGTCAGAATGCAAAATGAAAATCGGAGAGTTACCGGGACGAGATATCATGGTCCAGCTTGGGCTAAGCCTAGTGGCCACCCAAAATGGCCTCCGACCCAGGGAATTACAGACCAAAAATATCTTCCACACCACCACATCTAACAGCTTCTACTCTCTCGACATTGTCGGGAATGATTCTGCCAAGGTAGCTGAAAGTCTAAGAGAACAGTCTGAAGATATCTGCCCAGCAGCCCCAGGACAGGAACAACAAACATGGCCATTACATGTCACCCTTAAGTTCATGGGAGACCGGACGACAAGTGGTTAAACCAATTCTCACAGTTGCCCACTCAACGAATCATAATTAACCACGTATATGCAACTGACCTAATGGACAACCCATTGCCCCCCAGACACATTGCCTATGGGGATGGATCCTCTTCAAAAACCCTGGATGGAGAAAAACACAACGTACATGCCGTGGTGACTCAAAAAGACAACCTCAAGACAGGACGACTCCCCGGCGACTGGTCTGCACAAGCCGCAGAAATAGTGGCACTGACAGAGGCATGTAGACTATTCCTAGAACAAGACGTGACGGTGGAAAGACACAGCCCAATCGCTGCTGAATTCCTAAGATAAATGCAAAATCATGCCCCAGAAAAAGAGAAACTGCAATGGGAAACAGAAGGAGCCAGTCAACACAAGAACGGACTCTATGCAGTAGAAAACAAGCCATGCGTCCCACGATCATTGTTTGAAGTAATTGCCAAATTGAGCCATGGGAGGAGCCATGTCTCAACAGAAGGGATGATCAGTACAGTACAACAAACAATGCATGTTCCCAGAGGTCTCCAAACTTACTTCAATTTTTTTTGCAGAAACTGTCTAAACTGCTGTAGACACAACTCTCAAGGCAACGAACGACCCAAGCATGGAACAAGGCAAACAGGAACATATCCCCTCGAGCTTCTGAACATGGATTTCATCAAACTGAACCAAAGTGCTGGACTCGTCGAACAAACCATTAGAACAGTAAAACTCAGACTCAGAAAAACCATGGAAGATACAGGAAAACCATGGCAAGAATGTCTGAGCCTGGTAGAAACGTACATGAGAATCATTCCAACAGCACAGGGATGCACACCATTTGAGGCAGTGAAAGACAGACCCTTCCACTTAACAATGTGGGAAAAAGATCTGGTGGTAGAAGAGAAAGGAGAAACAGAATCCCTCACTAAGTGGTTATGCAAAATGTTCCAAGAAAGAACTGTGATGAATGCAAAATAATCTGCCGACATCTTCTCTGTCTCTCACAGAGGAGGTCCTGTCCCCAGGAGACCTTGTACTCGTCAAGGTGATAAAAAGAAAGTGCTGGTCTTCTCCACGTTGGGACGAACCTCACCGTGTGATTTTGGCCATCATCATCACCGCTCTGTGTTCAACCACATGGGGGGAACGTACCAGAACCTTGGTACACTCCCACTGGAGGAGAATGCCCCACTAGCTGGTTCAGGAAACGATCAGGGGCCCCCAGATCTGCATCCCATTAACCAAGACACCAATCGTCGTTCAAGTCCCTTTGCTCAGCCTACAGCTTACTTACTTGGGATTACACAGGACTGACTCCAGTTATTTTTATTGGTACCTACAAGCTCCCAGAGTCTGAGTGGTCTGGCCAGACACCTTGGACCAGGTCCTCCTCCATACAGGCTACAAAACCATCACATGGCCCCTTTCCAAAGAAGCTACCACCATGACCGCTAACTTCACCAAGTTAGCCACCACCATCAAAGATGGTGAACATATGCTAGAGCTCACGACCAATATACAACAAAAAGGCTGCATCAACCTATGCCTCCGACCGGACCGACCAGGAAAAGGCCCCCTCTTTACTATCACCATCCGCACTACTAGTCCAGCCATGGTCCCTAAAGTGATTGGTGTGAACCCCTTCGTACAACCATCCGCCACACGCCTACTCAAAATCTGCCTGGCAGGAACACCTAAGCCTGAGTAGATACACCTTATTCTCGCCCATGTCCAAACACAGGAAGAAAACGATTACAACCCGATGATGAGGAACAGTTGGTACAGATACACCGCACTCACAGCCCGCGCCACAACCAATGAGTTGTTATGTCTGTTCCCTCATGCCTACTGCCGTAGCCCAACCACAGCTATGGTCCAACCGACAGAATGAAGAACTCGCCAACCTCACCTACAACTGTATCCTGGGTAATCTGAAAGAATCCTTCCAGCAAAGCTCGACCGCCTACATTCCATGGTCGCAGTACCATTAGCAGCTACAGTCAATACCGCAACGTATGTCCAGTGCAACAACCGAACAGACTGTTATCCATCCTGTTTCAACTTCAGCGGACCGGATCCGAAGACCCCTTTGGACCAAGTTCACGTCACCAGGTGCGCCGAGATCAGACACATTCCTTCCCAATCATGGACAGTACTGGACCAAATATGGTGGCTCTGCGAATGGCAAGTTTATATGATCATCCCCACCAATACAACTGGGCTCTGTGTCCCTACATCTGCATCCGACCACACGTAAGTTGTAACAGCAGACTCGATTCCAACTGTCGACGCCAACCCACATCTACCCACCAGGCGTCAACGACGGAGCTTTGATTTCTTCCCCCATGATTCAGTTTGGGGCTCGGATGTCCCCCTCTAATACAAACACTGGTCAGTCTCCTCCAAAATCATGATGGCGGTGTTCCCCAGGGTAGGAACAGAGAAGAACACCCTACGTCTGGAAACCATTGACTACAGATTCCAGGCCCGACACTAATCAATTACTTGTTGTCCTGCAAATGACTGAAACGTATCTGTCCAAAGTCTTAGGGACAACTGTCAGTTTTGGCTGTATTTAAGACACACTCACTGCTCATTCGACTAGAGTTGCAGTAACATCGCAGTGAACAGGACCCCACTGTAGGAACTCTCACTGTCCACTTTGCAGTCTGGTAATACATATTTTCTATTTAAATTTATCTCACACTTTCTTTACCTGCTCCTGAAGTTGTATTTTCAGACCAGTTTTTTTGCCCTAATGTGCGTTTCATGCGCTGAAAATCACGTTTTGGCCAAGTATCATAGTTTTCACTATAACTTAACCTAACCCTAACCCTAACCCTAACCCTAACCCTAACCCAAACCCTAACCCTAACTTCCATCACTTAGAATGATATCAAATGAAAAACCTACTTAATTTGGACGATTTTACACTATATACACAGTAACTATGTGTCTCTGACAGTTTGTTTCGCAGCAGGGGAACATTTCAGTTTTTATTGCCCTAATGTGCGTTTCATGCGCTGAAAATCACGTTTTGGCCAAGTATCATAGTTTTCACTATAACTTAATTTCTATCACTTAGAATGATGCCAAATAAAAAAACTTACTTGAAATGGACGATTATACACTATATACACAGTAACTATGTGCCTCTGACAGTATGTTTCGCAGCAGGGGAACATTTCAGTTTTTATTGCCTTAACGTGCGTTTCATGTGCTGAAAATCACGTTTTGGCCAAGTATCATAGTTTTCACTATAACTTAATTTCCATCACTTAGAATGATGCTAAATGCAAAACTTACTTGAATTGGACGATTTTACACTATATACACAGTAACTATGTGTCTCTGACAGTTTGTTTCGCAGCAGGGGAACATTTCAGTTTTTATAGCCTTAACTTGCGTTTCATGCGCTGAAAATCACGTTTTGGCCAAGTATCATAGTTTTCACTATAACTTAGATTCTAGCACTTAGAATGATGCCAAATGAAAAACTTACTTGAATTGGACAATTGTACACTACATACACAGTAACTATGTGTCTCTGACAGTTTGTTTCGCAGCAGGGGAACATTTCAGTTTTTATTGCCTTAACGTGCGTTTCATGCGCTGAAAATCACGTTTCGGGCAAGTATCATAATTTTCACTATAACTTAATTTCTTTCACTTAGAATGATGCTAAATGCAAAACTTACATGAATTGGACGATTTTACACTATATACACAGTAACTATGTGCCTCTGACAGTTTGTTTCGCAGCCGGGGAACATTTCAGTTTTTATTGCCTTAACGTGCGTTTCATGTGCTGAAAATCACGTTTTGGCCAAGTATCATAATTTTCACTATAACTTAATTTCTATCACTTAGAATGATGCTAAATGAAAAACTTACTTGAATTGGACGATAATACACTATATACACAGTAACTATGTATCTCTGACAGTTTGTTTCGCAGCAGGGGAACATTTCAGTTTTTATTGCCCTAATGTGCGTTTCATGCGCTGAAAATCACCTTTTGGCCAAGTATCATAGTTTTCACTATAACTTAATTTCCATCACTTAGAATGATGCTAAATGCAAAACTTACTTGGATTGGACGATTTTACACTATATACACAGTAATTATGTGTCTCTGACAGTTTGTTTCGCAGCGGGGGAACATTTCAGTTTTTATTGCCTTAACGTGCGTTTCATGCGCTGAAAATCACGTTTTGGCCAAGTATCATAATTTTCACTATAACTTAATTTCTATCACTTAGAATGATGCCAAATGAAAAACCTACTTGAATTGGACGATTATACACTATATACAGAGTAACTATGTGCCTCTGACAGTTTGTTTCGCAGCAGGGGAACATTTCAGTTTTTATTGCCTTAACGTGCGTTTCATGCGCTGAAAATCACGTTTTGGCCAAGTATCATAATTTTCACTATAACTTAATTTCTATCACTTAGAATGATGCCAAATGAAAATCTTACTTGAATTGGATAATTATACACTATATACACAGTAACTATGTGTCTCTGACAGTTTGTTTCGCAGCAGGGGAACATTTCAGTTTTTATTGCCCTAATGTGCGTTTCATGCGCTGAAAATCACCTTTTGGCCAAGTATCATAGTTTTCACTATAACTTAATTTCCATCACTTAGAATGATGCTAAATGCAAAACTTACTTGAATTGGACGATTTTACACTATATACACAATAACTATGTGCCTCTGACAGTTTGTTTCGCAGCAGGGGAACATTTCAGTTTTAATTGCCCTAATGTGCGTTTCATGCGCTGAAAATCACGTTTTGGCCAAGTATCATAATTTTCACTATAACTTAATTTCTATCACTTAGAATGATGCCAAATGAAAAACCTACTTGAATTGGACGATTGTACACTATATATAGAGTAACTATGTGCCTCTGACAGTTTGTTTCGCAGCCGGGGAACATTTCAGTTTTTATTGCCTTAACGTGCGTTTCATGCGCTGAAAATCACGTTTTGGCCAAGTATCATAATTTTCACTATAACTTAATTTCTATCACTTAGAATGATGCCAAATGAAAATCTTACTTGAATTGGATAATTATACACTATATACACAGTGACTATGTGTCTCTGACAGTTTGTTTCGCAGCAGGGGAACATTTCAGTTTTTATTGCCCTAATGTGCGTTTCATGCGCTGAAAATCACCTTTTAGCCAAGTATCATAGTTTTCACTATAACTTAATTTCCATCACTTAGAATGATGCTAAATGCAAAACTTACTTGAATTGGACGATTTTACACTATATACACAGTAACTATGTGTCTGTGACAGTTTGTTTCGCAGCAGGGGAACATTTCAGTTTTTATTGCCTTAACGTGCGTTTCATGCGCTGAAAATCACGTTTTGGCCAAGTATCATAATTTTCACTATAACTTAATTTCTATCACTTAGAATGATGCCAAATGAAAATCTTACTTGAATTGGATAATTATACACTATATACATAGTAACTATGTGTCTCTGACAGTTTGTTTCGCAGCGGGGAACATTTCAATTTTTATTGCCTTAATGTGCATTTCATGTGATGAAATTCACGTTTTGGCCAAGTATCATAGTTTTCACTATAACTTAATTTCTATCACTCAGAATGATGCCAAATGAAAAACCTACTTGATTTGGACGATTATACACTATTAACACAGTAACTATGTGTCTCTGACAGTTTGTTTGGAAGCAGGGGAACATTTCAGTTTTTATTGCCTTAACGTGCATTTCATGCGCTGAAAATGACGTTTTGGCCAAGTATCATAGTTTTCATTATAACTTAATATCTAGCCATTAGAATGATGCCAAATTAAAAACTTATTAAATTATAAAATTTGATGATATTACACTATGTATAGAGACATTTGTGTCTCTGACAGTTTTACACAGTTTTACAAGTTATGACTCCAGACTCTTAATTTACAATTCTGCCTTTATGGATACATTGCATCACCACCCCCTGAGTGGATCACTTACCTCTCACTGTCTTTCACTTACCTTCATTCAGCATGTAGGTGTCAGATCAACTTGTACCTAATGTCTATTCATATTACCTAACCCGAAGTTATTACACAGAAGGGATTGTGTGGTGTTACCCCAAGTTTAGAGTCCCAACGGATGTGGGAAACTTACAGCGTCTGTCTGCCAGAGAGCAGCAGCTGGAACCGATGGTGACCAGGGTGGCATGGGTTCCTGATCATGTCCCTGGCTCTGCTGAGGTAACGCGGGCTGGCAATGCCTTCCAGTGAGGGCAGAGTATCCGACGATCTTCTGCGGAGTGGTGATACCTTTCTAAATAGCCTTTTTGTCTGCTGCCGTTCTTCCCGCGTACCACCAAATGTGCTTTTTATGCGCTGATAAGCACGTTTTGGTTGAATATGAAAGTTTTCAAGTGTGCACTTGACCCTGGATGACCTGGAGAGTGACAGTTGCTCCTGAAGTTGAACCTGTTTTCATCGCACAATTCAAGGAAACAATTGCAAACCCTGATAGCCAGCCTTTCTTATATTTCGCGAGGCGAACAAACAATTGCAAGGCCAACTAGTTAGTCTTTCTCACATTCCACGATCTTTTTAATCAATTGTAAAACCAGTTTGACTACTCTACCTTGCATTCTACGATCTTAACAAACAAGGGTAAAACCAGTATGACCACATGGTGCGACAAGAATAAACAATTATTAAGCCAGTTAGCCAGTCCATCCCACAATTCCCTCCTTTTGTGTCTGTGAAAATATCGAAATATTGAAGTGGCTGTTTCCATGAGCCAGAGAAGAACCAGTCAAGCCATCCTCGCTGTGGAACCGAATCTCCGGTCACAGCTCTCTGCATGTTCCTAATAGCCTGCAGGGCATCATGGACCGAGCAGGACATGCCGGCAGGGATGATGGGGCAGCACGAGTCTCCCACCATGGCACACACACAGCCCCGCTGGGTGGCCACTCCGTCAAAAGCAGGGCAGCCCTGGAAAATCACCTGGGCCATGGCGGCTACCCAGCCTGACTGATGCGCCGACACAGGCCCGGAACCTGCCTTCAATGGTCTTCAAATGCAGGGCGTTCCTTGCCGCTCCCACTCAAGGGAACTGAGCCATTAGGATTTTGGATGAGACTGACCAGTATTTGTGTTTGAGGGACACATCCGAGCCACACACTGGATCATGGTCGTGAGCTCTGTCAATAATGTGCCCAAATGGAGGTCATTGATTCGGGAATAATAGAACTTCTAAAGATCCCTAGATGATTATTTTTATACATAATAATCAAAAATACATCCCCATCGTCAATGAATACAATTTTTCGGGTAAATTCACTAACCAGAACAGACTGGGCCTGGTTCTAATACAACCACTATTTTAATCGCAGAATGCCTGTTTTGGACACTGTTTATGGTGGGAAATAGTCTCAGAACATCCCTGGATCTTTATTCTTAAAGAGAATAGTGAAAATACATCCACCCACACAATCGACACTAATTGTGGGTAAAGCACCAACCAGAACCGACTGGGCCTGGTTCTAAACAACCACTTGTAAATAAAGTGCCCAAATTGAGGTCATTGATTCGGGCATAACAGAACTTCTGAACATCCCTAGAATATTATTTTTATAAAGAATAATCAAAAATACATCCCCATCATCATTGGACACAATTTCTGGGTAAAAACACGAACCAGAACCGACTGGTCCTGGTTCTAATACAACCACTACTTTAACCGCAAAATGCCTGTTTTGGACACTGTTTGTGGTGGGAAATAGCTCCAGAACCATCCTGGATCATTATTGTTATACAAAATAGTGAAAATACATCCACTCACACAATAAACACAAATTATGGGTAAAAGCACCAACCAAAACCGACTAGGCATGTTTTTAAACCACCACTTGTAAATAAAGTGACCAAATGAAAGTAATTCATTCGGGCATCACAGAACTTCTGAACATCGCTAGATGATTATTTCTATACAGAATAGTCAAGTATACAGCCCCATCATAATTGGACACAAGTTCCATATACAAACACCCACCAGAACCGACTGGACCCTGTTATAATGCAACCACTATTTTGTATTGCAAAATGCATGTTTTGGACACTATTTATGGTGGGAAATAGCCCCAGAACTGTCCTGGATCTTTATTTTTAGACAGAATAGTGAAAATACATCTACTCACACAATGGATAAAGCACCAACCAGAACCGACTGGGCCTGGTTCTTAAAAACCACCACTTGTAAATAAAGTGCCCAAATTGAGGTCATTGATTCGGGCATAACAGAACTTCTGAACATCCCTAGATGATTATTTTTATACAGAATAATCAAAAATACATCCTTATCATCATTGGACACAATTTCTGGGTAAAAACACCAACCAGAACCGCCTGGGCCTGGTTCTAATACAACCACTATTTTAATCGCAAAATGCCTGCTTTGGACACTGTTTATGGTGGGAAATACCTCCAGAATCACCTGGAATGATGCCAATGAATGACTTACTTGAATTGGACGATTTTACACTATATACACAGGAACTATGTGTCTCTGACAGTGTGTTTGGCAGCAGGGGAACGTTTCAGTTTTTATTGCCTTAATGTGCTTTTCCTGGCCTGATAATCACGTTTTGGCCAAGTATGATAGTTTTCATTGTAACTTAATTTCTATCACTTTGAACGATGCCAAATAAAAAACTTACTTGAATTGGACGATTTTTCACTTTATACACAGTAACTATGTGTCTCTGACAGTTTGTTTGGCAGCAGGGGAACAGGTGAGATTAGACAAAGTATCTTTGCAAATGCTTGTTCATATTGTATAAGTTTTTGTGAGTATAACAGCATCTGAGTCATCCTTATGGCTGACATGTCAGCATAAACACCCAACTGTCTGACTGAATAAACAATCTTAGTCTTGTGATTGGGGTGACATGTCAGCACAAATACTCAACTGTCCGACACTGATCAATTACTTTTTGCCCTGCAAATGACTGAAATGTATCTGTCCAAAGTCCTAGTGACAACTGTCAGTTTTTCCTGTATTTGAGACACACACACTGGTCATTCGACTAGAGTTGCAGGAACATCGCGTTGAACAGGACCCTACTGTAGGAACTCTCACTGTCCACTTTGCAGTCTGGTAATAAACCAATTGGTCCGGGACCAATGAAAGTAGAACAATAATTAGCAAGGGCTTTATAGTCTTGGTCTGTTAATAGAGTCAGGGACTTAACTAAGACAAAGTCAGGGACTTTTGGTCTTTGTGTGTTCAGAGATATTGGGTTAATCACAAAGTAGAGATCGCTTTCGGGTAATTTAGAAAATAATTGTTGTTTAAACTATTAAGTAGGTGATTAATATGGGTCAGAAAGCAACAAAAGGAATGGGTTTATTGTCAGAATGCAAAATGAAAATCAGCTTCTACTCTCTCGACATTGTCGGGAATGATTCTGCCAAGGTAGCTGAAAGTCTAGGAGAACAGTCTGAAGATATCTGCCCAGCAGCACCAGGACAGGAACAACAAACATGGCCATTACATGTCACCCTGAAGTTCATGGGAGACCGGACGACAAGTGGTTAAACCAATTCTCACAGTTGCCCACTGTTAGACTATAAATATTTTACCTGACTCCAATTCCTTAACTCTGTAGTCTCCAGTCTAACAATGGAGCGTGTTCAGCATCGGAGGAGACAAACCAGGGTTGAGCGAGGTTATCCACAGATGATTTATTCCATTCAAATTGATTCATAAAGAGCTCCGGGTCTCCCTCCCATAGAACAAGCCCGCTGAGTGTTGATGTCCCAAAGCGGAGGATGGAAAAGACATTGTCCAAACCCGCGTTTGCCCAGTTATAGTCCAACAAAAATGCATATTCATTCGCTGATTAAAAATGAGATGTGGGCTGGTCCAGGGCTGCTGTTAGGGGGGTTTCTCTGGGCTCCACATCTTCCAGCCTTGAATCCACATCATCCAGACCTCTGTCTCCGCTGGTCCTATAAAGTCCCGACCCTCCGCCCTGCTGACGATTTGTTTGGCAGCAGGGGAACACTTCAGTTTTTATTGCCTTAATGTGCTTTTCATGCACTGAAAATCATGTTTTGGCCGAGTATGATAGTTTTCATTATAACTTATTTTCTATCACTAAGAATGAAAAAAAAATGAAAATCTTACTTGAATTGGAGGATTTTACACTATATACACAGTAACTATGTGTCTCTGACAGTTTGTTTTGCAGCGGGGGAACATTTCAATTTTTATTGCCTTAATGTGCTTTTCATGCGCTGAAAATCACGTTTTGGCCAAGTATCATAGTTTTCACTATAATTTAATTAAGTAAAGAAGGCCCAGAAACGATTCCACTTTCTCAGGGTACTGAGAAGGGACAAATTGGACACCAAGCTTCTGGCAACCTTCTACAGAGCCACTGTGGAGAGCATCCTGACTTACGGCATTACAGTGTGGTATACCGGAAGCACGGCAGCAGACAAAAAAGCCATACAGAGGGTGATAAACACTGCCCAGAAGATCGTCGGCTGCTCTCTGCCATCACTAGAAGACATTGCCAACCCCCGATACCTTAGAAGAGCCGGGTCCATTATTGGAGACCCATACCACCCTGGAAACGGCCTGTTCCAGTTGCTTCCATCTGGCAGACGCTACAGGTCCTACAAAGCACGGACAAACAGGCTCAAGGACAGCTTTTTCCCAACAGCCATCAGGTCTCTGAACCTGCAGCAACACGTGACGTGACGACTACACATATCCCTACTATGAAATTAAGTCAAGTCGAAATGAAGTAACAGGAAGGTCGTTTGGCGCAGATCTGCCTTCCAAAGGCTGACTGAGGGAGGGTAAGTATAAAGACTGAGAGGTAAGTGATCCACCTTATTCTTGTTGGCATCGGTGAGGCAACTTGCAGTCGCCGCAAAATGGCGCTCAAGGCGGAGAGCTAACAAGTATGAATATGTCATAAATAAATGTCATAAATGTGTCTGGCCTGGGAAGACGAACTTGTGGAGAAGCACTATACAATTTTGTCATACGCTGCTGAGGGTATGATGACTACTAGGCTTTTTGTCAAGTCAATGATGACGACAATGCCTATGTCTGATTTTCATTTTTTCATTTTTTCAACTACTATTTTTTATCGCAAAATGCATGTTTTGGAGACTATTTATGGTGGTAAATACCCCTAGAACCATCCTGGATCTTTATTTTTAGACAGAATAGTGAAAATACATCCACCTACACAAACAACACTAACTCTGGGTAAAAGCACCAACCAGAACCGACTGGGCTTGGTTCTACTACAACCAACATGCAAAATAAAGTGCCCAAATGGAGGTCATTTATTCGGGCATAGAAGAACTTCTGAACATCCCTAGATGATAATTTTTATACAGAATAGTCAAAAATACAACCCCATTCCTATTGGACACACGTTACGGGTGTATACACAAACCAGAACCGACTGGGCCTGGTTCTAATACAACCACTATTTTTGTCGCAAAATGCATGTTTTTGACACTATTTCTGGTGGGAAATAGTCTCAGAACATCCCTGGATCTTTATTCTTACAGAGAATAGTGAAAATACATCCACCCACACAATCAACACTAATTGTGGGTAAAGCACCAACCAGAACTGACTGGGCCTGGTTCTAAACAACCACTTGTAAATAAAGTGCCCAAATTGAGGTCATTGATTAGGGCATAACAGAACTTCTGAACATCCCTAGAATATTATTTTTATGAAGAATAATCAAAAATACATCCCCATAATCATTGGACACAATTTCTGGGTAAAAAACACGAACCAGAACCGACTGGGCCTGGTTCTAATACAACCACTACTTTAACCGCAAAATGCCTGTTTTGGACACTGTTTGTGGTGGAAAATAGCTCCAGAATCATCCTGGATCATTATTGTTATACAAAATAGTGAAAATACATCCACTCACACAATAAACACAAATTCTGGGTAAAAGCACCAACCAAAACCTACTGGGCCTGTTTCTAAACCACCACTTGTAAATAAAGTGACCAAATGAAAGTAATTCATTCGGGCATAACAGAACTTCTGAACATCGCTAGATGATTACTTCTATACAGAATAGTCAAGTATACATCCCCATCATAATTGGACACAAGTTTTGTATACAAACACCCACCAGAACCGACTGGACCCTGTTATAATGCAGCCACTATTTTGTATCGCAAAATGCATGTTTTGGACACTATTTATGGTGGGAAATAGCCCTGGAACTGTCCTGGATCTTTATTTTTAGACAGAATAGTGAAAATACATCTACCCACACAATGGATACTATATCTGGGTAAAAGCACCAACCAGAACCAACTGGGCCTGGTTCTTAAAAACCACCACTTGTAAATAAAGTGCCCAAATTGAGGTCATTGATTCGGGCATAACAGAACTTCTGAACATCCCTAGATGATTATTTTTATACAGAATAATCAAAAATACATCCTTATCATCATTGGACACAATTTCTGGGTAAAAACACCAACCAGAATCGCCTTGGCCTGGTTCTAATACAACCACCATTTTAATCGCAAAATGCCTGTTTTGGACACTTTTTATGGTGGGAAATAGCTCCAGAATCCCCTAGAATGATGCCAATGAAAGACCTACATGGATAGGACGATTTTACACTATATACACAGGAACTATGTGTCTCTGACAGTGCTTTGGCAGCAGGGGAACGTTTCAGTTTTTATTGCCTTAATGTGCTTTTCATGGCCTGATAATCACGTTTTGGCCAAGTATGATAGATTTCATTGTAATATTGGGTTATTCACAAAGTGGAGATCAATTTCGGGTAATTTAGAAAATAAATGTTGTTTAAACTATTAAGTAAGTGATTAATATGGGTCAGAAAGCAACAAAAGGGATGGGTTTATTGTCAGACTGCAAAATGAAAATCGGAGAGTTACCGGGACGAGATATCATGGTCCAGCTTGGGCTAAGCCTAGTGGCCACCCAAAATGGCCTCCGACCCAGGGAATTACAGACCAAAAATATCTTCCACACCACCACATCTAACAGCTTCTACTCTCTCGACATTGTCGGGAATGATTCTGCCAAGGTAGCTGAAAGTCTAAGAGAACAGTCTGAAGATATCTGCCCAGCAGCCCCAGGACAGGAACAACAAACATGGCCATTACATGTCACCCTTAAGTTCATGGGAGACCGGACGACAAGTGGTTAAACCAATTCTCACAGTTGCCCACTCAACGAATCATAATTAACCACGTATATGCAACTGACCTAATGGACAACCCATTCCCCCCCAGACACATTGCCTATGGGGATGGATCATCATCAAAAACCCTGGATGGAGAAAAACACAACGTACATGCCGTGGTGACTCAAAAAGACAACCTCAAGACAGGACGACTCCCCGGCGACTGGTCTGCACAAGCCGCAGAAATAGTGGCACTGACAGAGGCATGTAGACTATTCCTAGAACAAGACGTGACGGTGGAAAGACACAGCCCAATCGCTGCTGAATTCCTAAGAGAAATGCAAAAGTATGGCCAAGTATCATAGTTTTCACAATAACTTAATTTCTAGCCATTAGAATGATTTAAAATGAATAACTTACTTGAATTGGACGATTTCACACTATATACACTGTAACTAAGTGTCTCTGACAGTTTGTTTGGCAGCAGGGGAACATTTCAGTTTTTATTGCCTTAATGTGCTTTTCATGCGCTGAAAATCATGTTTTGGCCAAGTATAATAGTTTTCATTATAACTTAATATCTAGCCATTAGAATGATGCCAAATTAAAAACTTATTAAATTATAAAATTTGATGATATTACACTATGTATAGAGAGACATTTGTGTCTCTGACAGTTTTACACAGTTTTACAAGTTATGACTCCAGACTCTTAATTTACAATTCTGCCTTTATGGATACATTGCATCACCACCCCCTGAGTGGATCACTTACCTCTCACTGTCTTGCACTTACCTTCATTCAGCATGTAGGTGTCAGATCAACTTGTACCTAATGTCTATTCATATTACCTCACCCAAAGTTATTACACAGAAGGGATTGTGTTGTGTTACCCCAAGTTTAGAGTCCCAACGGATGTGGGAAACTTACAGCGTCTGTCTGCCAGAGAGCAGCAGCTGGAACCGATTGTGACCGGGGTGGCATGGGTTCCTGATTATGTCCCTGGCTCTGCTGAGGTAACGAGGGCTGGCAATGTCTTCCAGTGAGGGCAGAGTAGCCGACGATCTTCTGCGTAGTGGTGATACCTTTCTAAATAGCCTTTTTGTCTGCTGCCGTTCTTTCCGCGTACCACCAAATGTGCTTTTTATGCGCTGATTATCACGTTTTGGTCGAATATGAAAGTTTTCAAGTGTGCACTTGACCCTGGATGACCTGGAGAGTGACAGTTGCTCCTGAAGTTGAACCTTTTTTCATCGCACAATTCAAGGAAACAATTGCAAACCCTGTTAGCCAGCCTTTCTTTTATTTCGCGAGAAGAACAAACAATTGCAAGGCCAACTAGTTAGTCTTTCTTACATTCCACGATCTTTTTAATCAATTGTAAAACCAGTTTGACTAGTCTACCTTGCATTCTACGATCTTAACAAACAAAGGTAAAACCAGTATGACCACATGGTGCGACAAGAATAAACAATTATTAAGCCAGTTAGCCAGTCCATCCCACAATTCCCTCCTTTTGTGTCTGTGAAAATATCGAAATATTGAAGTGGCTGTTTCCATGAGCCAGAGAAGAACCAGTCAAGCCATCCTCGTTGTGGAACCGAATCTCCGGTCACAGCTCTCTGCATGTTCCTAATATCCTGCAGGGCATCATGGACCGAGCAGCACATGCCGGCAGGGATGATGGGGCAGCACGAGTCTCCCACCATGGCACACACACAGCCCCGCTGGGTGGCCACTCCGTCAAGAGCATGGCAGCCCTGGAAAATCACCTGGGCCATGGCGGCTACCCAGCCTGACTGATGCGCTGACACAGGCCCGGAACCTGCCTTCAATGGTCTTCAAATGCAGGGCGTTCCTTGCCGCTCCCACTCAAGGGAACTGAGCCATTAGGATTTTGGATGAGACTGACCAGTATTTGTGTTTGAGGGACACATCCGAGCCACACACTGGATCATGGTCGTGAGCTCCGTCAATAATGTGCCCAAATGGAGGTCATTGATTCGGGAATAACAGAACTTCCGAAGATCCCTAGATGATTATTTTTATACATAATAATCAAAAATACATCCCCATCGTCAATGAATACAATTTTTCGGGTAAATTCACTAACCAGAACAGACTGGGCCTGGTTCTAATACAACCACTATTTTAATCGCAGAATGCCTGTTTTTGACACTGTTTATGGTGGGAAAATAGCTCCAGAACCATCCTGGATCATTATTTTTACACAGAATAGTGAAAATACATCCATCTACACATTCAAAACTAATTATGGGTAGAAGCACCAACCAGAACCGACTGGGCCTGGTTCTAATACGACCACTATTTTAATAGCAAAATGCCTGTTTTGGACAATGTTTATGGTGGGAAACATTATTTTTATAGGAAATAGTGAAACTACATCCACCTACTCAATCAACACAAATTCTGGGTAAATACACCAACCAGAACCGATTGGGCCTTGTTCTAATACAACCACTATTTTTATCGCAAAATGTTTTGGACACTATTGACGGTGGGAAATATTCCCAGAACATCCCTGCATCTTTAATTTTACACATAATAGTGAAAATGCATCCATCCACACAATTGACACTAAATCTGGGTAAAAGCGGCAACCAGAACCGACCGGGCCTGGTTCTAATTCAACCACCATGCAAAATTAAGATCCATTGGAGGTTTTTGATTCTTGTGTAAAAAAAGCCCCAAAACATCCCTGCATGATTATTTTTAAACAGAATAGTAAAATATACATCCCCATCATCTTTGGACACAAGTTTCGGATATAAACAGCAACCAGAACCGAGACTACCCAGTTATAATGCAATTTTCCATCGTTCCTGCCTGCCTAAAATCTGCCACCATCATTCCTGTCCCCAAAAAGGCCAACCATCGGCAGCTTGAACGATTACAGGCCTGTTGCTCTCACGCCTGTGATCATGAAGTGCTTTGAAAAGTTGGTGGCCCGACACATCAGAAGGACAATCCCCCCCCCTCAGTTGACCCTCACCAGTTTGCTTATAGAGAAAACAGGTCCACTGAGGATGCTATCGCTGTGGCTCTTCACACAGCACTGAGCCACCTGGAGCACCGGGGGAACTATGTGACGATGCTTTTTATAGACTATAGCTCAGCCTTTAACACCATCAAGCCTGACATCCTGAAGGACAAACTCTACCACCTTGGACTATCCTCTTCAATCTGCTGCTGGGTAAAGAACTTCTTGACTGGTCGACCACAAACTGTCAGAATGGGTCCACACCTCTCTTCCGCCATTACACTGAACACTGGCTCACCACAAGGCTGTGTACTGAGTCCTGTCCTGTACTCCTTGTACACATACGACTGCACACCAGCCCACCAGTCAAACTCTATCATCAAATTCGCCGATGACACCACTGTGATCGGACTCATCTCAGGCGGGGATGAGTCAGCTCACAGAGACGAGGTCGACAAACTGTCTTCTTGGTGCTCGGCGAACAATCTTACACTAAATACCGCAAAGACTAAAGAAATAATCCTGGACTTTCGCAAGCGCAGCACAGACCTGGCCCCACTCCTCATTAACGGAGTATGTGTAGAGAGGGTCCAATCCTTCAAATTTCTGGGAGTCCACGTCACGGATAGGCTCTCCTGGTCCACAAACACCACAGTGTTAGTAAAGAAGGCCCAGAAACGATTCCACTTTCTCAGGGTACTGAGAAGGGACAAATTGGACACCAAGCTTCTGGCAACCTTCTACAGAGCCACTGTGGAGAGCATCCTGACTTACGGCATTACAGTGTGGTATATCGGAAGCACGGCAGCAGACAAAAAAGCCATACAGAGGGTGATAAACACTGCCCAGAAGATCGTCGGCTGCTCTCTGCCATCACTAGAAGACATTGCCAACCCCCGATACCTTAGAAGAGCCGGGTCCATTATTGGAGACCCATACCACCCTGGAAACGGCCTGTTCAAGTTGCTTCCATCTGGCAGACGCTACAGGTCCTACAAAGCACGGACAAACAGGCTCAAGGACAGCTTTTTCCCAACAGCCATCAGGTCTCTGAACCTGCAGCAACACGTGACGTGACGACTACACATATCCCTACTATGAAATTAAGTCAAGTCGAAATGAAGTAACAGGAAGGTCGTTTGGCGCAGATCTGCCTTCCAAAGGCTGACTGAGGGAGGGTAAGTATAAAGACTGAGAGGTAAGTGATCCACCTTATTCTTGTTGGCATCGGTGAGGCAACTTGCAGTCGCCGCAAAATGGCGCTCAAGGCGGAGAGCTAACAAGTATGAATATGTCATAAATAAATGTCATAAATGTGTCTGGCCTGGGAAGACGAACTTGTGGAGAAGCACTATACAATTTTGTCATACGCTGCTGAGGGTATGATGACTACTAGGCTTTTTGTCAAGTCAATGATGACGACAATGCCTATGTCTGATTTTCATTTTTTCATTTTTTCAACTACTATTTTTTATCGCAAAATGCATGTTTTGGAGACTATTTATGGTGGTAAATACCCCTAGAACCATCCTGGATCTTTATTTTTAGAAAGAATAGTGAAAATACATCCACCTACACAAACAACACTAACTCTGGGTAAAAGCACCAACCAGAACCGACTGGGCTTGGTTCTACTACAACCAACATGCAAAATAAAGTGCCCAAATGGAGGTCATTTATTCGGGCATAGAAGAACTTCTGAACATCCCTAGATGATAATTTTTATACAGAATAGTCAAAAATACAACCCCATTCCTATTGGACACACGTTACGGGTGTATACACAAACCAGAACCGACTGGGCCTGGTTCTAATACAACCACTATTTTTGTCGCAAAATGCATGTTTTTGACACTATTTCTGGTGGGAAATAGTCTCAGAACATCCCTGGATCTTTATTCTTACAGAGAATAGTGAAAATACATCCACCCACACAATCAACACTAATTGTGGGTAAAGCACCAACCAGAACTGACTGGGCCTGGTTCTAAACAACCACTTGTAAATAAAGTGCCCAAATTGAGGTCATTGATTAGGGCATAACAGAACTTCTGAACATCCCTAGAATATTATTTTTATGAAGAATAATCAAAAATACATCCCCATAATCATTGGACACAATTTCTGGGTAAAAAACACGAACCAGAACCGACTGGGCCTGGTTCTAATACAACCACTACTTTAACCGCAAAATGCCTGTTTTGGACACTGTTTGTGGTGGGAAATAGCTCCAGAATCATCCTGGATCATTATTGTTATACAAAATAGTGAAAATACATCCACTCACACAATAAACACAAATTCTGGGTAAAAGCACCAACCAAAACCTACTGGGCCTGTTTCTAAACCACCACTTGTAAATAAAGTGACCAAATGAAAGTAATTCATTCGGGCATAACAGAACTTCTGAACATCGCTAGATGATTACTTCTATACAGAATAGTCAAGTATAAATCCCCATCATAATTGGACACAAGTTTTGTATACAAACACCCACCAGAACCGACTGGACCCTGTTATAATGCAGCCACTATTTTGTATCGCAAAATGCATGTTTTGGACACTATTTATGGTGGGAAATAGCCCCGGAACTGTCCTGGATCTTTATTTTTAGACAGAATAGTGAAAATACATCTACCCACACAATGGATACTATATCTGGGTAAAAGCACCAACCAGAACCAACTGGGCCTGGTTCTTAAAAACCACCACTTGTAAATAAAGTGCCCAAATTGAGGTCATTGATTCGGGCATAACAGAACTTCTGAACATCCCTAGATGATTATTTTTATACAGAATAATCAAAAATACATCCTTATCATCATTGGACACAATTTCTGGGTAAAAACACCAACCAGAATCGCCTTGGCCTGGTTCTAATACAACCACCATTTTAATCGCAAAATGCCTGTTTTGGACACTTTTTATGGTGGGAAATAGCTCCAGAATCACCTAGAATGATGCCAATGAAAGACCTACATGGATAGGACGATTTTACACTATATACACAGGAACTATGTGTCTCTGACAGTGCGTTGGCAGCAGGGGAACGTTTCAGTTTTTATTGCCTTAATGTGCTTTTCATGGCCTGATAATCACGTTTTGGCCAAGTATGATAGATTTCATTGTAATATTGGGTTATTCACAAAGTGGAGATCAATTTCGGGTAATTTAGAAAATAAATGTTGTTTAAACTATTAAGTAAGTGATTAATATGGGTCAGAAAGCAACAAAAGGGATGGGTTTATTGTCAGACTGCAAAATGAAAATCGGAGAGTTACCGGGACGAGATATCATGGTCCAGCTTGGGCTAAGCCTAGTGGCCACCCAAAATGGCCTCCGACCCAGGGAATTACAGACCAAAAATATCTTCCACACCACCACATCTAACAGCTTCTACTCTCTCGACATTGTCGGGAATGATTCTGCCAAGGTAGCTGAAAGTCTAAGAGAACAGTCTGAAGATATCTGCCCAGCAGCCCCAGGACAGGAACAACAAACATGGCCATTACATGTCACCCTTAAGTTCATGGGAGACCGGACGACAAGTGGTTAAACCAATTCTCACAGTTGCCCACTCAACGAATCATAATTAACCACGTATATGCAACTGACCTAATGGACAACCCATTGCCCCCCAGACACATTGCCTATGGGGATGGATCATCATCAAAAACCCTGGATGGAGAAAAACACAACGTACATGCCGTGGTGACTCAAAAAGACAACCTCAAGACAGGACGACTCCCCGGCGACTGGTCTGCACAAGCCGCAGAAATAGTGGCACTGACAGAGGCATGTAGACTATTCCTAGAACAAGACATGACGGTGGAAAGACAGCCCAATCGCTGCTGAATTCCTAAGAGAAATGCAAAAGTATGGCCAAGTATCATAGTTTTCACAATAACTTAATTTCTAGCCATTAGAATGATTTAAAATGAATAACTTACTTGAATTGGACGATTTCACACTATATACACTGTAACTAAGTGTCTCTGACAGTTTGTTTGGCAGCAGGGGAACATTTCAGTTTTTATTGCCTTAATGTGCTTTTCATGCGCTGAAAATCATGTTTTGGCCAAGTATAATAGTTTTCATTATAACTTAATATCTAGCCATTAGAATGATGCCAAATTAAAAACTTATTAAATTATAAAATTTGATGATATTACAATATGTTTAGAGAGACATTTGTGTCTCTGACAGTTTTACACAGTTTTACAAGTTATGACTCCAGACTCTTAATTTACAATTCTGCCTTTATGGATACATTGCATCACCACCCCCTGAGTGGATCACTTACCTCTCACTGTCTTGCACTTACCTTCATTCAGCATGTAGGTGTCAGATCAACTTGTACCTAATGTCTATTCATATTACCTCACCCGAAGTTATTACACAGAAGGGATTGTGTTGTGTTACCCCAAGTTTAGAGTCCCAACGGATGTGGGAAACTTACAGCGTCTGTCTGCCAGAGAGCAGCAGCTGGAACCGATTGTGACCGGGGTGGCATGGGTTCCTGATTATGTCCCTGGCTCTGCTGAGGTAACGAGGGCTGGCAATGTCTTCCAGTGAGGGCAGAGTAGCCGACGATCTTCTGCGTAGTGGTGATACCTTTCTAAATAGCCTTTTTGTCTGCTGCCGTTCTTTCCGCGTACCACCAAATGTGCTTTTTATGCGCTGATAATCACGTTTTGGTCGAATATGAAAGTTTTCAAGTGTGCACTTGACCCTGGATGACCTGGAGAGTGACAGTTGCTCCTGAAGTTGAACCTTTTTTCATCGCACAATTCAAGGAAACAATTGCAAACCCTGTTAGCCAGCCTTTCTTTTATTTCGCGAGAAGAACAAACAATTGCAAGGCCAACTAATTAGTCTTTCTTACATTCCACGATCTTTTTAATCAATTGTAAAACCAGTTTGACTAGTCTACCTTGCATTCTACGATCTTAACAAACAAAGGTAAAACCAGTATGACCACATGGTGCGACAAGAATAAACAATTATTAAGCCAGTTAGCCAGTCCATCCCACAATTCCCTCCTTTTGTGTCTGTGAAAATATCGAAATATTGAAGTGGCTGTTTCCATGAGCCAGAGAAGAACCAGTCAAGCCATCCTCGTTGTGGAACCGAATCTCCGGTCACAGCTCTCTGCATGTTCCTAATATCCTGCAGGGCATCATGGACCGAGCAGCACATGCCGGCAGGGA
Source organism: Stigmatopora nigra (assembly GCF_051989575.1). Taxonomy (NCBI): domain Eukaryota; kingdom Metazoa; phylum Chordata; class Actinopteri; order Syngnathiformes; family Syngnathidae; genus Stigmatopora; species Stigmatopora nigra. Next base: position 120,456 of record NW_027551609.1, read on the forward strand.
TGATGGGGCAGCACGAGTCTCCCACCATGGCACACACACAGCCCCGCTGGGTGGCCACTCCGTCAAGAGCATGGCAGCCCTGGAAAATCACCTGGGCCATGGCGGCTACCCAGCCTGACTGATGCGCTGACACAGGCCCGGAACCTGCCTTCAATGGTCTTCAAATGCAGGGCGTTCCTTGCCGCTCCCACTCAAGGGAACTGAGCCATTAGGATTTTGGATGAGACTGACCAGTATTTGTGAATGAGGGACACATCCGAGCCACACACTGGATCATGGTCGTGAGCTCCGTCAATAATGTGCCCAAATGGAGGTCATTGATTCGGGAATAACAGAACTTCCGAAGATCCCTAGATGATTATTTTTATACATAATAATCAAAAATACATCCCCATCGTCAATGAATACAATTTTTCGGGTAAATTCACTAACCAGAACAGACTGGGCCTGGTTCTAATACAACCACTATTTTAATCGCAGAATGCCTGTTTTTGACACTGTTTATGGTGGAAAAAATAGCTCCAGAACCATCCTGGATCATTATTTTTACACAGAATAGTGAAAATACATCCATCTACACATTCAAAACTAATTATGGGTAGAAGCACCAACCAGAACCGACTGGGCCTGGTTCTAATACGACCACTATTTTAATAGCAAAATGCCTGTTTTGGACAATGTTTATGGTGGGAAACATTATTTTTATAGGAAATAGTGAAACTACATCCACCTACTCAATCAACACAAATTCTGGGTAAATACACCAACCAGAACCGATTGGGCCTTGTTCTAATACAACCACTATTTTTATCGCAAAATGTTTTGGACACTATTGACGGTGGGAAATATTCCCAGAACATCCCTGCATCTTTAATTTTACACATAATAGTGAAAATGCATCCATCCACACAATTGACACTAAATCTGGGTAAAAGCGGCAACCAGAACCGACCGGGCCTGGTTCTAATTCAACCACAATGCAAAATTAAGATCCATTGGAGGTTTTTGATTCTTGTGTAAAAAAAGCCCCAAAACATCCCTGCATGATTATTTTTAAACAGAATAGTAAAATATACATCCCCATCATCTTTGGACACAAGTTTCGGATATAAACAGCAACCAGAACCGAGACTACCCAGTTATAATGCAATTATCCATCGTTCCTGCCTGCCTAAAATCTGCCACCATCATTCCTGTCCCCAAAAAGGCCAACCATCGGCAGCTTGAACGATTACAGGCCTGTTGCTCTCACGCCTGTGATCATGAAGTGCTTTGAAAAGTTGGTGGCCCGACACATCAGAAGGACAATCCCCCCCCTCAGTTGACCCTCACCAGTTTGCTTATAGAGAAAACAGGTCCACTGAGGATGCTATCGCTGTGGCTCTTCACACAGCACTGAGCCACCTGGAGCACCGGGGGAACTATGTGACGATGCTTTTTATAGACTATAGCTCAGCCTTTAACACCATCAAGCCTGACATCCTGAAGGACAAACTCTACCACCTTGGACTATCCTCTTCAATCTGCTGCTGGGTAAAGAACTTCTTGACTGGTCGACCACAAACTGTCAGAATGGGTCCACACCTCTCTTCCGCCATTACACTGAACACTGGCTCACCACAAGGCTGTGTACTGAGTCCTGTCCTGTACTCCTTGTACACATACGACTGCACACCAGCCCACCAGTCAAACTCTATCATCAAATTCGCCGATGACACCACTGTGATCGGACTCATCTCAGGCGGGGATGAGTCAGCTCACAGAGACGAGGTCGACAAACTGTCTTCTTGGTGCTCGGCGAACAATCTTACACTAAATACCGCAAAGACTAAAGAAATAATCCTGGACTTTCGCAAGCGCAGCACAGACCTGGCCCCACTCCTCATTAACGGAGTATGTGTAGAGAGGGTCCAATCCTTCAAATTTCTGGGAGTCCACGTCACGGATAGGCTCTCCTGGTCCACAAACACCACAGTGTTAGTAAAGAAGGCCCAGAAACGATTCCACTTTCTCAGGGTACTGAGAAGGGACAAATTGGACACCAAGCTTCTGGCAACCTTCTACAGAGCCATTGTGGAGAGCATCCTGACTTACGGCATTACAGTGTGGTATATCGGAAGCACGGCAGCAGACAAAAAAGCCATACAGAGGGTGATAAACACTGCCCAGAAGATCGTCGGCTGCTCTCTGCCATCACTAGAAGACATTGCCAACCCCCGATACCTTAGAAGAGCCGGGTCCATTATTGGAGACCCATACCACCCTGGAAACGGCCTGTTCCAGTTGCTTCCATCTGGCAGACGCTACAGGTCCTACAAAGCACGGACAAACAGGCTCAAGGACAGCTTTTTCCCAACAGCCATCAGGTCTCTGAACCTGCAGCAACACGTGACGTGACGACTACACATATCCCTACTATGAAATTAAGTCAAGTCGAAATGAAGTAACAGGAAGGTCGTTTGGCGCAGATCTGCCTTCCAAAGGCTGACTGAGGGAGGGTAAGTATAAAGACTGAGAGGTAAGTGATCCACCTTATTCTTGTTGGCATCGGTGAGGCAACTTGCAGTCGCCGCAAAATGGCGCTCAAGGCGGAGAGCTAACAAGTATGAATATGTCATAAATAAATGTCATAAATGTGTCTGGCCTGGGAAGACGAACTTGTGGAGAAGCACTATACAATTTTCTCATACGCTGCTGAGGGTATGATGACTACTAGGCTTTTTGTCAAGTCAATGATGACGACAATGCCTATGTCTGATTTTCATTTTTTCATTTTTTCAACTACTATTTTTTATCGCAAAATGCATGTTTTGGAGACTATTTATGGTGGTAAATACCCCTAGAACCATCCTGGATCTTTATTTTTAGAAAGAATAGTGAAAATACATCCACCTACACAAACAACACTAACTCTGGGTAAAAGCACCAACCAGAACCGACTGGGCTTGGTTCTACTACAACCAACATGCAAAATAAAGTGCCCAAATGGAGGTCATTTATTCGGGCATAGAAGAACTTCTGAACATCCCTAGATGATAATTTTTATACAGAATAGTCAAAAATACAACCCCATTCCTATTGGACACACGTTACGGGTATATACACAAACCAGAACCGACTGGGCCTGGTTCTAATACAACCATTATTTTTGTCGCAAAATGCATGTTTTTGACACTATTTCTGGTGGGAAATAGTCTCAGAACATCCCTGGATCTTTATTCTTACAGAGAATAGTGAAAATACATCCACCCACACAATCAACACTAATTGTGGGTAAAGCACCAACCAGAACTGACTGGGCCTGGTTCTAAACAACCACTTGTAAATAAAGTGCCCAAATTGAGGTCATTGATTAGGGCATAACAGAACTTCTGAACATCCCTAGAATATTATTTTTATGAAGAATAATCAAAAATACACCCCCATAATCATTGGACACAATTTCTGGGTAAAAAACACGAACCAGAACCGACTGGGCCTGGTTCTAATACAACCACTACTTTAACCGCAAAATGCCTGTTTTGGACACTGTTTGTGGTGGGAAATAGCTCCAGAATCATCCTGGATCATTATTGTTATACAAAATAGTGAAAATACATCCACTCACACAATAAACACAAATTCTGGGTAAAAGCACCAACCAAAACCTACTGGGCCTGTTTCTAAACCACCACTTGTAAATAAAGTGACCAAATGAAAGTAATTCATTCGGGCATAACAGAACTTCTGAACATCGCTAGATGATTACTTCTATACAGAATAGTCAAGTATACATCCCCATCATAATTGGACACAAGTTTTGTATACAAACACCCACCAGAACCGACTGGACCCTGTTATAATGCAGCCACTATTTTGTATCGCAAAATGCTTGTTTTGGACACTATTTATGGTGGGAAATAGCCCCGGAACTGTCCTGGATCTTTATTTTTAGACAGAATAGTGAAAATACATCTACCCACACAATGGATACTATATCTGGGTAAAAGCACCAACCAGAACCAACTGGGCCTGGTTCTTAAAAACCACCACTTGTAAATAAAGTGCCCAAATTGAGGTCATTGATTCGGGCATAACAGAACTTCTGAACATCCCTAGATGATTATTTTTATACAGAATAATCAAAAATACATCCTTATCATCATTGGACACAATTTCTGGGTAAAAACACCAACCAGAATCGCCTTGGCCTGGTTCTAATACAACCACCATTTTAATCGCAAAATGCCTGTTTTGGACACTTTTTATGGTGGGAAATAGCTCCAGAATCACCTAGAATGATGCCAATGAAAGACCTACATGGATAGGACGATTTTACACTATATACACAGGAACTATGTGTCTCTGACAGTGCGTTGGCAGCAGGGGAACGTTTCAGTTTTTATTGCCTTAATGTGCTTTTCATGGCCTGATAATCACGTTTTGGCCAAGTATGATAGATTTCATTGTAATATTGGGTTATTCACAAAGTGGAGATCAATTTCGGGTAATTTAGAAAATAAATGTTGTTTAAACTATTAAGTAAGTGATTAATATGGGTCAGAAAGCAACAAAAGGGATGGGTTTATTGTCAGACTGCAAAATGAAAATCGGAGAGTTACCGGGACGAGATATCATGGTCCAGCTTGGGCTAAGCCTAGTGGCCACCCAAAATGGCCTCCGACCCAGGGAATTACAGACCAAAAATATCTTCCACACCACCACATCTAACAGCTTCTACTCTCTCGACATTGTCGGGAATGATTCTGCCAAGGTAGCTGAAAGTCTAAGAGAACAGTCTGAAGATATCTGCCCAGCAGCCCCAGGACAGGAACAACAAACATGGCCATTACATGTCACCCTTAAGTTCATGGGAGACCGGACGACAAGTGGTTAAACCAATTCTCACAGTTGCCCACTCAACGAATCATAATTAACCACGTATATGCAACTGACCTAATGGACAACCCATTGCCCCCCAGACACATTGCCTATGGGGATGGATCATCATCAAAAACCCTGGATGGAGAAAAACACAACGTACATGCCGTGGTGACTCAAAAAGACAACCTCAAGACAGGACGACTCCCCGGCGACTGGTCTGCACAAGCCGCAGAAATAGTGGCACTGACAGAGGCATGTAGACTATTCCTAGAACAAGACGTGACGGTGGAAAGACACAGCCCAATCGCTGCTGAATTCCTAAGAGAAATGCAAAATCATGCCCCAGAAAAAGAGAAACTGCAATGGGAAACAGAAGGAGCCACTCAACACAAGAACGGACTCTATGCAGTAGAAAACAAGCCATGCGTCCCACGATCATTGTTTGAAGTAATTGCCAAATTGAGCCATGGGAGGAGCCATGTCTCAACAGAAGGGATGATCAGTACAGTACAACAAACAATGCATGTTCCCAGAGGTCTCCAAACTTACTTCAATTTTTTTTGCAGAAACTGTCTAAACTGCTGTAGACACAACACTCAAGGCAATGAACGACCCAAGCATGGAACAAGGCAAACAGGAACATATCCCTTCGAGCTTCTGAACATGGATTTCATCAAACTGAACCAAAGTGCTGGACTCGTCGAACAAACCATTAGAACAGTAAAACTCAGACTCAGAAAAACCATGGAAGATACAGGAAAACCATGGCAAGAATGTCTGAGCCTGGTAGAAACGTACATGAGAATCATTCCAACAGCACAGGGATGCACACCATTTGAGGCAGTGAAAGACAGACCCTTCCACTTAGCAATGTGGGAAAAAGATCTGGTGGTAGAAGAGAAAGGAGAAACAGAATCCCTCACTAAGTGGTTATGCAAAATGTTCCAAGAAAGAACTGTGATGAATGCAAAATAATCTGCCGACATCTTCTCTGTCTCCCACAGAGGAGGTCCTGTCCCCAGGAGACCTGGTACTCGTCAAGGTGATAAAAAGAAAGTGCTGGTCTTCTCCACGTTGGGACCGACCTCACCGTGTGATTTTGGCCATCTTCATCACCGCTCTGTGTTCAACCACATGGGGGGAACGTACCAGAACCTTGGTACACTCCCACTGGAGGAGAATGCCCCACTAGCTGGTTCAGGAAACGATCAGGGGCCCCCAGATCTGCATCCCATTAACCAAGACACCAATCGTCGTTCAAGTCCCTTTGCTCAGCCTACAGCTTACTCACTTGGGATTACACAGGACTGACTCCAGTTATTTTTATTGGTACCTACAAGCTCCCAGAGTCTGAGTGGTCTGGCCAGACACCTTGGACCAGGTCCTCCTCCATACAGGCTACAAAACCATCACATGGCCCCTTTCCAAAGAAGCTACCACCATGACCGCTAACTTCACCAAGTTAGCCACCACCATCAAAGATGGTAAACATATGCTAGAGCTCACGACCAATATCCAACAAAAAGGCTGCATCAACCTATGCCTCCGACCGGACCGACCAGGAAAAGGCCCCCTCTTTACTATCACCATCCGCACTACTAGTCCAGCCATGGTCCCTAAAGTGATTGGTGTGAACCCCTTCGTACAACCATCCGCCACACGCCTACTCAAAATCCGCCTGGCAGGAACACCTAAGCCTGAGTAGATACACCTTATTCTCGCCCATGTCCAAACACAGGAAGAAAACGATTACAACCCGATGATGAGGAACAGTTGGTACAGATACACCGCACTCACAGCCCGCGCCACAACCAATGAGTTGTTATGTCTGTTCCCTCATGCCTACTGCCGTAGCCCAACCACAGCTATGGTCCAACCGACAGAACGAAGAACTCGCCAACCTCACCTACAACTGTATCCTGGGTAATCTGAAAGAATCCTTCCAGCAAAGCTCGACCGCCTACATATCATGGTCGCAGTACCATTAGCAGCTACAGTCAATACCGCAACGTATGTCCAGTGCAACAACCGAACAGACTGTTATCCATCCTGTTTCAACTTCAGCGGACCGGATCCGAAGACCCCTTTGGACCAAGTTCACGTCACCAGGTGCGCCGAGATCAGACACATTCCTTCCCAATCATGGACAGTACTGGACCAAATATGCTGGCTCTGCGAATGGCAAGTGTATATGATCATCCCCACCAATACAACTGGGCTCTGTGTCCCTACATCTGCATCCGACCACACGTACGTTGTAACAGCAGACTCGATTCCAACTGTCGACGCCAACCCACCTCTACCCACCAGGCGTCAACGACGGAGCTTTGATTTCTTCCCCCATGATTCAGTTTGGGGCTCGGATGTCCCCCTCTAATACAAACACTGGTCAGTCTCCTCCAAAATCATGATGGCGGTGTTCCCCAGGGTAGGAACAGCGAAGAATACCCTACGTCTGGAAACCATTGACTACAGATTCCAGGCCCGACACTAATCAATTACTTGTTGTCCTGCAAATGACTGAAACGTATCTGTCCAAAGTCTTAGGGACAACTGTCAGTTTTGGCTGTATTTAAGACACACTCACTGGTCATTCGACTAGAGTTGCAGTAACATCGCAGTGAACAGGACCCCACTGTAGGAACTCTCACTGTCCACTTTGCAGTCTGGTAATACATATTTTCTATTTAAATTTATCTCACACTTTCTTTACCTGCTCCTGAAGTTGTATTTTCAGACCAGTTTTTTTGCCCTAATGTGCGTTTCATGCGCTGAAAATCACGTTTTGGCCAAGTATCATAGTTTTCACTATAACTTAACCTAACCCTAACCCTAACCCTAACCCTAACCCTAACCCTAACCCTAACCCTAACCCTAACCCTAACCCTAACCCTAACCCTAACCCTAACCCTAACCCTAACCCTAACCCTAACCCTAACCCTAACCCTAACCCAAACCCTAACCCTAACTTCCATCACTTAGAATGATATCAAATGAAAAACCTACTTAATTTGGACGATTATACACTATATACAGAGTAACTATGTGCCTCTGACAGTTTGTTTCGCAGCAGGGGAACATTTCAGTTTTTATTGCCTTAACGTGCGTTTCATGCGCTGAAAATCACGTTTTGGCTAAGTATCATAATTTTCACTATAACTTAATTTCTATCACTTAGAATGATGCCAAATGAAAAACTTACTTGAATTGGATAATTATACACTATATACACAGTAACTATGTGTCTCTGACAGTTTGTTTCGCAGCAGGGGGACATTTCAGTTTTTATTGCCTTAACGTGCGTTTCATGCGCTGAAAATCATGTTTTGGCCAAGTATCATAATTTTCACTATAACTTAATTTCTATCACTCAGAATGATGCCAAATGAAAAACCTACTTGAATTGGACGATTATACACTATATACACAGTAACTATGTGTCTCTGACAGTTTGTTTCGCAGCAGGGGAACATTTCAGTTTTTATTGCCCTAATGTGCGTTTCATGCGCTGAAAATCACGTTTTGGCCATGTATCATAGTTTTCACTATAACTTAGATTCTAGCACTTAGAATGATGCTAAATGCAAAACTTACATGAATTGGACGATTTTACACTATATACACAGTAACTATGTGCCTCTGACAGTTTGTTTCGCAGCCGGGGAACATTTCAGTTTTTATTGCATTAACGTGCGTTTCATGTGCTGAAAATCACGTTTTGGCCAAGTATCATAATTTTCACTATAACTTAATTTCTATCACTTAGAATGATGCTAAATGAAAAACTTACTTGGATTGGACGATTTTACACTATATACAGAGTAACTATGTGCCTCTGACAGTTTGTTTCGCAGCAGGGGAACATTTCAGTTTTTATTGCCTTAACGTGCGTTTCATGCGCTGAAAATCACGTTTTGGCCAAGTATCATAATTTTCACTATAACCTAATTTCTATCACTTAGAATGATGCCAAATGAAAATCTTACTTGAATTGGATAATTATACACTATATATTCAGTAACTATGTGTCTCTGACAGTTTGTTTCGCAGCAGGGGAACATTTCAGTTTTTATTGCCCTAATGTGCGTTTCATGCGCTGAAAATCACCTTTTGGCCAAGTATCATAGTTTTCACTATAACTTAATTTCCATCACCTAGAATGATGCCAATGAAAGACTTACTTGAATTGGACGATTTTACACTATATACACAGGAACTATGTGTCTGTGACAGTTTGTTTCGCAGTAGGGGAACATTTCAGTTCTTATTGCCTTAACGTGCGTTTCATGCGCTGAAAATCACGTTTTGGCCAAGTATCATAATTTTCACTATAACTTAATTTCTATCACTTAGAATGATGCCAAATGAAAAACCTACTTGAATTGGACGATTATACACTATATACACAATAACTATGTGCCTCTGACTGTTTGTTTCGCAGCAGGGGAACATTTCAGTTTTAATTGCCCTAATGTGCGTTTCATGCGCTGAAAATCACGTTTTGGCCAAGTATCATAGTTTTCACTATAACTTAATTTCCATCACTTAGAATGATGCTAAATGCAAAACTCACTTGGATTGGACGATTTTACACTATATACACAGTAATTATGTGTCTCTGACAGTTTGTTTCGCAGCGGGGGAACATTTCAGTTTTTATTGCCTTAACGTGCGTTTCACGCGCTGAAAATCACGTTTTGGCCAAGTATCATAATTTTCACTATAACTTAATTTCTATCACTTAGAATGATGCCAAATGAAAAACCTACTTGAATTGGACGATTATACACTATATACAGAGTAACTATGTGCCTCTGACAGTTTGTTTCGCAGCAGGGGAACATTTCAGTTTTTATTGCCTTAACGTGCGTTTCATGCGCTGAAAATCACGTTTTGGCCAAGTATCATAATTTCCACTATAACTTAATTTCTTTCACTTAGAATGATGCTAAATGCAAAACTTACATGAATTGGACGATTTTACACTATATACACAGTAACTATGTGCCTCTGACAGTTTCTTTCGCAGCCGGGGAACATTTCAGTTTTTATTGCCTTAACGTGCGTTTCATGCGCTGAAAATCACGTTTTGGCCAAGTATCATAATTTCCACTATAACTTAATTTCTTTCACTTAGAATGATGCTAAATGCAAAACTTACATGAATTGGACGATTTTACACTATATACACAGTAACTATGTGCCTCTGACAGTTTGTTTCGCAGCCGGGGAACATTTCAGTTTTTATTGCCTTAACGTGCGTTTCATGTGCTGAAAATCACGTTTTGGCCAAGTATCATAATTTTCACTATAACTTAATTTCTATCACTTAGAATGATGCTAAATGAAAAACTTACTTGGATTGGACGATTTTACACTATATACACAGTAATTATGTGTCTCTGACAGTTTGTTACGCAGCGGGGGAACATTTCAGTTTTTATTGCCTTAACGTGCGTTTCATGCGCTGAAAATCACGTTTTGGCCAAGTATCATAATTTTCACTATAACTTAATTTCTATCACTTAGAATGATGCCAAATGAAAAACCTACTTGAATTGGACGATTATACACTATATACACAGTAACTATGTGTCTCTGACAGTTTGTTTGGAAGCAGGGGAACATTTCAGTTTTTATTGCCTTAACGTGCGTTTCATGCGCTGAAAATGACGTTTTGGCCAAGTATCATAGTTTTCACAATAACTTAATTTCTAGCCATTAGAATGATTTAAAATGAATAACTTACTTGAATTGGACGATTTTACACTATATACACAGTAACTATGTGTCTCTGACAGTTTGTTTGGCAGCAGGGGAACATTTCAGTTTTTATTGCCTGAATGTGCTTTTCATGCGCTGAAAATCGTGTTTTGGCCAAGTATCATAGTTTTCATTATAACTTAATATCTAGCCATTAGAATGATGCCAAATTAAAAACTTATTAAATTATAAAATTTGATGATATTACACTATGTATAGAGACATTTGTGTCTCTGACAGTTTTACACAGTTTTACAAGTTATGACTCCAGACTCTTAATTTACAATTCTGCCTTTATGGATACATTGCATCACCACCCCCTGAGTGGATCACTTACCTCTCACTGTCTTTCACTTACCTTCATTCAGCATGTAGGTGTCAGATCAACTTGTACCTAATGTCTATTCATATTACCTAACCCGAAGTTATTACACAGAAGGGATTGTGTGGTGTTACCCCAAGTTTAGAGTCCCAACGGATGTGGGAAACTTACAGCGTCTGTCTGCCAGAGAGCAGCAGCTGGAACCGATTGTGACCAGGGTGGCATGGGTTCCTGATCATGTCCCTGGCTCTGCTGAGGTAACGCGGGCTGGCAATGCCTTCCAGTGAGGGCAGAGTATCCGACGATCTTCTGCGGAGTGGTGATACCTTTCTAAATAGCCTTTTTGTCTGCTGCCGTTCTTCCCGCGTACCACCAAATGTGCTTTTTATGCGCTGATAAGCACGTTTTGGTTGAATATGAAAGTTTTCAAGTGTGCACTTGACCCTGGATGACCTGGAGAGTGACAGTTGCTCCTGAAGTTGAACCTGTTTTCATCGCACAATTCAAGGAAACAATTGCAAACCCTGATAGCCAGCCTTTCTTATATTTCGCGAGGCGAACAAACAATTGCAAGGCCAACTAGTTAGTCTTTCTCACATTCCACGATCTTTTTAATCAATTGTAAAACCAGTTTGACTACTCTACCTTGCATTCTACGATCTTAACAAACAAGGGTAAAACCAGTATGACCACATGGTGCGACAAGAATAAACAATTATTAAGCCAGTTAGCCAGTCCATCCCACAATTCCCTCCTTTTGTGTCTGTGAAAATATCGAAATATTGAAGTGGCTGTTTCCATGAGCCAGAGAAGAACCAGTCAAGCCATCCTCGTTGTGGAACCGAATCTCCGGTCACAGCTCTCTGCATGTTCCTAATAGCCTGCAGGGCATCATGGACCGAGCAGGACATGCCGGCAGGGATGAAGGGGCAGCACGAGTCTCCCACCATGGCACACACACAGCCCCGCTGGGTGGCCACTCCGTCAAGAGCAGGGCAGCCCTGGAAAATCACCTGGCCCGGAACCTGCCTTCAATGGTCTTCAAATGCAGGGCGTTCCTTGCCGCTCCCACTCAAGGGAACTGAGCCATTACGATTTTGGATGAGACTGACCATTATTTGTGTTTGAGGGACACATCCGAGCCACACACTGGATCATGGTCGTGAGCTCCGTCAATAATGTGCCCAAATGGAGGTCATTGATTCGGGAATAACAGAACTTCTGAAGATCCCTAGATGATTATTTTTATACATAATAATCAAAAATACATCCCCATCGTCAATGGATACAATATTTCGGGTAAATTCACTAACCAGAACAGACTGGGCCAGGTTCTAATACAACCACTATTTTAATCCCAGAATGCCTGTTTTGGACACTGTTTATGGTGGGAAAATAGCTCCAGAACCATCCTGGATCATTATTTTTACACAGAATAGTGAAAATACATCCATCTACACATTCAACACTAATTATGGGTAGAAGCACTAACCAGAACCGACTGGGCCCGGTTCTAATACGACCATTATTTTAATCGCAAAATGACTGTTTTGGACAATGTTTATGGTGGGAAACATTATTTTTATAGAAAATAGTGAAACTACATCTACCTACTCAATCAACACAAATTCTGGGTAAATACACCAACCAGAACCGATTGGGCCTTGTTCTAATACAACCACTATTTTTATCGCAAAATGTTTTGGACACTATTGACGGTGGGAAATATTCCCAAAACATCCCTGCATCTTTAATTTTACACATAATAGTGAAAATGCATCCATCCACACAATTGACACTAAATCTGGGTAAAAGCGGCAACCAGAACCGACTGGTCCCGGTTCTAATTCAACAACCATGCAAAATTAAGATCCATTGGAGGTTTTTTATTCTTGTATAAAAAAGCCCCAAAACATCCCTGCATGATTATTTTTAAACAGAATAGTAAAATATACATCCCAATCATCTTTGGACACAAGTTTCAGATATAAACAGCAACCAGACCCGACTGGACCCAGTTATAATGCAACTACTAATTTTTATCGCAAAATGCATGTTTTGGAGAAAATTTATGCTGGGAAATAGCCCTAGAACCATCCTGGATCTTTAATTTTAGACAGAATTGTGAAAATACTTCCACCTACACAATCAATACTAACTCTGGGTATAAGACCCAACCAGAACCGACTTGGCTTGGTTCTAATACAACCACCATGCAAAATAAAGTGCCCAAATGGAGGTCATTTATTCGGGCATAAAATAACTTCTGAACATCCCTAGATGACGATTTTTATACAGAATAGTGAAAAATACATCCCCGTTATCATTTGACACAAGTTCCGGCTACATACATCAACCAGAACCGACTGGGCCTGGTTCTAATAGGACCACTATTTTAATCGCAAAGTGCCTGTTATGGACACTATTGACGGTGGGAAATATTCCCTGAACCTCCCTGAATCTTTAATTTCACACAGAATAGTGAAAATGCATCCATCAAATCAATTGACACTAATTCTTGGTAAAAGCACCAACCAGAACCGACTGGGCCCGGTTCTAATTCAACAACCATGCAAAATAACGATCCATAATGGAGGTTTTTGATTCTTGTATAAAAAAAAGCCACAAAACATCCCTGCATGATTATGTTTAAACAGAACAGTAATATATACATCCCCATCATCTTTGGACACAAGTTTCGGATATAAACAGCAACCAGAATCGAGAGGACCCAGTTATAATGCAACTACTATTTTTTATCGCAAAATGCATGTTTTGGAGACTATTTATGGTGGCAAATACCCCTAGAACCATCCTGGATCTTTATTTTTAGACAAAATAGTGAAAATACATCCACCTACACAATCAACACTAACTCTGGGTAAAAGCACCAACCAGAACCGACTCGGCTTGGTTCTATACAACCACCATGCAAAATAAAGTGCCCAAATGGAGGTCATTTATTCGGGCATAGAAAAACTTCTGAACATCCCTAGATGATATTTTTTAATAGAGAATAGTCAAAAATACAACCCCATTCCTATTGGACACACGTTACGGGTGTAGACACAAACCAGAACCGTCTGGACCTGGTTCTAATACAACCACTATTTTTGTCGCAAAATGCATGTTTTTGACACTATTTATCGTGGGAAATAGTCTCAGAACATCCCTGGATCTTTATTCTTACAGAGAATAGTAAAAATACATACACCCACACAATCAACACTAATTGTGGGTAAAGCACCAACCAGAACCGACTGGGCCTGGTTCTAAACAACCACTTGTAAATAAAGTGCCCAAATTGAGGTCATTGATTCGGGCATAACAGAACTTCTGAACATCCCTAGAATATTTTTTTATAAAGAATAATCAAAAATACATCCTTATCATCATTGGACACAGTTTTTTGGTAAAAACACGAACCAGAACCGACTGGGCCTGGTTCTAATACAACCACTACTTTAACCGCAAAATGCCTGTTTTGGACACTGTTTGTGGTGGGAAATAAATCCAGAACCATCCTGGATCATTATTGTTATACAAAATAGTGAAAATACATCCACTCACACAATAAACACAAATTCTGGGTAAAAGCACCAACCAAAACCGACTGGGCCTGTTTCTAAACCACCACTTGTAAATAAAGTGACCAAATAAAAGTAATTCATTCGGGCATAACAGAACTTCTGAACATCGCAAGATGATTATTTCAATACATAATAGTCAAGTATACATCCCCATCATAATTGGACACAAGTTCCGTATACAAACACCCACCAGAACCGACTGGACCCTGTTATAATGCAACCACTATTTTGTATCGCAAAATGCATGTTTTGGACACTATTTATGGTGGGAAATAGCCCCGAACTGTCCTGGATCTTTATTTTTAGACAGAATAGTGAAAATACATCTACCCACACAATGGATACTATTTCTGGGTAAAAGCACCAACCAGAACCGACTGGGCCTGGTTCTTAAAAACCACCACTTGTAAATAAAGTGCCCAAATTGAGGTCATTGATTCGGGCATAACAGAACTTCTGAACATCCCTAGATGATTATTTTTATACAGAATAATCAAAAATACATCCTTATCATCATTGGACACAATTTCTGGGTAAAAACACCAACCAGAACCGCCTGGGCCTGGTTCATATACAACCACTATTTTAATTGCAAAATGCCTGTTTTGGACACTGTTTATGGTGGGAAATAGCTCCAGAATCACCTAGAATGATGCCAATGAATGACTTACTTGAATTGGACGATTTTTCACTTTATACACAGGAACTATGTGTCTCTGAAAGTGTGTTTGGCAGCAGGGGAACGTTTCAGTTTTTATTGCCTTAATGTGCTTTTCATGGCCTGATAATCACGTTTTGGCCAAGTATGATAGTTTTCATTGTAACTTAATTTCTATCACTTAGAACGATGCCAAATAAAAAACTTACTTGAATTGGACGATTTTACACTATATACACAGTAACTGTGTCTCTGACAGTTTGTTTGGCAGCAGGGGAACTTTTCAGTTTTTATTGCCTTAATGTACTTTTCATGCCCTGAAAATCACGTTTTGGCCAAGTATGATTGTTTTCATTGTAACTTAATTTCTATCACTTAGAACGATGCCAAATAAAAAACTTACTTGAATTGGACGATTTTACACTATATACACAGTAACTATGTGTCTCTGACAGTTTGTTTGGCAGCAGGGGAACATGTAAGATTAGACAAAGTATCTTTGCAAATGCTTTTCATATTGTATACATTTTTGTGAGTATAACAGCATCGTAGTCATCCTTATGGCTGACATGTCAGCATAAACACCCAACTGTCTGACTGAATAAACAATCTTAGTCTTGTGATTGGGGTGACATGTCAGCACAAATACTCAACTGTCTGACACTGATTAATTACTTTTTGCCCTGCAAATGACTGAAATGTATTTGTCCAAAGTCTTAGTGACAACTGTCAGTTTTTCCTGTATTTAAGACACGCACACCGGTCATTCGACTAGAGTTGCAGGAACATCGCGTTGAGCAGGACCCTACTGTAGGAACTCTCACTGTCCACTTTGCAGTCTGGTAATAAATCAATTGGTCCGGGACCAATGAAAGTAGAACAAGAATTAGCAAGGGCTTTATAGTCTTGGTCTGTTAATAGAGTCAGGGACTTAACTAAGACAAAGTCAGGGACTTTTGGTCTTTGTGTGTTCAGAGATATTGGGTTAATCACAAAGTAGAGATCAATTTCGGGTAATTTAGAAAATAATTGTTGTTTAAACTATTAAGTAGGTGATTAATATGGGTCAGAAAGCAACAAAAGGGATGGGTTTATTGTCAGATTGCAAAATGAAAATCGGAGAGTTACCGGGACGAGATGTCATGGTCCAGCTTGGGCTAAGCCTAGTGGCCACCCAAAATGGCCTCTGACCCAGGGAATTACAGACCAAAAATATCTTCCACACCACCACATCTAACAGCTTCTACTCTCTCGACATTGTCGGGAAAGATTCTGCCAAGGTAGCTGAAAGTCGAAGAGAACAGTCTGAAGATATCTGCCCAGCAGCACCAGGACAGGAACAACAAACATGGCCATTACATGTCACCCTGAAGTTCATGGGAGACCGGACGACAAGTGGTTAAACCAATTCTCACAGTTGCCCACTCAACGAATCATAATTAACCACGTATATGCAACTGACCTAATGGACAACCCATTGCCCCCCGGACACATTGCCTATGGGGATGGATCATCATCAAAAACCCTGGATGGAGAAAAACACAACGTACATGCCGTGGTGACTCAAAAAGACAACCTCAAGACAGGACGACTCCCCGGCGACTGGTCTGCACAAGCCGCAGAAATAGTGGCACTGACAGAGGCATGTAGACTATTCCTAGAACAAGACGTGACGGTGGAAAGACACAGCCCAATCGCTGCTGAATTCCTAAGAGAAATGCAAAATCATGCCCCAGAAAAAGAGAAACTGCAATGGGAAACAGAAGGAGCCACTCAACACAAGAACGGACTCTGTGCAGTAGAAAACAAGCCATGCGTCCCGCGATCATTGTTTGAAGTAATTGCCAAATTGAGCCATGGGAGGAGCCATGTCTCAACAGAAGGGATGATCAGTACAGTACAACAAACAATGCATGTTCCCAGAGGTCTCCAAACTTACTTCAATTTTTTTTGCAGAAACTGTCTAAACTGCTGTAGACACAACTCTCAAGGCAATGAACGACCCAAGCATGGAACAAGGCAAACAGGAACATATCCCTTCGAGCTTCTGAACATGGATTTCATCAAATGAACCAAAGTGCTGGACTCGTCGAACAAACCATTAGAACAGTAAAACTCAGACTCAGAAAAACCATGGAAGACACAGGAAAACCATGACAAGAATGCCTTAGCCTGGTAGAAACGTACATGAGAATCATTCCAACAGCACAGGGATGCACACCATTTGAGGCAGTGAACGACAGACCCTTCCACTTAACAATGTGGGAAAAAGATCTGGTGGTAGAAGAGAAAGGAGAAACAGATTCCCTCACTAAGTGGTTATGCAAAATGTTCCAAGAAATAACTGTGATGAATGCAAAATAATCTTCCAACATCTTCTCTGTCTCCCACAGAGGAGGTCCTGTCCCCAGGAGACCTGGTACTCGTCAAGGTGATAAAAAGAAAGTGCTGGTCTTCTCCACGTTGGGACGGACCTCACCGTGTGATTTTGCCCACACCCACCGCCATCAAAATCGAAGGAAGAGACACCTGGATACACCAGTCCCACAGTAAACAAAGTACAAGAATGAAGTGGCTACTCATCATCATCATCACCACTCCGTGTTCAACCACATGGGGGGAACGTACCAGAACCTTGGTACACTCCCACTGGAGGAGAATGCCCCACTTCGGTTCTAATTCAACCACCATGCAAAATTAAGATCCATTGGAGGTTTTTGATTCTTGTGTAAAAAAAGCCCCAAAACATCCCTGCATGATTATTTTTAAACAGAATAGTAAAATATACATCCCCATCATCTTTGGACACAAGTTTCGGATATAAACAGCAACCAGAACCGAGACTACCCAGTTATAATGCAACTATCCATCGTTCCTGCCTGCCTAAAATCTGCCACCATCATTCCTGTCCCCAAAAAGGCCAACCATCGGCAGCTTGAACGATTACAGGCCTGTTGCTCTCACGCCTGTGATCATGAAGTGCTTTGAAAAGTTGGTGGCCCGACACATCAGAAGGACAATCCCCCCCCTCAGTTGACCCTCACCAGTTTGCTTATAGAGAAAACAGGTCCACTGAGGATGCTATCGCTGTGGCTCTTCACACAGCACTGAGCCACCTGGAGCACCGGGGGAACTATGTGACGATGCTTTTTATAGACTATAGCTCAGCCTTTAACACCATCAAGCCTGACATCCTGAAGGACAAACTCTACCACCTTGGACTATCCTCTTCAATCTGCTGCTGGGTAAAGAACTTCTTGACTGGTCGACCACAAACTGTCAGAATGGGTCCACACCTCTCTTCCGCCATTACACTGAACACTGGCTCACCACAAGGCTGTGTACTGAGTCCTGTCCTGTACTCCTTGTACACATACGACTGCACACCAGCCCACCAGTCAAACTCTATCATCAAATTCGCCGATGACACCACTGTGATCGGACTCATCTCAGGCCGGGATGAGTCAGCTCACAGAGACGAGGTCGACAAACTGTCTTCTTGGTGCTCGGCGAACAATCTTACACTAAATACCGCAAAGACTAAAGAAATAATCCTGGACTTTCGCAAGCGCAGCACAGACCTGGCCCCACTCCTCATTAACGGAGTATGTGTAGAGAGGGTCCAATCCTTCAAATTTCTGGGAGTCCACGTCACGGATAGGCTCTCCTGGTCCACAAACACCACAGTGTTAGTAAAGAAGGCCCAGAAACGATTCCACTTTCTCAGGGTACTGAGAAGGGACAAATTGGACACCAAGCTTCTGGCAACCTTCTACAGAGCCACTGTGGAGAGCATCCTGACTTACGGCATTACAGTGTGGTATACCGGAAGCACGGCAGCAGACAAAAAAGCCATACAGAGGGTGATAAACACTGCCCAGAAGATCGTCGGCTGCTCTCTGCCATCACTAGAAGACATTGCCAACCCCCGATACCTTAGAAGAGCCGGGTCCATTATTGGAGACCCATACCACCCTGGAAACGGCCTGTTCCAGTTGCTTCCATCTGGCAGACGCTACAGGTCCTACAAAGCACGGACAAACAGGCTCAAGGACAGCTTTTTCCAACAGCCATCAGGTCTCTGAACCTGCAGCAACACGTGACGTGACGACTACACATATCCCTACTATGAAATTAAGTCAAGTCGAAATGAAGTAACAGGAAGGTCGTTTGGCGCAGATCTGCCTTCCAAAGGCTGACTGAGGGAGGGTAAGTATAAAGACTGAGAGGTAAGTGATCCACCTTATTCTTGTTGGCATCGGTGAGGCAACTTGCAGTCGCCGCAAAATGGCGCTCAAGGCGGAGAGCTAACAAGTATGAATATGTCATAAATAAATGTCATAAATGTGTCTGGCCTGGGAAGACGAACTTGTGGAGAAGCACTATACAATTTTGTCATACGCTGCTGAGGGTATGATGACTACTAGGCTTTTTGTCAAGTCAATGTTGACGACAATGCCTATGTCTGATTTTCATTTTTTCATCTTTTCAACTACTATTTTTTATCGCAAAATGCATGTTTTGGAGACTATTTATGGTGGTAAATACCCCTAGAACCATCCTGGATCTTTATTTTTAGACAGAATAGTGAAAATACATCCAACTACACAAACAACACTAACTCTGGGTAAAAGCACCAACCAGAACCGACTGGGCTTGGTTCTACTACAACCAACATGCAAAATAAAGTGCCCAAATGGAGGTCATTTATTCGGGCATAGAAGAACTTTTGAACATCCCTAGATGATAGTTTTTATACAGAATAGTCAAACATACAACCCCATTCCTATTGGACACACGTTACCGGTGTATACACAAACCAGAACCGACTGGGCCTGGTTCTAATACAACCACTATTTTTGTCGCAAAATGCATGTTTTTGACACTATTTCTGGTGGGAAATAGTCTCAGAACATCCCTGGATCTTTATTCTTACAGAGAATAGTGAAAATACATCCACCCACACAATCAACACTAATTGTGGGTAAAGCACCAACCAGAACTGACTGGGCCTGGTTCTAAACAACCACTTGTAAATAAAGTGCCCAAATTGAGGTCATTGATTAGGGCATAACAGAACTTCTGAACATCCCTAGAATATTATTTTTATGAAGAATAATCAAAAATACATCCCCATAATCATTGGACACAATTTCTGGGTAAAAAACACGAACCAGAACCGACTGGGCCTGGTTCTAATACAACCACTACTTTAACCGCAAAATGCCTGTTTTGGACACTGTTTGTGGTGGGAAATAGCTCCAGAATCATCCTGGATCATTATTGTTATACAAAATAGTGAAAATACATCCACTCACACAATAAACACAAATTCTGGGTAAAAGCACCAACCAAAACCTACTGGGCCTGTTTCTAAACCACCACTTGTAAATAAAGTGACCAAATGAAAGTAATTCATTCGGGCATAACAGAACTTCTGAACATCGCTAGATGATTACTTCTATACAGAATAGTCAAGTATACATCCCCATCATAATTGGACACAAGTTTCGTATACAAACACCCACCAGAACCGACTGGACCCTGTTATAATGCAGCCACTATTTTGTATCGCAAAATGCATGTTTTGGACACTATTTATGGTGGGAAATAGCCCCGGAACTGTCCTGGATCTTTATTTTTAGACAGAATAGTGAAAATACATCTACCCACACAATGGATACTATATCTGGGTAAAAGCACCAACCAGAACCAACTGGGCCTGGTTCTTAAAAACCACCACTTGTAAATAAAGTGCCCAAATTGAGGTCATTGATTCGGGCATAACAGAACTTCTGAACATCCCTAGATGATTATTTTTATACAGAATAATCAAAAATACATCCTTATCATCATTGGACACAATTTCTGGGTAAAAACACCAACCAGAATCGCCTTGGCCTGGTTCTAATACAACCACTATTTTAATCGCAAAATGCCTGTTTTGGACACTTTTTATGGTGGGAAATAGCTCCAGAATCACCTAGAATGATGCCAATGAAAGACCTACATGGATAGGACGATTTTACACTATATACACAGGAACTATGTGTCTCTGACAGTGCGTTGGCAGCAGGGGAACGTTTCAGTTTTTATTGCCTTAATGTGCTTTTCATGGCCTGATAATCACGTTTTGGCCAAGTATGATAGATTTCATTGTAATATTGGGTTATTCACAAAGTGGAGATCAATTTCGGGTAATTTAGAAAATAAATGTTGTTTAAACTATTAAGTAAGTGATTAATATGGGTCAGAAAGCAACAAAAGGGATGGGTTTATTGTCAGACTGCAAAATGAAAATCGGAGAGTTACCGGGACGAGATATCATGGTCCAGCTTGGGCTAAGCCTAGTGGCCACCCAAAATGGCCTCCGACCCAGGGAATTACAGACCAAAAATATCTTCCACACCACCACATCTAACAGCTTCTACTCTCTCGACATTGTCGGGAATGATTCTGCCAAGGTAGCTGAAAGTCTAAGAGAACAGTCTGAAGATATCTGCCCAGCAGCCCCAGGACAGGAACAACAAACATGGCCATTACATGTCACCCTTAAGTTCATGGGAGACCGGACGACAAGTGGTTAAACCAATTCTCACAGTTGCCCACTCAACGAATCATAATTAACCACGTATATGCAACTGACCTAATGGACAACCCATTGCCCCCCAGAGACATTGCCTATGGGGATGGATCATCATCAAAAACCCTGGATGGAGAAAAACACAAAATACATGCCGTGGTGACTCAAAAAGACAACCTCAAGACAGGACGACTCCCCGGCGACTGGTCTGCACAAGCCGCAGAAATAGTGGCACTGACAGAGGCATGTAGACTATTCCTAGAACAAGACGTGACGGTGGAAAGACACAGCCCAATCGCTGCTGAATTCCTAAGAGAAATGCAAAAGTATGGCCAAGTATCATAGTTTTCACAATAACTTAATTTCTAGCCATTAGAATGATTTAAAATGAATAACTTACTTGAATTGGACGATTTCACACTATATACACTGTAACTAAGTGTCTCTGACAGTTTGTTTGGCAGCAGGGGAACATTTCAGTTTTTATTGCCTTAATGTGCTTTTCATGCGCTGAAAATCATGTTTTGGCCAAGTATAATAGTTTTCATTATAACTTAATATCTAGCCATTAGAATGATGCCAAATTAAAAACTTATTAAATTATAAAATTTGATGATATTACACTATGTATAGAGAGACATTTGTGTCTCTGACAGTTTTACACAGTTTTACAAGTTATGACTCCAGACTCTTAATTTACAATTCTGCCTTTATGGATACATTGCATTACCACCCCCTGAGTGGATCACTTACCTCTCACTGTCTTGCACTTACCTTCATTCAGCATGTAGGTGTCGGATCAACTTGTACCTAATGTCTATTCATATTACCTCACCCGAAGTTATTACACAGAAGGGATTGTGTTGTGTTACCCCAAGTTTAGAGTCCCAACGGATGTGGGAAACTTACAGCGTCTGTCTGCCAGAGAGCAGCAGCTGGAACCGATTGTGACCGGGGTGGCATGGGTTCCTGATTATGTCCCTGGCTCTGCTGAGGTAACGAGGGCTGGCAATGTCTTCCAGTGAGGGCAGAGTAGCCGACGATCTTCTGCGGAGTGGTGATACCTTTCTAAATAGCCTTTTTGTCTGCTGCCGTTCTTCCCGCGTACCACCAAATGTGCTTTTTATGCGCTGATAAGCACGTTTTGGTTGAATATGAAAGTTTTCAAGTGTGCACTTGACCCTGGATGACCTGGAGAGTGACAGTTGCTCCTGAAGTTGAACCTGTTTTCATCGCACAATTCAAGGAAACAATTGCAAACCCTGATAGCCAGCCTTTCTTATATTTCGCGAGGCGAACAAACAATTGCAAGGCCAACTAGTTAGTCTTTCTTACATTCCACGATCTTTTTAATCAATTGTAAAACCAGTTTGACTACTCTACCTTGCATTCTACGATCTTAACAAACAAAGGTAAAACCAGTATGACCACATGGTGCGACAAGAATAAACAATTATTAAGCCAGTTAGCCAGTCCATCCCACAATTCCCTCCTTTTGTGTCTGTGAAAATATCGAAATATTGAAGTGGCTGTTTCCATGAGCCAGAGAAGAACCAGTCAAGCCATCCTCGCTGTGGAACCGAATCTCCGGTCACAGCTCTCTGCATGTTCCTAATAGCCTGCAGGGCATCATGGACCGAGCAGGACATGCCGGCAGGGATGATGGGGCAGCACGAGTCTCCCACCATGGCACACACACAGCCCCGCTGGGTGGCCACTCCGTCAAGAGCAGGGCAGCCCTGGAAAATCACCTGGGCCATGGCGGCTACCCAGCCTGACTGATGCGCCGACACAGGCCCGGAACCTGCCTTCAATGGTCTTCAAATGCAGGGCGTTCCTTGCCGCTCCCACTCAAGGGAACTGAGCCATTAGGATTTTGGATGAGACTGACCAGTATTTGTGTTTGAGGGACACATCCGAGCCACACACTGGATCATGGTCGTGAGCTCCGTCAATAATGTGCCCAAATGGAGGTCATTGATTCGGGAATAACAGAACTTCTAAAGATCCCTAGATGATTATTTTTATACATAAAAATCAAAAATACATCCCCATCGTCAATGAATACAATTTTTCGGGTAAATTCACTAACCAGAACAGACTGGGCCTGGTTCTAATACAACCACTATTTTAATCGCAGAATGCCTGTTTTGGACACTGTTTATGGTGGGAAAATAGTTCCAGAACCATCCTGGATAATTATTTTTACACAGAATAGTGAAAATACATCCATCTACACATTCAAAACTAATTATGGGTAGAAGCACCAACCAGAACGGACTGGGCCTGGTTCTAATACGACCACTATTTTAATAGCAAAATGCCTGTTTTGGACAATGTTTATGGTGGGAAACATTATTTTTATAGACAATAGTGAAACTACATCCACCTACGCAATCAACACAAATTCTGGGTAAATACACCAACCAGAACCGATTGGGCCTTGTTCTAATACAACCACTATTTTTATCGCAAAATGTTTTGGACACTATTGACGGTGGGAAATATTCCCAGAACATCCCTGCATCTTTAATTTTACACATAATAGTGAAAATGCATCAATCCCCACAAGTGACACTAAATCTGGGTAAAAGTGGCAACCAGAACCGACTGGGCCCGGTTCTAATTCAACCACCATGCAAAATTAAGATCCATTGGAGGTTTTTGATTCTTGTATAAAAAAAAGCCTCAAAACATCCCTGCATGATTATTTTTAAACAGAATAGTAAAATATACATCCCTATCATCTTTGGACACAAGTTTCAGATATAAACAGCAACCAGACCCGACTGGACCCAGTTATAATGCGACTACTATTTTTTTATCGCTAAATGCATGTTTTGGAGAAAATTTATGCTGGGAAATAGCCCTAGAACCATCCTGGATCTTTATTTTTAGACAGAATTGTGAAAATACATCCACCTACACAATCAATACTAACTCTGGGTATAAGCACCAACCAGAACCGACTGGGCTTGGTTCTAATACAACCACCATGCAAAATAAAGTGCCCAAATGGAGGTCATTTATTCGGCATAAAATAACTTCTGAACATCCCTAGATGATGATTTTTATACAGAATAGTGAAAAATACAACCCCTTTCCCATTGGACACAAGTTACGGGTGTATACACAAACCAGAACATCCACACAAGTGACACTAAATATGGGTAAAAGCGGCAACCAGAACCGACTGGGCCCGGTTCTAATTCAACCACCATGCAAAATTAAGATCCATTGGAGGTTTTTGATTCTTGTATAAAAAAGCCCCAAAACATCCCTGCATGATTATTTTTAAACAGAATAGTAACATCCCTATCTTCTTTGGACACAAGTTTCAGATATAAACAGCAACCAGACCCGACTGGACCCAGTAACAACTATTTTTTATTGCAAAATGCATGTTTTGGAGAAAATTTACGCTGGGTGTGAAATATATTTGCATGCATATATATATATATATATATATATATATATATATATATATATATATATATATATATATATATATATATATATATATATATATATATATATATATATATATATATATATATATATATATATATATATATATATATATATATATATATATATATATATATATATATATATATATATATATATATATATATATATATATATATATATATATATATATATATATATATATATATATATATATATATATATATATATATATATATATATATATATATATATATATATATATATATATATATATATATATATATATATATAATCTTGCACCCATTTCACTTACACCTATTGGTTAAAATGTGCACTACACCTTTTGTACTCCACCTCCTTCATTTGTATTGACGCCTACCATTTTTATGACTTGTCTTATCTCTAATAAAACCACCGTTGAAGCAACTTTTCAGCGGGAAACAGCCTTGAGGAGCTTGGAGAGTAGTCACACTCTCGGGCCTCTGATTTGTCCACTCCCCCGCCTCTGCAGACGCGGCCTTTAACTTTCATTCCATCCGCATCCGTGTGTGTTCCTGTGTTCGAGTTTATTTAAGTGTTGGCTGGTAGCTCCAACATTCTGGTGCCCGAAACCCGGTAGGTTTCGCATCCTGATTTTGGATCGCGAATAATTAATCCAAAAATCTGACGTCAGCTGTCTCCCCATTGGGGAGAAGGGTGATCGATTCTCCGCTGTTCAGAAGAAGGAAGCGAATCCATCCCACCGGACACAGAGCACATCTGAGCGGTAAGGCACTTTTAAAATTAATTTGTAGAATCCAATCCAGTATTGAGACCCTGTCTTTCTAGAGAAGAAAGATGCTCCGTGTGTCGGAGAAAAATGTTTCTTTACCGCTCCCCGTAAGTTAGGGGAAACGTTCTCGGGATTTGAGAAGTTAGGTAAATTAAACGGGAGATCAAGTAAGGATCTCGAGATTTCTGGTTTGAGTTCTAATGCGTGAATCGCCAGACAAAGAGGAGGAGGTCGCAACTCTCCGCCAGGGACTCCGAGGATTGCGTTAAAGATATAGAAAAAATATTATTACACTGTGCCAAGAGAATGAAAGCTCAAAATAAAGAATATATATATATATATATATATATATATATATATATATATATATATATATATATATATATATATATATATATATATATATATATATATATATATATATATATATATATATATATATATATATATATATATATATATATATATATATATATATATATATATATATATATATATATATATATATATATATATATATATAGAATAATAAATATAAAACTTGCAAGTAATCTCCCTAAGGAGAAATTTAAACCAGAGCACTTGTGACACGCTCGTAAATCACGTCGTTTGCCGCGCAAAATAAGAGTAGAAATGACTATCTAGGCGGGAAAATAAGATAGTAAATTAAACGGGACGTCCCTAGAGAAGGTGAGTAAACACTAAATAAAAACTAATGAATACATTATAAGAATAACGGAATATATCAATATAATTTTTGAAAAAGCAAAAATCTTCAAACAAAAGAAAAGTTGCAAAAATGGGTTTAACAAACAGCAAAGAACTCTCAACCGACATGAAGTTTATGCTGAAGCATTTTCCTGATAATTGCACATATATGAAAGAATGGAGGAAGAATAAAGACAAAGAGTGGGATGGGAGACTGTTGGAGGAGCCATTACAGGCCATAAAGCGTAAATTACAAGTCGAGAAGGCTATTGAAAGAGGAAAAAAAGAGAAGATATGTAAAGAACTTCAAGATATTCAAGTTTGGATCGGTCAAGCCCAATTAAGACAGAAACAAAAAATTATGAAGAAAATTAAACAAGCTGAACGAAAAACAAGTATGGCAGCTTTGATTAATATTAGGCCCCACGAAGAAACACTGGCCCCCTCCAGTGCACTCACTTCGGACAGGCTGTGCCAGGCACCTTTTACGAGCCAAGGGCACAAAGAGGGAGGGGGACCTGAGATGCACACACAAGAACAACATCTCAAGTTACAAAGGGCCTCTTACAATCCACACCATGAAGAAAGGAGGGGTGAGCCAGAGTCCACAGGTGCCGCTGCAGAACCAGCAGGAGTAATCAAAATGCAGACAAGAGCACAAAGAGAAAAAATGGGAGGAGGACAACTCTATCCTCCCTTGATAGCATTTCAAGGACCTTACACTGGCCCACAGCCATGGGCACCACCAAGCCAAATGTATCCCATGGTTGAAGTTGCAAACCAACACTTCCAAGTGAATGGAGATCGTGATCAAACCATTCTCGTCCACCGTCCATGGACCGAGTCTGAATGTACTGAAGCATGAAAGGGACTGGGAGACCCAATAAAAAACCCAACTGAATGGTCCAATAATTTTGAACAGCTAAGGCAAAGTTTTCACCTGAATGGAGCTGAGACAAGAAAAGCGTTCACCATGAGTCTGGGACACAACTGGGCAAGAGTGAGAGGAAACTTCGATGAAAAAAACAACCAAGGAAAAATTCACCCCCATGATTCACCAGACCTAACGATGCTAGTAGAAAGAGTCCTGAGTCGAGTTCGAGAGACGTGGCGCCCAACACCATGTTATGACAAAATTAGAGCCACAAGACAGGAACAAGGAGAAGGAATTCATAAATTCAGAGCAAGATTTGAAGAAGTGTTCAAAGCCCACAGTGGGATAACGGAAGACCAAAATGAGCAAGGGGCGTACCAAGCCCAACTGAGACAAGGGTTCCTGGAAGGCCTCCAGCCCCATATCAAAGGGTTCGTGCAGAAGTACTGTGTCACATACCGAACCATGCCAATGAACCAACTCATGGAGTGGGCGATTCATGCTGAGGAGAGACACTGCCAAAAACAGGTAAGTTCAGGAGTTAACGCTCTGACCCAAGCCATGGCCTCATTGGTGGACGAAGAGTCATCAGAAGTATACTACCAACGAGGACATGGAAGAGTAAGTGGCCGAGGAAGACACGGCCGACCAAGAAGAAGAAGCCCAGATGACAAGTGTTTCAAGTGTCAAGAGAGAGGACATTTTGCTCGAGACTGCAAAAATACACACAGGTGGAACCAGAGACCCCCACCGTTCAACCCTGAAAATCAATATCAAGAATGATGCCAGAAGAAATGGAAGTCTAACACAGAAGAGGAAACTGAAGAAAGCGTTTGGGAGGACGAAGAAACCCCCTGCTCGCCAGTAGAATTGTTAGACTTAACCGAAATCATGTCCACCCTCTGGGAGAGAGATAGCAAACCATACTACACCTTACTGGTGGGACAAAGTCAAACACCAGTAAGATTCTTATGCGACACTGGAGCAGATAAATCAGTCATCAAAGACAAAGTGCCAGGATTGATACCAGGAAAGGAGTGGATCACTGTGATAGGAGCAGGAGGACACATGGAGCTATTGAAGAAGTCGAAGAAAACAAAAATAACTGATGAAAATGGACAAAATCATGAAGCAAAATTTGTCCTGAGTAAAAACTGTCCTGTGAACCTCATGGGAAGAGATCTACTCCGTAAACTGGGAATCAGCCTTATCCCCACAGACGATGGTATGAAACCAGTACACAGATGGGAGGAAGCGGAAATCCAAATAGTTGAAGATCAAGAGGAACCTCATACATTCTACTCCCTAGATTTAGCAACACAAGGGCCCTCATCCGTAATCCGACAGTTAAAATCCAAAGTCGAAAATATTAATGGCCAAACACATACCCACTGGCCACTACACATCACCATGAAATTTGGAAAAGCCAGACCAGAATTTGTTAAACAGTTTGAGCGACTGGGACCCCAACTAGTCCGACTGGAGTACCTGTATTCCACAGCAGAGGGAGATGCAGCCACTTCGGTGGACTTGCCGCCACAAGCGAAAAAACTACTACAGTTTGAGATAACACCTCATGTGTCCATAAAGAGAAACCACCACAGGTCCTGGAAAGACCTAGGACGCATGTTGCAATTTTTGGAGACCAGAAACGAGGAGTCGTGGTCACATCAGACTCACACAGTCAGCGTACTAATAAACACCCCATATGGAACAGTGACAAGACAGAAGCTGAAGTGGATGACCCAAGCAAGTCCGAAGACGCATTTAACTGCATGACAAGACTACATACTACTACAAGCTGAAGATTTCCCTACAGTACCGAGTTCACTGTGGTCCAAATCAAAAGCAGATGTAGGAAAAATGACCACAGCAAGAGAAGTAAGAATTGGGGGCTAAACAATACCCCCTTAAACCAGATGCTATAAATGGCATCAGACCAGTAATTAAAGAAATGCTCGAAGCAGGCATTCTAATTGAAAGTCCATCAAGCGAATGTAACACACCTATCTTTCCCGTGAAGAAAACGGAGACGGGAACGTGGAGATTGGTCCAAGACCTAAGACGGGTCAATGAAGCAGTGAAGTCCAGAGCACCCTGCGTACCCGACCCACACATACTGTTGAACGAGTTAAAGCCAAATCAGAAATTCTTTACAGTAATTGACCTAAGCAATGCATTTTTCTCTATACCATTACACAAAACAGCACAAGACTGGTTTGGTTTCACATTCGCAGGAACCAAATACACATACACAAGGCTGCCACAGGGATTCTGCGACAGCCCCACAATATTCTCACAAGAGATTGCAGCATGTATAAATCAGCATGAACACAGACACCACACAGATCCTACGATATACTGATAGCCAGCCCCACCGAAGAGGAAAACAAAGAGGAAGCAATCAGATTATTCAAACATCGAGAGCAAACTGGGAACAAGGCGTCGCTGAAGAAACTGCAGTACTGTCAGGAGTCAGTCATCTTCTTGGGACACTGAGTCTCACAGAAAGGAAGGGAACTAACGGATGGAAGACGAGAAGCCATCCAGCAATGTCCGAAACCACAGACGAAAAAACAAATGATGGCCTTCTTAGGCCTAACTAACTACTGCAGGAGTTGGATTCCAAATTATGCAGAACTAACTCAGCCACTTCTAGACATGATCTATGCCACTGAGATGACAATGAGATATGAGATACCCAGTGACATGGACTGAAGAAGGAAACCGAACATTCATGGAAGTGAAGCAACACATCTTGGAATCAGGAGTCCTAGCATTTCCTGACTATGAAAAACCATTCACCCAAACAGTGACTTGCAAAGGAGCGTTCATGACATCAGTGTTACTACAACCACATGGAACAAAGATTAAACCAGTAGCGTTCTACCCAAAACGACTGGACCCAGTTGCAGCTGCCCTACCCCCGTAAGTACGAGCAGTGTGCGCAGCAGCATTAGCGGTCCAGATGACAGCTGAACTTGTACTGTTCCATCCACTCACACTCCAAGTCCCCCATGAAGTGGATCTACTGATAACACAAACCAAAATGTCGTTCCTGTCACCAGCAAGACACCTGGCCGTAACAGCCACATTGTTATCGCAACCCCATCTCACGATTAAGCGATGCAATACCTTGAACCCAGCAACGTTAATACAAACTGAAGAAGACGGAGATCCACACCAATGTGATGAAAGAACCAGTGAAAGCTGTAAACCAAGACCAGATCTAAAAGACACTCCAATTCCAGACAGCACTTATGTATACGTAGATGGATCCGCATCCAAATCAGAACAAGGAAAAAATCAAGTAGGATTTGCAGTCGTCACAGACAACAAAGTCTTATGTGCAGAAAAATTGCCATCTAATCTCTCAGCGCAAGATGCAGAAATTATAGCATTGACAAAGGCGTGCACATTGTTTAAAGGTAGGAAGGTCACGATTTATACAGACAGCCAATATGCACACTCCACTCTACATGTATTTGCTGCACAATGGATTAGAAGAGGGATGAAAACATCCACAGGCAAATCAGTAGAGCATGCCGAACTGCTGAAACAATTACTTAATGCAGTACTACTTCCCAGCCACATAGCTGTATGCAAATGTAAGGCACATACTAACAGCAGCGACAGAATTAGTAGAGGAAATACTAGAGCAGATACAGCAGCTAAAGGAGCAGCACAAACACTGAGTGCTCAGTATACACAACAACAACATGAGTCAATCCCAAAAACAGTATTAATTGAAATGCAAAACATTGCACCACAGAATGAAAAAGATGCATGGATACTCAAAGGCACAGAACAGTCTGCGGACGGCCTATATACAATAAAAGGCCTACCCTGCTTGCCAAAAAAATTATTCCAAATGGTAGCAAAATTGAGCCATGGAAAGTCTCATGTCTCAACAAGGGGGATGATAGACATGGTACAGCGTGTTTTCCATGTGACAACAGGTCTAAATACCTATTTTAAATTTTTTTGTAGAGACTGTTTAACTTGCTGCAAACATAATGTGCAAGGTAACCTCAGACCCAAACGAGGCCAATGCCCAAAAGGTACCTACCCATTTGAAATTATACACATGGATTTCATTGAATTATCCAGAAGCAACCAGTATAAATACTGTTTAGTCTTGATTGACTCATTCTCGAAATGGACTGAAATAGTCCCCTCAAAAACACCAGACGCATTGACGGTGGCTAAAGCCATCTGTAAACACATAATCCCAGAACATGGGATCCCCAGAATCATCTGGAGCGACAATGGAACTAATTTTGTAAACAGCATAATACAATACATGGCAAACCACCTAGGAATAAGTCTAAAAAAATCACTGCTCGTACCATCCGCAAAGCGCGGGACTGGTAGAGAGAACAAATGGTACAATAGAACTAAGGCTTAAAAAAAACATGGAAGAAACAAAAAAAACATGGCCAGAATGCTTACGACTAGTCAAAACATATATGAGAATTGTACCAACTAGCTCAGGATTAACACATTTTGAGATAGCTCATGGAAGACCATTCCAACTTCCCCTATGGGAAGGTGAACCATGGCAAGAGACTAAGGGCGAGGCAGATCCACTCACAGAGTGGATGGTAAAAATGTTTAGAGAAAAACTTGTCCAAAATACATGTAAGCTGCCGTTATCCCCTTTGTCTCCCCTACAGGAGGTGGTGAAGCCTGGTGACCAGATCCTGATTCGAGTCATAAAAAGGAAATCCTGGTCCTCGCCACGTTGGGAAGGCCCATTCGTGGTTCAACTCACCACCCCCACCGCAGTAAAGATTGCCGAGAGGTCGACGTGGATTCACCAATCCCAAGTCAAAATAGTTCGAGACATCGGCAACCCTGAGTAGATTGCAAATCGGACGGTACCAAAACCCTTGTCCGCGGGGGATCATCTGACGTCTGCTCACCTGCCCCAAACACCCCCCCTAACCTAACCTTGACCTCTCACAGTTTTTACACCCTCACACAGAAGCCAAAATGAAAGCCACTGCCACCCTCATCACTGTGACTGTACTATCAGTGGCAGCATGGGTGTGGCTGAGTGCCCCGCCCCCAGACATTCGAGTTGAAAAACGAGACGATGCCGTGCTACTGTCACAGAGGAAAGTGAAGTGGTATAAAAAGAACAATCCAAAGAATCATTTTGAAGAAAATATGTGGTATAATTTCATGGTATTTCAGAAAAAAATAACTGGTGTGAAAGAAAGTTGTTATTTGTGTAGTCGTATGCCTTATTCCACATGTACCCCACCAGTGTATCCCAAGCCAATCGACCCCTATACCTATAATGCCTACACACCTCTATGGTATCCCGACATACTGAGATCACAGTGTCTAGAAGGTGCATTTAGATCTGTAGTTCCCGAGGTTGATGCCACTGTACCACCTTTAACAGGTAGAAAATTCACAAGGCTTTTGAACTATGATTGGACAGATCTAGTTATGTTAAGCAACGTCCCATACCCAAGTGATTTTACGGCTGTGTGTTTCGCTAGTAATATGACATTCTGGGGTAAGTCCAGACCAGTAGGAGAAGTCCCCATGAAATTCTGTAGGGATATACTTACCCTGTGCAGACGAGACACCACTAACAAAGCCAGGTTCAATGCCACAGGAGTACCCATGGGTGCCACCTGCAGGGACTATTACACTCTCCCTGATGTAATGGGCACTGATCCCCAAGATGATGGGTATTGGATGTGTGGGCATACAGTGTATTTGGGTTTGCCCACAGTATGGAATGGTCGCTGTGCAATGGTGCAGATGGTTCAAGATGCATTCCTTTTAAGGGGAGTGAAAATACTAGTAAGATATAAGAGATTTATACCTGTACAATTTAAACCACATGATTCAATTTGGGGTAGTAATGTCCCTGATGATCACAAATTATGGTCCACCTCCGAGAAAGTCATATTGTCACTACTTCCACAGATTGGTGTGGGTAAAGTTATGCTCCGTGTAGAAACATTGAATTATCGGATGGGATTGTTCATTAACCAAACTATCAAAGCCCTACAAGGTATAGCAGAGGAATTAAAAGCCCTTAGAGAAATGGAGTTGCAAGACCGCATGGTCCTAGATTTGATAACAGCCAAGGATGGAGGTGTGTGTGCCATAGTTGGAGAACACTGTTGCACCTTCATCCCAGATGAAACCGGTGACGAAGGTAACATAACTCGTGCCATAGCTGAAATGAAAGCCTTAGCCAACACCATGGCCCAAGATCACTCAGCCATAGGTGCATCACTGTGGTCGTGGTTGACAACCGGATCATGGTTCTCTATTCTGATTAAATTTGCAACTCCCTTTTTTGCGGTTTTAATTCTATTCTGCATCTTTTCAATGTGTGTAATCCCTTGTATGAAAGTTATGATTCAAAAAAATATCCAGCACACGCTGGTAGCTTACAGTGACATACAGTTTCACAGCATAACAAACCTTGCCGGAGATTCTAGCACTCTTCCAAAGTGTGATGAATCCCCGGATGTCGAGTCGTCTGGGTAAATGTACTTGTCTTGACTTAAAAAATTGTGTTCGCTCATTAAGGGGGACGCAGAGGAATTTTCCTCAAGTACCCCTGAGTAAACTTGAGTTTTTCGCCTCTGCCTTGACAAGTGATTTAGTTATTTTTCATACCCTGTTGAGTGCCTATTAATGATATTTGTATTCTAAAACCTGCAAAGGAGGGATATAGATTGATGAAAATGAAAATTCTTTCAAAGTAACTTCAGGGGGGGATATGTGAAATATATTTGCATGCATATATATATAATCTTGCACCCATTTCACTATGATATATTAAAGGTTACTAGAATAGAATATTAATTTACACCTATTGGTTAAAATGTGCACTAAACCTTTTGTACTCCACTTCCTGCATTTGTATTGACGCCTCCCATTTTTTATGACTTGTCTTATCTCTAATAAAACCACAGTTGAAGCAACTTTTCAGCGGGAAACAGCCTTGAGGAGCTTGGAGAGTAGTCACATTATCGGGCCTCTGATTTGTCCACTCCCCCGCTTCTGCAGACGCAGCCTATAACTTTCATTCCATCCGCATCAGTGTGTGTTCCTGTGTTCGAGTTTATTTAAGTGTTGGCTGGTAGCCCCAACACTGGGAAATACCCCTAGAACCATCCTGGATCTTTATTTTTAGACAGAATAGTGAAAATACATCCACCTACACAATCAACACTAACTCTGGGTAAAAGCACGAACCAGAACTGACTGGGCTTGGTTTTACTACAACCACCATGAAAAATAAAGTGCCCAAATGGAGGTCATTTATTCGGGCATAGAAGAACTTCTGAACATCCCCAGATGATAATTTTTATACAGAATAGTCAAAACATCAACCCCATTCCTATTGGACACACGTTACGGGTGTAGACACAAACCAGAACCGACTGGGCCTGGTTCTAATACAACCACTATTTTTGTCGCAAAATGCATGTTTTTGACACTATTTATGGTGGGAAATAGTCTCAGAACATCCCTGGATCTTTATTCTTACAGAGAATAGTGAAAATACATCCACCCACACAATCGACACTGATTGTGGGTAAAGCACCAACCAGAACCGACTGGGCCTGGTTCTAAACAACCACTTGTAATTAAAGTGCCCAAATTGAGGTCATTGATTCGGGCATAACAGAATTTCTGAACATCCCTAGAATATTATTTTTATAAAGAATAATCGAAAATACATCCCCATCATCATTGGACACAATTTCTGGGTAAAAACACGAACCAGAACCGACTGGGCCTGGTTTTAATACAACCACTACTTGAACCGCAAAATGCCTGTTTTGGACACTGTTTGTGGTGGGAAATAGCTCCAGAACCATCCTGGATCATTATTGTTATACAAAATAGTGAAAATACATCCACTCACACAATAAACACAAATTCTGGGTAAAAGCACCAACCAAAACCGACTGGGCCTGTTTCTAAACCACCACTTGTAAATAAAGTGACCAAATGAAAGTAATTCATTCGGGCATAACAGAACTTCTGAACATCGCTAGATGATTACGTCTATACAGAATAGTCAAGTATACATCCCCATCATAATTGGACACAAGTTTCGTATACAAAAACCCACCAGAACCGACTGGACCCTGTTATAATGCAACCACTATTTTGTATCGCCTGTTTTGGACACTGTTTATGGTGGGTGATAGCTCCAGAATCACCTAGAATGATGCCAATGAATGACTTACTTGAAATGGACGATTTTTTGGTCCGGGACCAATGAAAGTAGAACAAGAATTAGCAAGGGCTTTATAGTCTTGGTCTGTTAATAGAGTCAGGGACTTAACTAAGACAAAGTCAGGGACTTTTGGTCTTTGTGTGTTCAGAGATATTGGGTTAATCAAAAAGTGGAGATCAATTTCGGGTAATTTAGAAAATAATTGTTGTTTAAACTATTAAGTAGGTGATTAATATGGGTGAGAAAGCAACAAAAGGGATGGGTTTATTGTCAGACTGCAAAATGAAAATCGGAGAGTTACCGGGACGAGATATCATGGTCCAGCTTGGGCTAAGCCTAGTGGCCACCCAAAATGGCTTCCAACCCAGGGAATTACAGACCAAAAATATCTTCCACTCGACCACATCTAACAGCTTCTACGCTCTCGACATTGTCGGGAATGATTCTGCCAAGGTAGCTGAAAGTCTAAGAGAACAGTCTGAAGATATCTGCCCAGCAGCACCAGGACAGGAACAACAAACATGGCCATTACATGTCACCCTGAAGTTCATGGGAGACCGGACGACAAGTGGTTAAACCAATTCTCACAGTTGCCCACTCAACGAATCATAATTAACCACGTATATGCAACTGACCTAATGGACAACCCATTGCCCCCTGGACACATTGCCTATGGGGATGGATCATCATCAAAAACCCTGGATGGAGAAAAACACAACGTACATGCCGTGGTGACTCAAAAAGACAACCTCAAGACAGGACGACTCCCCGGCGACTGGTCTGCACAAGCCGCAGAAATAGTGGCACTGACAGAGGCATGTAGACTATTCCTAGAACAAGACGTGACGGTGGAAAGACACAGCCCAATCGCTGCTGAATTCCTAAGAGAAATGCAAAATCATGCCCCAGAAAAAGAGAAACTGCAATGGGAAACAGAAGGAGCCACTCAACACAAGAACGGACTCTATGCAGTAGAAAACAAGCCATGCGTGACACGATCATTGTTTGAAGTAATTGCCAAATTGAGCCATGTGAGGAGCCATGTCTCAACAGGAGGGATGATCAGTACAGTACAACAAACAATGCATGTTCCCAGAGGTCTCCAAACTTACTTCAATTTTTTGGGCAGAAACTGTCTGAACTGCTGTAGACACGACTCTCAAGGCAACGAACGACCCAAGCATGGAACAAGGCAAACAGGAACATATCCCTTCAAGCTTCTGAACATGGATTTCATCAAACTGAACCAAAGTGCTGGACTCGTCGAACAAACCATTAGAACAGTAAAACTCAGACTCAGAAATAACATGGAAGACACAGGAAAACCATGGCAAGAATGCCTGAGCCTGGTAGAAACGTACATGAGAATCATTCCAACAGCACAGGGATGCACACCATTTGAGGCAGTGAACGATAGACCCTTCCACTTAACAATGTGGGAAAAAGATTTGGTGGTAGAAGAGAAAGGAGAAACAGAATCCCTCACTAAGTGGTTATGCAAAATGTTCCAAGAAAGAACTGTGATGAATGCAAAACAATCTGCCGACATCTTCTCTGTCTCCCACAGAGGAGGTCCTGTCCCCAGGAGACTTGGTACTCGTCAAGGTGATAAAAAGAAAGTGCTGGTCTTCTCCACGTTGGGACGGACCTCACCGTGTGATTTTGGCCATCATCATCACCGCTCTGTGTTCAACCACATGGGGGGAACGTACCAGAACCTTGGTACACTCCCACTGGAGGAGAATGCCCCACTAGCTGGTTCAGGAAACGATCAGGGGCCCCCAGATCTGCATCCCATTAACCAAGACACCAATCGTCGTTCAAGTCCCTTTGCTCAGCCTACAGCTTACTCACTTGGGATTACACAGGACTGACTCCAGTTATTTTTATTGGTACCTACAAGCTCCCAGAGTCTGAGTGGTCTGGCCAGACACCTGGGACCAGGTCCTCCTCCATACAGGCTACAAAACCATCACATGGCCCCTTTCCAAAGAAACTACCACCATGACCGCTAACTTCACCATGTTAGCCACCACCATCAAAGATGGTAAACATACGCTGGAGCTCACCACCAATATCCAACAAAAAGGCTGCATCAACCTATGCCTCCGACCGGACCGACCAGGAAAAGACCCCCTCTTTACTATCACC
Organism: Stigmatopora nigra; assembly: GCF_051989575.1. Classification (NCBI taxonomy): domain Eukaryota; kingdom Metazoa; phylum Chordata; class Actinopteri; order Syngnathiformes; family Syngnathidae; genus Stigmatopora; species Stigmatopora nigra. The sequence continues at coordinate 158,441 of NW_027551609.1, forward strand.
ATCCGCACTACTAGTCCAGCCATGGTCCCCAAAGTGATTGGTGTGAACCCCTTCGTAAAACCATCCGCCACACGCCTACTCAAAATCCGTCCGGCAGGAACACCTAAGCCTGAGTAGATACACCTTATTCTCGCCCATGTCCAAACACAGGAAGAAAACGACTACAACCCGATGATGAGGAACAGTTGGTACAGATACACCGCACTCACAGCCCGCGCCACAACCAATGAGTTGTTATGTCTGTTCCCTCTTGCCTACTGCCGTAGCCCAACCACAGCTATGGGCCAACCGACAGAACGAAGAACTCGCCAACCTCACCTACAACTGTATTCTGGGTAATTTGAGAGAATCCTTCCAGCAAAGCTCGACCGCCTACATACCATGGTCGCAGTACCATTAGCAGCTACAGTCAATACCGCAACGTATGTCCAGTGCAACAACCGAACAGACTGTTATCCATCCTGTTTCAACTTCAGCGGACCGGATCCGAAGACCCCTTTAGACCAAGTTCACGTCACCAGGTGTGCCGAGATCAGACACATTCCTTCCCAATCATGGACAGTACTGGACCAAATATGGTGGCTCCGCGAATGGCAAGTGTATATGATCATCCCCACCAATACAACTGGGCTCTGTGTCCCTACATCTGCATCCGACCACACGTACGTTCTAACAGCAGACTCGATTCCAACTGTCGACGCCAACCCACATCTACCCACCAGGCGTCAACGACAGAGCTTTGATTTCTTCCCCCATGATTCAGTTTGGAGCTCGGATGTCCCCCTCTAATACAAACAATGGTCAGTCTCCTCCAAAATCATGATGGCGGTGTTCCCCAGGGTAGGAACAGCGAAGAACACCCTACGTCTGGAAACCATTGACTACAGATTCCAGGCCCGACACTAATCAATTACTTGTTGCCCTGCAAATGAATGAAACGTATCTGTCCAAAGTCTTAGGGACAACTGTCAGTTTTGCCTGTATTTAAGACACACTCACTGGTCATTCAACTAGAGTTGCAGTAACATCGCAGTGAACAGGACCCCACTGTAGGAACTCTCACTGTCCACTTTGCAGTCTGGTAATACATATTTTCTATTTAAATTTATCTCACTCTTTCTTAGCCTGTTTCTGAAGTTGTATTTTCAGACCTAACAAACATTTCAGTTTTTTTGCCCTAATGTGCGTTTCATGCGCTGAAAATCACGTTTTGGCCAAGTATCATAGTTTTCACTATAACTTAACTTAACCTAACCCTAACCCTAACCCTAACCCTAACCCTAACCCTAACCCTAACCCTAACCCTAACCCTAACCCTAACCCTAACCCTAACTCTAACCCTAACCCTAACCCTAACTTCCATCACTTAGAATGATATCAAATGAAAAACCTACTTAATTTGGACGATTATACACTATATACACAGTAACTATGTGTCACTGACAGTTTGTTTCGCAGCGGGGGAACATTTCAGTTTTTATTGCCTTAATGTGCATTTCATGCGCTGAAAATCACGTTTTGGCCAAGTATCATAGTTTTCACTATAACTTAATTTCTATCACTTAGAATGATGCTAAATGAAAAACTTACTTGAATTGGACAATTATACACTATATACACAGTAACTATGTGCATCTGACAGTTTGTTTCGCAGCAGGGGAACATTTCAGTTTTTATTGCCTTAACGTGCGTTTCATGCGCTGAAAATCACGTTTTGGCCAAGTATCATAGTTTTCACTATAACTTAATTTCTAGCACTTAGAATGAGGCAAAATGAAAAACTTACTTGAATTGGACAATTATACACTATATACACAGTAACTATGTGCATCTGACAGTTTGTTTCGCAGCAGGGGAACATTTCAGTTTTTATTGCCTTAACGTGCGTTTCATGCGCTGAAAATCACGTTTTGGCCAAGTATCATAGTTTTCAATATAACTTAGATTCTAGCACTTAGAATGATGCTAAATGCAATACTTACTTGAATTGGAACATTTTACACTATAGACACAGTAACTATGTGCCTCTGGCAGTTTGTTTCGCAGCAGGGGAACATTTCAGTTTTTATTGCCTAAACGTGCGTTTCATGCGCTGAAAATCACGTTTTGGCCAAGTATCATAATTTTCACTATAACTTAATTTCTATCACTTAGAATGATGCTAAATGCAAAATTTACTTGAATTGGACGATTTTACACTATATACACAGTAACTATGTGCCTCTGACAGTTTGTTTCGCAGCAGGGGAACATTTCAGTTTTTATTGCCTTAACGTGCGTTTCATGCGCTGAAAATCATGTTTTGGCCGAGTATGATAGTTTCACTATAACTTAATTTCTATCACTTAGAATGATGTTAAATGAAAAACTTACTTGAATTGGACGATAATACACTATATACACAGTAACTTTATGTCTCAGACAGTTTGTTTCGCAGCAGGGGAACATTTCAGTTTTTATTGCCTTAAAGTGCGTTTTCATGCGCTGAAAATCACGTTTTGGCCAAGTATCATAATTTTCACTATAACTTAATTTCTATCACTTAGAATGATGCCAAATGAAAAACTTACTTGAATTGGACAATTATACACTATATACACAGTAACTATGTGTCTCTGACAGTTTGTTTCGCAGCAGGGGAACATTTCAGTTTATATTGCCTTAACGTGCGTTTCATGCGCTGAAAATCACGTTTTGGCCAAGTATCATAGTTTTCACTATAACTTAATTTCTATCACTTAGAATGATGCTAAATGCAAAACTTACTTGAATTGGACTATTTTACACTATATACACAGTAACTATGTGTCTCTGACAGTTTGTTTCGCAGTAGGGGAACATTTCAGTTTTTATTGCCTTAACGTGCGTTTCATGCTCTGAAAATCATGTTTTGGCCCTGTATGATAGTTTTCACTATAACTTAATTTCTATCACTTAGAATGATGCTAAATGAATGTTAGGTTCATTAATAATTACCTTCGTCCGTAATTATCAATAACTGCAGGCAGACATCTTATTCAATTATTGACATTTAATTAAATAGAAATGGATAACAATGGGTAAAAGCCTCCGAAGGGGAGTGTCAGCAAGTGTCACCTTACAACTTCCGAACGTCTCCTCGAATAGACGTTTTCGTACGCCTCTTATTGCCATGAATCAAAACAATTTACAGAGTTGTTGATCATTCCATCACGTATGAGTAAAAACAACATCTGGGACTACAATAACAATCAAAGTATTTTACCAATAACAAAAACAGGAGACTAGACCTAACAACATTTAGATTAGAGTAATTATACAACTTCCTTGACCTAAGAATATAATCATAATCATATAATGGTTACATACAGAAAAACCCGAAGTGCACGGTTACATAACGATAACAGCATTCTTGTTATTGGCCGAATAGCCCTAGCCTCGTCACCAAGGGGCCACCAAATCTCAAGGACCCAGATTGGGTGGATTGTTTGTATAACCATCCTGGAACAGGCCGTCCAGGTTAAAGATGACTTGGCAATACTCGTGACCTCGCAACACTTTGAAAATAGAAAGAGAATGATTTAACAGAGAAATGAATTAATACAAATATATTTATAATAGTAATACAGAATAAACCCAACAATGAAAAACTTACTTAAATTGGACGATAATACACTATATACACAGTAACTATATGTCTGTGACAGTTTGTTTCGCAGCAGGGGAACATTTCAGTTTTTATTGCCTTAACGTGCGTTTCATGCGCTGAAAATCACGTTTTGGCCAAGTATCATAGTTTTCACTATAACTTAATTTCTATCACTTAGAATGATGCTAAATGCAAAACTTACTTGAATTGGACGATTTTACACTATATACACAGTAACTATGTGTCTCTGACAGTTTGTTTGGCAGCAGGAGAACATTTCAGTTTTTATTGCCTGAATGTGCTTTTCATGCGCTGAAAATCATGTTTTGGCCAGGTATCATAGTTTTCATTATAACTTAATATCTAGCCATTAGAATGATGCCAAATGAAAAACTTATTAAATTATAAAATTTGATGATATTACACTATGTATAGAGAGACATTTGTGTCTCTGACAGTTTTACACAGTTTTACAAGTTAGGACTCCAGACTCTTAATTTACAATTCTGCCTTTATGGATACATTGCATCACCACCCCCTGAGTGGATCACTTACCTCTCACTGTCTTTCACTTACCTTCATTCAGCATGTAGGTGTCAGATCACCTTGTACCTAATGTCTATTCATATTACCTCACCCGAAGTTATTACACAGAAGGGATTGTGTTGTGTTACCCCAAGTTTAGAGTCCCAACGGATGTGGGAAACTTACAGCGTCTGTCTGCCAGAGAGCAGCAGCTGGAACCGATTGTGACCAGGGTGGCATGGGTCCCTGATCATGTTCCTGGCTCTGCTGAGGTAACGAGGGCTGGCAATGTCTTCCAGTGAGGGCAGAGTAGCCGACGATCTTCTGCGTAGTGGTGATACCTTTCTAAATAGCCTTTTTGTCTGCTGCCGTTCTTTCCGCGTACCACCAAATGTGCTTTTTATGAGCTGATAAGCACATTTTGGTCGAATATGAAAGTTTCCAAGTGTGCACTTGACCCTGGATGACCTGGAGAGTGACAGTTACTCCTGAAGTTGAACCTTTTTTCATCCCACAATTCAAGGAAACAATTGCAAACCCTGTTAGCCAGCCTTTCTTATATTTCGCGAGGCGAACAAACAATTGCAAGGCCAACTAGTTAGTCTTTCTTACATTCCACGATCTTTTAATTCAATTGTAAAACCAGTTTGGCTAGTCTACCTTGCATTCTACGATCTTATCAAACAAAGGTAAAACCAGTATGACCACATGGTGCGACAGGAATAAACAATTATTAAGCCAGTTAGCCAGTCCATCCCACAATTCCCTCCTTTTGTGTCTGTGAAAATATCGAAATATTGAAATGGCTGTTTCCATGAGCCAGAGAAGAACCAGTCAAGCCATCCTCGTTGTGGAACCGAATCTCCGGTCACAGCTCTCTGCATGTTCCTAATAGCCTGCAGGGCATCATGGACCGAGCAGGACATGCCGGCAGGGATGAAGGGGCAGCACGAGTCTCCCACCATGGCACACACACAGCCCCGCTGGGTGGCCACTCCGTCAAGAGCAGGGCAGCCCTGGAAAATCACCTGGCCCGGAACCTGCCTTCAATGGTCTTCAAATGCAGGGCGTTCCTTGCCGCTCCCACTCAAGGGAACTGAGCCATTACGATTTTGGATGAGACTGACCAGTATTTGTGTTTGAGGGACACATCCGAGCCACACACTGGATCATGGTCGTGAGCTCCGTCAATAATGTGCCCAAATGGAGGTCATTGATTCGGGAATAACAGAACTTCTGAAGATCCCTAGATGATTATTTTTATACATAATAATCAAAAATACATCCCCATCGTCAATGGATACAATTTTTCGGGTAAATTCACTAACCAGAACAGACTGGGCCTGGTTCTAATACAACCACTATTTTAATCCCAGAATGCCTGTTTTGGACACTGTTTATGGTGGGAAAATAGCTCCAGAACCATCCTGGATCATTATTTTTACACAGAATAGTGAAAATACATCCATCTACACATTCAACACTAATTATGGGTAGAAGCACTAACCAGAACCGACTGGGCCCGGTTCTAATACGACCATTATTTTAATCGCAAAATGCCTGTTTTGGACAATGTTTATGGTGGGAAACATTATTTTTATAGAAAATAGTGAAACTACATCTACCTACTCAATCAACACAAATTCTGGGTAAATACACCAACCAGAACCGATTGGGCCTTGTTCTAATACAACCACTATTTTTATCGCAAAATGTTTTGGACACAATTGACGGTGGGAAATATTCCCAAAACATCCCTGCATCTTTAATTTTACACATAATAGTGAAAATGCATCCATCCACACAATTGACACTAAATCTGGGTAAAAGCGGCAACCAGAACCGACTGGTCCCGGTTCTAATTCAACAACCATGCAAAATTAAGATCCATTGGAGGTTTTTTATTCTTGTATAAAAAAGCCCCAAAACATCCCTGCATGATTATTTTTAAACAGAATAGTAAAATATACATCCCAATCATCTTTGGACACAAGTTTCAGATATAAACAGCAACCAGATCCGACTGGACCCAGTTATAATGCAACTACTATTTTTTATCGCAAAATGCATGTTTTGGAGAAAATTTATGCTGGGAAATAGCCCTAGAACCATCCTGGATCTTTAATTTTAGACAGAATTGTGAAAATACTTCCACCTACACAATCAATACTAACTCTGGGTATAAGACCCAACCAGAACCGACTTGGCTTGGTTCTAATACAACCACCATGCAAAATAAAGTGCCCAAATGGAGGTCATTTATTCGGGCATAAAATAACTTCTGAACATCCCTAGATGACGATTTTTATACAGAATAGTGAAAAATACATCCCCGTTATCATTTGACACAAGTTCCGGCTACATACATCAACCAGAACCGACTGGGCCTGGTTCTAATAGGACCACTATTTTAATCGCAAAGTGCCTGTTATGGACACTATTGACGGTGGGAAATATTCCCTGAACCTCCCTGAATCTTTAATTTCACACAGAATAGTGAAAATGCATCCATCAAATCAATTGACACTAATTCTTGGTAAAAGCACCAACCAGAACCGACTGGGCCCGGTTCTAATTCAACAACCATGCAAAATAACGATCCATAATGGAGGTTTTTGATTCTTGTATAAAAAAAAGCCACAAAACATCCCTGCATGATTATGTTTAAACAGAACAGTAAAATATACATCCCCATCATCTTTGGACACAAGTTTCGGATATAAACAGCAACCAGAATCGAGACGACCTAGTTATAATGCAACTACTATTTTTTATCGCAAAATGCATGTTTTGGAGACTATTTATGGTGGCAAATACCCCTAGAACCATCCTGGATCTTTATTTTTAGACAAAATAGTGAAAATACATCCACCTACACAATCAACACTAACTCTGGGTAAAAGCACCAACCAGAACCGACTCGGCTTGGTTCTATACAACCACCATGCAAAATAAAGTGCCCAAATGGAGGTCATTTATTCGGGCATAGAAAAACTTCTGAACATCCCTAGATGATATTTTTTAATAGAGAATAGTCAAAAATACAACCCCATTCCTATTGGACACACGTTACGGGTGTAGACACAAACCAGAACCGTCTGGACCTGGTTCTAATACAACCACTATTTTTGTCGCAAAATGCATGTTTTTGACACTATTTATCGTGGGAAATAGTCTCAGAACATCCCTGGATCTTTATTCTTACAGAGAATAGTAAAAATACATACACCCACACAATCAACACTAATTGTGGGTAAAGCACCAACCAGAACCGACTGGGCCTGGTTCTAAACAACCACTTGTAAATAAAGTGCCCAAATTGAGGTCATTGATTCGGGCATAACAGAACTTCTGAACATCCCTAGAATATTTTTTTATAAAGAATAATCAAAAATACATCCTTATCATCATTGGACACAGTTTTTTGGTAAAAACACGAACCAGAACCGACTGGGCCTGGTTCTAATACAACCACTACTTTAACCGCAAAATGCCTGTTTTGGACACTGTTTGTGGTGGGAAATAGCTCCAGAACCATCCTGGATCATTATTGTTATACAAAATAGTGAAAATACATCCACTCACACAATAAACACAAATTCTGGGTAAAAGCACCAACCAAAACTGACTGGGCCTGTTTCTAAACCACCACTTGTAAATAAAGTGACCAAATAAAAGTAATTCATTCGGCATAACAGAACTTCTGAACATCGCAAGATGATTATTTCAATACATAATAGTCAAGTATACATCCCCATCATAATTGGACACAAGTTCCGTATACAAACACCCACCAGAACCGACTGGACCCTGTAATAATGCAACCACTATTTTGTATCGCAAAATGCATGTTTTGGACACTATTTATGGTGGGAAATAGCCCCGAACTGTCCTGGATCTTTATTTTTAGACAGAATAGTGAAAATACATCTACCCACACAATGGATACTATTTCTGGGTAAAAGCACCAACCAGAACCGACTGGGCCTGGTTCTTAAAAACCACCACTTGTAAATAAAGTGCCCAAATTGAGGTCATTGATTCGGGCATAACAGAACTTCTGAACATCCCTAGATGATTATTTTTATACAGAATAATCAAAAATACATCCTTATCATCATTGGACACAATTTCTGGGTAAAAACACCAACCAGAACCGCCTGGGCCTGGTTCATATACAACCACTATTTTAATTGCAAAATGCCTGTTTTGGACACTGTTTATGGTGGGAAATAGCTCCAGAATCACCTAGAATGATGCCAATGAATGACTTACTTGAATTGGACGATTTTTCACTTTATACACAGGAACTATGTGTCTCTGAAAGTGTGTTTGGCAGCAGGGGAATGTTTCAGTTTTTATTGCCTTAATGTGCTTTTCATGGCCTGATAATCACGTTTTGGCCAAGTATGATAGTTTTCATTGTAACTTAATTTCTATCACTTAGAACGATGCCAAATAAAAAACTTACTTGAATTGGACGATTTTACACTATATACACAGTAACTGTGTCTCTGACAGTTTGTTTGGCAGCAGGGGAACTTTTCAGTTTTTATTGCCTTAATGTACTTTTCATGCCCTGAAAATCACGTTTTGGCCAAGTATGATTGTTTTCATTGTAACTTAATTTCTATCACTTAGAACGATGCCAAATAAAAAACTTACTTGAATTGGACGATTTTACACTATATACACAGTAACTATGTGTCTCTGACAGTTTGGTTGGCAGCAGGGGAACATGTATGATAAGACAAAGTATCTTTGCAAATGCTTGTTCATATTGTATAAGTTTTTGTGAGTATAACAGCATCGTAGTCATCCTTATGGCTGACATGTCAGCATAAACACCCAACTGTCTGACTGAATAAACAATCTTAGTCTTGTGATTGGGGTGACATGTCAGCACAAATACTCAACTGTCCGACACTGATCAATTACTTTTTGCCCTGCAAATGACTGAAATGTATCTGTCCAAAGTCCTAGTGACAACTGTCAGTTTTTCCTGTATTTAAGACACACACACTGGTCATTCGACTAGAGTTGCAGGAACATCGCGTTGAACAGGACCCTACTGTAGGAACTCTCACTGTCCACTTTGCAGTCTGGTAATAAACCAATTGGTCCGGGACCAATGAAAGTAGAACAAGAATTAGCAAGGGCTTTATAGTCTTGGTCTGTTAATAGAGTCAGGGACTTAACTAAGACAAAGTCAGGGACTTTTGGTCTTTGTGTGTTCAGAGATGTTGGGTTAATCACTAAGTAGAGATCAATTTCGGCTAATTTAGAAAATAATTGTTGTTTAAATTATTAAGTAGGTGATTAATATGGGTCAGAAAGCAACAAAAGGGATGGGTTTATTGTCAGACTGCAAAATGAAAATCGGAGAGTTACCGGGACGAGATATCATGGTCCAGCTTGGGCTAAGCCTAGTGGCCACCCAAAATGGCCTCCGACCCAAGGAATTACAGTCCAAAAATATCTTCCACACCACCACATCTAACAGCTTCTACTCTCTCGACATTGTCGGGAATGATTCTGCCAAGGTAGCTGAAAGTCTAAGAGAACAGTCTGAACATATCTGCCGAGCAGCACCAGGACAGGAACAACAAACATGGCCATTACATGTCACCCTGAAGTTCATGGGAGACCGGACGACAAGTGGTTAAACCAATTCTCACAGTTGCCCACTCAACGAATCATAATTAACCACGTATATGCAACTGACCTAATGGACAACCCATTGCCCCCCGGACACATTGCCTATGGGGATGGATCATCATCAAAAACCCTGGATGGAGAAAAACACAACGTACATGCCGTGGTGACTCAAAAAGACAACCTCAAGACAGGACGACTCCCCGGCTACTGGTCTGCACAAGCCGCAGAAATAGTAGCACTGACAGAGGCATGTAGACTATTCCTAGAACAAGACGTGACGGTGGAAAGACACAGCCCAATCCCTGCTGAATTCCTAAAAGAATTGCAAAATCATTCCCCAGAAAAAGAGAAACTGCAATGGGAAACAGAAGGAGCCACTCAACACAAGAACGGACTCTATGCAGTAGAAAACAAGCCATGCGTGACACGATCATTGTTTGAAGTAATTGCCAAATTGAGCCATGGGAGGAGCCATGTCTCAACAGGAGGGATGATCAGTACAGTACAACAAACAATGCATGTTCCCAGAGGTCTCCAAACTTCAATTTTTTTGGCAGAAACTGTCTGAACTGCTGTAGACACAACTCTCAAGGCAATGAACGACCCAAGCATGGAACAAGGCAAACAGGATTATATCCCTTCGAGCTTCTGAACATGGATTTCATCAAACTGAACCAAAGTGCTGGACTCGTCGAACAAACCATTAGAACAGTAAAACTCAGACTCAGAAAAACCATGGAAGATACAGGAAAACCATGGCAAGAATGTCTGAGCCTGGTAGAAACGTACATGAGAATCATTCCAACAGCACAGGGATGCACACCATTTGAGGCAGTGAAAGACAGACCCTTCCACTTAGCAATGTGGGAAAAAGATCTGGTGGTAGAAGAGAAAGGAGAAACAGAATCCCTCACTAAGTGGTTATGCAAAATGTTCCAAGAAAGGACTGTGATGAATGCAAAATAATCTGCCGACATCTTCTCTGTCTCCCACAGAGGAGGTCCTGTCCCCAGGAGACCTTGTACTCGTCAAGGTGATAAAAAGAAAGTGCTGGTCTTCTCCACGTTGGGACCGACCTCACCGTGTGATTTTGGCCATCTTCATCACCGCTCTGTGTTCAACCACATGGGGGGAACGTACCAGAACCTTGGTACACTCCCACTGGAGGAGAATGCCCCACTAGCTGGTTCAGGAAACGATCAGGGGCCCCCAGATCTGCATCCCATTAACCAAGACACCAATCGTCGTTCAAGTCCCTTTGCTCAGCCTACAGCTTACTCACTTGGGATTACACAGGACTGACTCCAGTTATTTTTATTGGTACCTACAAGCTCCCAGAGTCTGAGTGGTCTGGCCAGACACCTTGGACCAGGTCCTCCTCCATACAGGCTACAAAACGATCACATGGCCCCTTTCCAAAGAAGCTACCACCATGACCGCTAACTTCACCAAGTTAGCCACCACCATCAAAGATGGTAAACATATGCTAGAGCTCACGACCAATATCCAACAAAAAGGCTGCATCAACCTATGCCTCCGACCGGACCGACCAGGAAAAGGCCCCCTCTTTACTATCACCATCCGCACTACTAGTCCAGCCATGGTCCCTAAAGTGATTGGTGTGAACCCCTTCGTACAACCATCCGCCACACGCCTACTCAAAATCCGCCTGGCAGGAACACCTAAGCCTGAGTAGATACACCTTATTCTCGCCCATGTCCAAACACAGGAAGAAAACGATTACAACCCGATGATGAGGAACAGTTGGTACAGATACACCGCACTCACAGCCCGCGCCACAACCAATGAGTTGTTATGTCTGTTCCCTCTTGCCTACTGCCGTAGCCCAACCACAGCTATGGGCCAACCGACAGAACGAAGAACTCGCCAACCTCACCTACAACTGTATCCTGGGTAATCTGAAAGAATCCTTCCAGCAAAGCTCGACCGCCTACATACCATGGTCGCAGTACCATTAGCAGCTACAGTCAATACCGCAACGTATGTCCAGTGCAACAACCGAACAGACTGTTATCCATCCTGTTTCAACTTCAGCGGACCGGATCCGAAGACCCCTTTGGACCAAGTTCACGTCACCAGGTGCGCCGAGATCAGACACATTCCTTCCCAATCATGGACAGTACTGGACCAAATATGGTGGCTCTGCGAATGGCAAGTGTATATGATCATCCCCACCAATACAACTGGGCTCTGTGTCCCTACATCTGCATCCGACCACACGTACGTTGTAACAGCAGACTCGATTCCAACTGTCGACGCCAACCCACATCTACCCACCAGGCGTAAACGACGGAGCTTTGATTTCTTCCCCCATGATTCAGTTTGGGGCTCGGATGTCCCCCTCTAATACAAACACTGGTCAGTCTCCTCCAAAATCATGATGGCGGTGTTCCCCAGGGTAGGAACAGCGAAGAATACCCTACGTCTGGAAACCATTGACTACAGATTCCAGGCCCGACACTAATCAATTACTTGTTGTCCTGCAAATGACTGAAACGTATCTGTCCAAAGTCTTAGGGACAACTGTCAGTTTTGGCTGTATTTATGACACACTCACTGGTCATTCGACTAGAGTTGCAGTAACATCGCAGTGAACAGGACCCCACTGTAGCTCTCACTGTCCACTTTGCAGTCTGGTAATACATATTTTCTATTTAAATTTATCTCACACTTTCTTAGCCTGCTCCTGAAGTTGTATTTTCAGACCTAACAAACATTTCAGTTTTTTTGCCCTAATGTGCGTTTCATGCGCTGAAAATCACGTTTTGGCCAAGTATCATAGTTTTCACTATAACTTAACCTAACCCTAACCCTAACCCTAACCCTAACCCTAACCCTAACCCTAACCCTAACCCTAACCCTAACCCTAACCCTAACCCTAACCCTAACCCTAACCCTAACCCTAACCCTAACCCTAACCCTAACCCTAACCCTAACCCTAACCCAAACCCTAACCCTAACTTCCATCACTTAGAATGATATCAAATGAAAAACCTACTTAATTTGGACGATTATACACTATATACACAGTAACTATGTGTCACTGACAGTTTGTTTCGCAGCGAGGGAACATTTCAGTTTTTATTGCCATAATGTGCATTTCATGCGCTGAAAATCACGTTTTGGCCAAGTATCATAGTTTTCACTATAACTTAGATTCTAGCACTTAGAATGATGCCAAATGAAAAACTTACTTGAATTGGACAATTGTACACTACATACACAGTAACTATGTGTCTCTGACAGTTTGTTTCGCAGCAGGGGAACATTTCAGTTTTTATTGCCTTAACGTGCGTTTCATGCGCTGAAAATCAAGTTTCGGGCAAGTATCATAATTTTCACTATAACTTAATTTCTTTCACTTAGAATGATGCTAAATGCAAAACTTACACGAATTGGACGATTTTACACTATATACACAGTAACTATGTGCCTCTGACAGTTTGTTTCGCAGCCGGGGAACATTTCAGTTTTTATTGCCTTAACGTGTTTCATGTGCTGAAAATCACGTTTTGGCCAAGTATCATAATTTCCACTATAACTTAATTTCCATCACTTAGAATGATGCTAAATGCAAAACTTACTTGGATTGGACGATTTTACACTATATACACAGTAATTATGTGTCTCTGACAGTTTGTTTCGCAGCGGGGGAACATTTCAGTTTTTATTGCCTTAACGTGCGTTTCATGCGCTGAAAATCACGTTTTGGCCAAGTATCATAATTTTCACTATAACTTAATTTCTATCACTTAGAATTCTGCCAAATCAAAAACCTACTTGAATTGGACGATTATACACTATATACAGAGTAACTATGTGCCTCTGACAGTTTGTTTCGCAGCAGGGGAACATTTCAGTTTTTATTGCCTTAACGTGCGTTTCATGCGCTGAAAATCACGTTTTGGCCAAGTATCATAATTTTCACTATAACTTAATTTCTATCACTTACAATGATGCCAAATGAAAATCTTACTTGAATTGGATAATTATACACTATATACACAGTAACTATGTGTCTCTGACAGTTTGTTTCGCAGCAGGGGAACATTTCAGTTTTTATTGCCTTAACGTGCGTTTCATGCGCTGAAAATCACCTTTTGGCCAAGTATCATAATTTTCACTATAACTTAATTTCTATCACTTAGAATGATGCCAAATGAAAAACTTACTTGAATTGGACGATTATACACTATATACACAATAACTATGTGCCTCTGACAGTTTGTTTCGCAGCAGGGGAACATTTCAGTTTTAATTGCCCTAATGTGCGTTTCATGCGCTGAAAATCACGTTTTGGCCCTGTATGATAGTTTTCACTATAACTTAATTTCTATCATAGTTTTCACTATAACTTAATTTCTATCACTTAGAATGATGCCAAATGAAAAACCTACTTGAATTGGACGATTATACACTATATACAGAGTAACTATGTGCCTCTGACAGTTTGTTTCGCAGCAGGGGAACATTTCAGTTTTTATTGCCTTAACGTGCGTTTCATGCGCTGAAAATCACGTTTTGGCCAAGTATCATAATTTTCACTATAACTTAATTTCTATCACTCAGAATGATGCCAAATGAAAAAACTTACTTGAATTGGAAGATAATACACTATATACACAGTAACTATGTGTCTCTGACAGTTTGTTTGGAAGCAGGGGAACATTTCAGTTTTTATTGCCTTAACGTGCGTTTCATGCGCTGAAAATGACGTTTTGGCCAAGAATCATAGTTTTCACAATAACTTAATTTCTAGCCATTAGAATGATTTAAAATGAATAACTTACTTGAATTGGACGATTTTACACCATATACACAGTAACTATGTGTCTCTGACAGTTTGTTTGGCAGCAGGGGAACATTTCAGTTTTTATTGCCTGAATGTGCTTTTCATGCGCTGAAAATCGTGTTTTGGCCAAGTATCATAGTTTTCATTACAACTTAATATCTAGCCATTAGAATGATGCCAAATTAAAAACTTATTAAATTATAAAATTTGATGATATTACACTATGTATAGAGACATTTGTGTCTCTGACAGTTTTACACAGTTTTACAAGTTATGACTCCAGACTCTTAATTTACAATTCTGCCTTTATGGATACATTGCATCACCACCCCCTGAGTGGATCACTTACCTCTCACTGTCTTTCACTTACCTTCATTCAGCATGTAGGTGTCAGATCAACTTGTACCTAATGTCTATTCATATTACCTCACCCGAAGTTATTACACAGAAGGGATTGTGTGGTGTTACCCCAAGTTTAGAGTCCCAACGGATGTGGGAAACTTACAGCGTCTGTCTGCCAGAGAGCAGCAGCTGGAACCGATTGTGACCAGGGTGGCATGGGTTCCTGATCATGTCCCTGGCTCTGCTGAGATAACGCGGGCTGGCAATGCCTTCCAGTGAGGGCAGAGTAGCCGACGATCTTCTGCGGAGTGGTGATACCTTTCTAAATAGCCTTTTTGTCTGCTGCCGTTCTTCCCGCGTACCACCAATGTGCTTTTTATGCGCTGATAAGCACGTTTTGGTTGAATATGAAAGTTTTCAAGTGTGCACTTGACCCTGGATGACCTGGAGAGTGACAGTTGCTCCTGAAGTTGAACCTGTTTTCATCGCACAATTCAAGGAAACAATTGCAAACCCTGATAGCCAGCCTTTCTTATATTTCGCGAGGCGAACAAACAATTGCAAGGCCAACTAGTTAGTCTTTCTTACATTCCACGATCTTTTTAATCAATTGTAAAACCAGTTTGACTACTCTACCTTGCATTCTACGATCTTAACAAACAAGGGTAAAACCAGTATGACCACATGGTGCGACAAGAATAAACAATTATTAAGCCAGTTAGCTAGTCCATCCCACAATTCCCTCCTTTTGTGTCTGTGAAAATATCGAAATATTGAAGTGGCTGTTTCCATGAGCCAGAGAAGAACCAGTCAAGCCATCCTCGCTGTGGAACCGAATCTCCGGTCACAGCTCTCTGCATGTTCATAATAGCCTGCAGGGCATCATGGACCGAGCAGGACATGCCGGCAGGGATGATGGGGCAGCACGAGTCTCCCACCATGGCACACACACTGCCCCGCTGGGTGGCTACTCCGTCAAGAGCAGGGCAGCCCTGGAAAATCACCTGGGCCATGGCGGCTACCCAGCCTGACTGATGCACCGACACAGGCCCGGAACCTGCCTTCAATGGTCTTCAAATGCAGGGCGTTCCTTGCCGCTCCCACTCAAGGGAACTGAGCCATTAGGATTTTGGATGAGACTGACCAGTATTTGTGTTTGAGGGACACATCCGAGCCACAGACTGGATCATGGTCGTGAGCTCCGTCAATAATGTGCCCAAATGGAGGTCATTGATTCGGGAATAACAGAACTTCTAAAGATCCCTAGATGATTATTTTTATACAAAATAATCAAAAATACATCCCCATCGTCAATGAATACAATTTTTCGGGTAAATTCACTAACCAGAACAGACTGGGCCTGGTTCTAATACAACCACTATTTTAATCGCAGAATGCCTGTTTTGGACACTGTTTATGGTGGGAAAATAGTTCCAGAACCATCCTGGATAATTATTTTTACACAGAATAGTGAAAATACATCCATCTACACATTCAAAACTAATTATGGGTAAAAGCACCAACCAGAACCGACTGGGCCTGGTTCTAATACGACCACTATTTTAATAGCAAAATGCCTGTTTTGGACAATGTTTATGGTGGGAAAGATTATTTTTATAGACAATAGTGAAACTACATCCACCTACTCAATCAACACAAATTCTGGGTAAATACACCAACCAGAACCGATTGGGCCTTGTTCTAATACAACCACTATTTTTATCGCAAAATGTTTTGGACACTATTGACGGTGGGAAATATTCCCAGAACATCCCTGCATCTTTAATTTTACACATAATAGTGAAAATGCATCCATCCACACAAGTGACACTAAATATGGGTAAAAGCGACAACCAGAACCGACTGGGCCCGGTTCTAATTCAACCACCATGCAAAATTAAGATCCATTGGAGGTTTTTGATTCTTGTATAAAAAAGCCCCAAAACATCCCTGCATGATTATTTTTAAACAGAATAGTAACATCCCTATCATCTTTGGACACAAGTTTCAGATATAAACAGCAACCTGACCCGACTGGACCCAGTAACAACTATTTTTTTATTGCAAAATGCATGTTTTGGAGAAAATTTACGCTGGGTGTGAAATATATTTGCATGCATATATATATATATATATATATATATATATATATATATATATATATATATATATATATATATATATATATATATATATATATATATATATATATATATATATATATATATATATATATATATATATATATATATATATATATATATATAGATAGATATATATATATATATATATATATATATATAATCTTGCACCCATTTCACTTACACCTATTGGTTAAAATGTGCACTACACCTTTTGTACTCCACCTCCTTCATTTGTATTGACGCCTAACATTTTTATGACTTGTCTTATCTCTAATAAAACCACCGTTGAAGCAACTTTTCAGCGGGAAACAGCCTTGAGGAGCTTGGAGAGTAGTCACACTCTCGGGCCTCTGATTTGTCCACTCCCCCGCCTCTGCAGACGCGGCCTTTAACTTTCATTCCATCCGCATCAGTGTCTGTTCCTGTGTTCGAGTTTATTTAAGTGTTGGCTGGTAGCTCCAACATTCTGGTGCCCGAAACCCGGTAGGTTTCGCATCCTGATTTTGGATCGCGAATAATTAATCCAAAAATCTGACGTCAGCTGTCTCCCCATTGGGGAGAAGGGTGATCGATTCTCCGCTGTTCAGAAGAAGGAAGCGAATCCATCCCACCGGACACAGGGCACATCTGAGCGGTAAGGCACTTTTAAAATTAATTTGTAGAATCCAATCCAGTATTGAGACCCTGTCTTTCTAGAGAAGAAAGATGCTCCGTGTGTCGGAGAAAAATGTTTCTTTACCGCTCCCCGTAAGTTAGGGGAAACGTTCTCGGGATTTGAGAAGTTAGCTAAATTAAACGGGAGATCAAGTAAGGATCTCGAGATTTCTGGTTTGAGTTCTAATGCGTGAATCGCCAGACAAAGAGGAGGAGGTCGCAACTCTCCGCCAGGGACTCCGAGGATTGCGTTAAAGATATAGAAAAAATATTATTACACTGTGCCAAGAGAATGAAAGCTCAAAATAAAGAATATATATATATATATATATATATATATATATATATATATATATATATATATATATATATATATATATATATATATATATATATATATATATATATATATATATATATATATATATATATATATATATATATATATATATATATATATATATATATATATATATATATATATATATATATATATATATATATATATATATATATATATATATATATATATATATATATATATATATATATATATATATATATATATATATATATATATATATAGAATAATAAATATAAAACTTGCAAGTAATCTCCCTAAGGAGAAATTTAAACCAGAGCACTTGTGACACGCTCGTAAATCACGTCGTTTGCCGCGCAAAATAAGAGTAGAAATGACTATCTAGGCGGGAAAATAAGATAGTAAATTAAACGGGACGTCCCTAGAGAAGGTGAGTAAACACTAAATAAAAACTAATGAATACATTATAAGAATAACGGAATATATCAATATAATTTTTGAATAAGCAAAAATCTTCAAACAAAAGAAAAGTTGCAAAAATGGGTTTAACAAACAGCAAAGAACTCTCAACCGACATGAAGTTTATGCTGAAGCATTTCCTGATAATTGCACATATATGAAAGAATGGAGGAAGAATAAAGACAAAGAGTGGGATGGGAGACTGTTGGAGGAGCCATTACAGGCCATAAAGCGTAAATTACAAGTCGAGAAGGCTATTGAAAGAGGAAAAAAAGAGAAGATATGTAAAGAACTTCAAGATATTCAAGTTTGGATCGGTCAAGCCCAATTAAGACAGAAACAAAAAATTATGAAGAAAATTAAACAAGCTGAACGAAAAACAAGTATGGCAGCTTTGATTAATATTAGGCCCCACGAAGAGACACTGGCCCCCTCCAGTGCACTCACTTCGGACAGGCTGTGCCAGGCACCTTTTACGAGCCAAGGGCACAAAGAGGGAGGGGGACCTGAGATGCACACACAAGAACAACATCTCAAGTTACAAAGGGCCTCTTACAATCCACACGATGAAGAAAGGAGGGGTGAGCCAGAGTCCACAGGTGCTGCTGCAGAACCAGCAGGAGTAATCAAAATGCAGACAAGAGCACAAAGAGAAAAAATGGGAGGAGGACAACTCTATCCTCCCTTGATAGCATTTCAAGGACCTTACACTGGCCCACAGCCATGGGCACCACCAAGCCAAATGTATCCCATGGTTGAAGTTGCAAACCCACACTTCCAAGTGAATGGAGATCGTGATCAAACCATTCTCGTCCACCGTCCATGGACCGAGTCTGAATGTACTGAAGCATGAAAGGGAATGGGAGACCCAATAAAAAACCCAACTGAATGGTCCAATAATTTTGAACAGCTAAGGCAAAGTTTTCACCTGAATGGAGCTGAGACAAGAAAAGCGTTCACCATGAGTCTGGGACACAACTGGGCAAGAGTGAGAGGAAACTTCGATGAAAAAAACAACCAAGGAAAAATTCACCCCCATGATTCACCAGACGTAACGATGCTAGTAGAAAGAGTCCTGAGTCGAGTTCGAGAGACGTGGCGCCCAACACCATGTTATGACAAAATTAGAGCCACAAGACAGGAACAAGGAGAAGGAATTCATAAATTCAGAGCAAGGTTTGAAGAAGTGTATAAAGCCCACAGTGGGATAACAGAAGACCAAAATGAGCAAGGGGCGTACCAAGCCCAACTGAGACAAGGGTTCCTGGAAGGCCTCCAGCCCCATATCAAAGGGTTCGTGCAGAAGTACTGTGTCACATACCGAACCATGCCAATGAACCAACTCATGGAGTGGGCGATTCATGCTGAGGAGAGACACTGCCAAAAACAGGTAAGTTCAGGAGTTAACGCTCTGACCCAAGCCATGGCCTCATTGGTGGACGAAGAGTCATCAGAAGTATACTACCAACGAGGACATGGAAGAGTAAGTGGCCGAGGAAGACACGGCCGACCAAGAAGAAGAAGCCCAGATGACAAGTGTTTCAAGTGTCAAGAGAGAGGACATTTTGCTCGAGACTGCAAAAATACACACAGGTGGAACCAGAGACCCCCACCGTTCAACCCTGAAAATCAATATCAAGAATGACGCCAGAAGAAATGGAAGTCTAACACAGAAGAGGAAACTGAAGAAAGCGTTTGGGAGGACGAAGAAACCCCCTGCTCGCCAGTAGAAGTGTTAGACTTAACCGAAATCATGTCCACCCTCTGGGAGAGAGATAGCAAACCATACTACACCTTACTGGTGGGACAAAGTCAAACACCAGTAAGATTCTTATGCGACACTGGAGCAGATAAATCAGTCATCAAAGACAAAGTGCCAGGATTGATACCAGGAAAGGAGTGGATCACTGTGATAGGAGCAGGAGGACACATGGAGCTATTGAAGAAGTCGAAGAAAACAAAAATAACTGATGAAAATGGACAAAATCATGAAGCAAAATTTGTCCTGAGTAAAAACTGTCCTGTGAACCTCATGGGAAGAGATCTACTCCGTAAACTGGGAATCAGCCTTATCCCCACAGACGATGGTATGAAACCAGTACACAGATGGGAGGAAGCGGAAATCCAAATAGTTGAAGATCAAGAGGAACCTCATACGTTCTACTCCCTAGATTTAGCAACACAAGGGCCCTCATCCGTAATCCGACAGTTAAAATCCAAAGTCGAAAATATTAATGGCCAAACACATACCCACTGGCCACTACACATCACCATGAAATTTGGAAAAGCCAGACCAGAATTTGTTAAACAGTTTGAGCGACTGGGACCCCAACTAGTCCGACTGGAGTACCTGTATTCCACAGCAGAGGGAGATGCAGCCACTTCGGTGGACTTGCCGCCACAAGCGAAAAAACTACTACAGTTTGAAATAACACCTCATGTGTCCATAAAGAGAAAACACCACAGGTCCTGGAAAGACCTAGGACGCATGGTGCAATTTTTGGAGACCAGAAACGAGGAGTCGTGGTCACATCAGACTCACACAGTCAGCGTACTAATAAACACCCCATATGGAACAGTGACAAGACAGAAGCTGAAGTGGATGACCCAAGCAAGTCCGAAGACGCATTTAACTGCATGACAAGACTACATACTACTACAAGCTGAAGATTTCCCTACAGTACCGAGTTCACTGTGGTCCAAATCAAAAGCAGATGTAGGAAAAATGACCACAGCAAGAGAAGTAAGAATTGAGCCCAAGACATCATTTCGACCACGGGCTAAACAATACCCCCTTAAACCAGATGCTATAAATGGCATCAGACCAGTAATTAAAGAAATGCTCGAAGCAGGCATTCTAATTGAAAGTCCATCAAGCGAATGTAACACACCTATCTTTCCCGTGAAGAAAACGGAGACGGGAACGTGGAGATTGGTCCAAGACCTAAGACGGGTCAATGAAGCAGTGAAGTCCAGAGCACCCTGCGTACCCGACCCACACATACTGTTGAACGAGTTAAAGCCAAATCAGAAATTCTTTACAGTAATTGACCTAAGCAATGCATTTTTCTCTATACCATTACACAAAACAGCACAAGACTGGTTTGGTTTCACATTCGCAGGAACCAAATACACATACACAAGGCTGCCACAGGGATTCTGCGACAGCCCCACAATATTCTCACAAGAGATTGCAGCATGTATAAATCAGCATGAACACAGACACCACACAGATCCTACGATATACTGATAGCCAGCCCCACCGAAGAGGAAAACAAAGAGGAAGCAATCAGATTATTCAAACATCGAGAGCAAACTGGGAACAAGGCGTCGCTGAAGAAACTGCAGTACTGTCAGGAGTCAGTCATCTTCTTGGGACACTGAGTCTCACAGAAAGGAAGGGAACTAACGGATGGAAGACGAGAAGCCATCCAGCAATGTCCGAAACCACAGACGAAAAAACAAATGATGGCCTTCTTAGGCCTAACTAACTACTGCAGGAGTTGGATTCCAAATTATGCAGAACTAACTCAGCCACTTCTAGACATGATCTATGCCACTGAGATGACAATGAGATATGAGATACCCAGTGACATGGACTGAAGAAGGAAACCGAACATTCATGGAAGTGAAGCAACACATCTTGGAATCAGGAGTCCTAGCATTTCCTGACTATGAAAAACCATTCACCCAAACAGTGACTTGCAAAGGAG
Source organism: Stigmatopora nigra (assembly GCF_051989575.1). Classification (NCBI taxonomy): domain Eukaryota; kingdom Metazoa; phylum Chordata; class Actinopteri; order Syngnathiformes; family Syngnathidae; genus Stigmatopora; species Stigmatopora nigra. The sequence goes on from NW_027551609.1 coordinate 180,699, forward strand.
CGTTCATGACATCAGTGTTACTACAACCACATGGAACAAAGATTAAACCAGTAGCGTTCTACCCAAAACGACTGGACCCAGTTGCAGCTGCCCTACCCCCGTAAGTACGAGCAGTGTGCGCAGCAGCATTAGCGGTCCAGATGACAGCTGAACTTGTACTGTTCCATCCACTCACACTCCAAGTCCCCCATGAAGTGGATCTACTGATAATACAAACCAAAATGTCGTTCCTGTCACCAGCAAGACACCTGGCCGTAACAGCCACATTGTTATCGCAACCCCATCTCACAATTAAGCGATGCAATACCTTGAACCCAGCAACGTTAATACAAACTGAAGAAGACGGAGATCCACACCAATGTGATGAAAGAACCAGTGAAAGCTGTAAACCAAGACCAGATCTAAAAGACACTCCAATTCCAGACAGCACTTATGTATACGTAGATGGATCCGCATCCAAATCAGAACAAGGAAAAAATCAAGTAGGATTTGCAGTCGTCACAGACAACAAAGTCTTATGTGCAGAAAAATTGCCATCTAATCTCTCAGCGCAAGATGCAGAAATTATAGCATTGACAAAGGCGTGCACATTGTTTAAAGGTAGGAAGGTCACGATTTATACAGACAGCCAATATGCACACTCCACTCTACATGTATTTGCTGCACAATGGATTAGAAGAGGGATGAAAACATCCACAGGCAAATCAGTAGAGCATGCCGAACTGCTGAAACAATTACTTAATGCAGTACTACTTCCCAGCCACATAGCTGTATGCAAATGTAAGGCACATACTAACAGCAGCGACTGAATTAGTAGAGGAAATACTAGAGCAGATACAGCAGCTAAAGGAGCAGCACAAACACTGAGTGCTCAGTATACACAACAACAACATGAGTCAATCCCAAAAACAGTATTAATTGAAATGCAAAACATTGCACCACAGAATGAAAAAGATGCATGGATACTCAAAGGCACAGAACAGTCTGCGGACGGCCTATATACAATAAAAGGCCTACCCTGCTTGCCAAAAAGATTATTCCAAATGGTAGCAAAATTGAGCCATGGAAAGTCTCATGTCTCAACAAGGGGGATGATAGACATGGTACAGCGTGTTTTCCATGTGACAACAGGTCTAAATACCTATTTTAATTTTTTTTGTAGAGACTGTTTAACTTGCTGCAAACATAATGTGCAAGGTAACCTCAGACCCAAACAAGGCCAATGCCCAAAAGGTACCTACCCATTTGAAATTATACACATGGATTTCATTGAATTATCCAGAAGCAACCAGTATAAATACTGTTTAGTCTTGATTGACTCATTCTCGAAATGGACTGAAATAGTCCCCTCAAAAACACCAGACGCATTGATGGTGGCTAAAGCCATCTGTAAACACATAATCCCAGAACATGGGATCCCCAGAATCATCTGGAGCGACAATGGAACTCATTTTGTAAACAGCATAATACAATACATGGCAAACCACCTAGGAATAAGTCTAAAAAAATCACTGCTCGTACCATCCGCAAAGCGCGGGACTGGTAGAGAGAACAAATGGTACAATAGAACTAAGGCTTAAAAAAACCATGGAAGAAACAAAAAAACCATGGCCAGAATGCTTACCACTAGTCAAAACATATATGAGAATTGTACCAACTAGCTCAGGATTAACACTTTTTGAGATAGTTCATGGAAGACCATTCCAACTTCCCCTATGGGAAGGTGAACCATGGCAAGAGACTAAGGGCGAGGCAGATCCACTCACAGAGTGGATGGTAAAAATGTTTAGAGAAAAACTTGTCCAAAATACATGTAAGCTGCCGTTATCCCCTTTGTCTCCCCTACAGGAGGTGGTGAAGCCTGGTGACCAGATCCTGATTCGAGTCATAAAAAGGAAATCCTGGTCCTCGCCACGTTGGGAAGGCCCATTCGTGGTTCAACTCACCACCCCAACCGCAGTAAAGATTGCCGAGAGGTCGACGTGGATTCACCAATCCCAAGTCAAAATAGTTCGAGACATCGGCAACCCTGAGTAGATTGCAAATCGGACGGTACCAAAACCCTTGTCCGCGAAGGAATCATCTGACGTCTGCTCACCTGCCCCAAACACCCCCTAACCTAACCTAACCTTGACCTCTCACAGTTTTTACACCCTCACACAGAAGCCAAAATGAAAGCCACTGCCACCCTCATCACTGTGACTGTACTATCAGTGGCAGCATGGGTGTGGCTGAGTGCCCCGCCCCCAGACATTCGAGTTGAAAAACGAGACGATGCCGTGCTACTGTCACAGAGGAAAGTGAAGTGGTATGAAAAGAACAATCCAAAGAATCATTTTGAAGAAAATATGTGGTATAATTTCATGGTATTTCAGAAAAAAATAACTGGTGTGAAAGAAAGTTGTTATTTGTGTAGTCGTATGCCTTATTCCACATGTACCCCACCAGTGTATGCCAAGCCAATCGACCCCTATACCTATAATGCCTACACACCTCTATGGTATCCCGACATACTGAGATCACAGTGTCTAGAAGGTGCATTTAGATCTGTAGTTCCCGAGGTTGATGCCACTGTACCACCTTTAACAGGTAGAAAATTCACAAGGCTTTTGAACTATGATTGGACAGATCTAGTTATGTTAAGCAACGTCCCATACCCAAGTGATTTTACGGCTGTGTGTTTCGCTGGTAATATGACATTCTGGGGTAAGTCCAGACCAGTAGGAGAAGTCCCCATGAAATTCTGTAGGGATATACTTACCCTGTGCAGACGAGACACCACTAACAAAGCCAGGTTCAATGCCACAGGAGTACCCATGGGTGCCACCTGCAGGGACTATTACACTCTCCCTGATGTAATGGGCACTGATCCCCAAGATGATGGGTATTGGATGTGTGGGCATACAGTGTATTTGGGTTTGCCCACAGTATGGAATGGTCGCTGTGCAATGGTGCAGATGGTTCAAGATGCATTCCTTTTAAGGGGAGTGAAAATACTAGTAAGATATAAGAGATTTATACCTGTACAATTTAAACCACATGATTCAATTTGGGGTAGTAATGTCCCTGATGATCACAAATTATGGTCCACCTCCGAGAAAGTCATATTGTCACTACTTCCACAGATTGGTGTGGGTAAAGTTATGCTCCGTGTAGAAACATTGAATTATCGGATGGGATTGTTCATTAACCAAACTATCAAAGCCCTACAAGGTATAGCAGAGGAATTAAAAGCCCTTAGAGAAATGGAGTTGCGAGACCGCATGGTCCTAGATTTGATAACAGCCAAGGATGGAGGTGTGTGTGCCATAGTTGGAGAACACTGTTGCACCTTCATCCCAGATGAAACCGGTGACGAAGGTAACATAACTCGTGCCATAGCTGAAATGAAAGCCTTAGCCAACACCATGGCCCAAGATCACTCAGCCATAGGTGCATCACTGTGGTCGTGGTTGACAACCGGATCATGGTTCTCTATTCTGATTAAATTTGCAACTCCCTTTTTTGCGGTTTTAATTCTATTCTGCATCTTTTCAATGTGTGTAATCCCTTGTATGAAAGTTATGATTCAAAAAAATATCCAGCACACGCTGGTAGCTTACAGTGACATACAGTTTCACAGCATGACAAACCTTGCCGGAGATTCTAGCACTCTTCCAAAGTGTGATGAATCCCCGGATGTCGAGTCGTCTGGGTAAATGTACTTGTCTTGACTTAAAAAATTGTGTTCGCTCATTAAGGGGGACGCAGAGGAATTCTCCTCAAGTACCCCTGAGTAAACTTGAGTTTTTTGCCTCTGCCTTGACAAGTGATTTAGTTATTTTTCATACCCTGTTGAGTGACTATTAATGATATTTGTATTCTAAAACCTGCAAAGGAGGGATATAGATTGATGGAAATGAAAATTCTTTCAAAGTAACTTCAGGGGGGGATATGTGAAATATATTTGCATGCATATATATATAATCTTGCACCCATTTCACTATGATATATTAAAGGTTACTAGAATAGAATATTAATTTACACCTATTGGTTAAAATGTGCACTAAACCTTTTGTACTCCACTTCCTGCATTTGTATTGACGCCTCCCATTTTTTATGACTTGTCTTATCTCTAATAAAACCACAGTTGAAGCAACTTTTCAGCGGGAAACAGCCTTGAGGAGCTTGGAGAGTAGTCACATTATCGGGCCTCTGATTTGTCCACTCCCCCGCTTCTGCAGACGCGGCCTATAACTTTCATTCCATCCGCATCAGTGTGTGTTCCTGTGTTCGAGTTTATTTAAGTGTTGGCTGGTAGCCCCAACACTGGGAAATACCCCTAGAACCATCCTGGATCTTTATTTTTAGACAGAATAGTGAAAATACATCCACCTACACAATCAACACTAACTCTGGGTAAAAGCACGAACCAGAACTGACTGGGCTTGGTTTTACTACAACCACCATGCAAAAAAAAGTGCCCAAATGGAGGTCATTTATTCGGGCATAGAAGAACTTCTGAACATCCCCAGATGATAATTTTTATACAGAATAGTCAAAACATCAACCCCATTCCTATTGGACACACGTTACGGGTGTAGACACAAACCAGAACCGACTGGGCCTGGTTCTAATACAACCACTATTTTTGTCGCAAAATGCATGCTTTTGACACTATTTATGGTGGGAAATAGTCTCAGAACATCCCTGGATCTTTATTCTTACAGAGAATAGTGAAAATACATCCACCCACACAATCGACACTGATTGTGGGTAAAGCACCAACCAGAACCGACTGGGCCTGGTTCTAAACAACCACTTGTAAATAAAGTGCCCAAATTGAGGTCATTGATTCGGGCATAACAGAATTTCTGAACATCCCTAGAATATTATTTTTATAAAGAATAATCGAAAATACATCCCCATCATCATTGGACACAATTTCTGGGTAAAAACACGAACCAGAACCGACTGGGCCTGGTTTTAATACAACCACTACTTGAACCGCAAAATGCCTGTTTTGGACACTGTTTGTGGTGGGAAATAGCTCCAGAACCATCCGGGATCATTATTGTTATACAAAATAGTGAAAATACATCCACTCACACAATAAACACAAATTCTGGGTAAAAGCACCAACCAAAACCGACTGGGCCTGTTTCTAAACCACCACTTGTAAATAAAGTGACCAAATGAAAGTAATTCATTCGGGCATAACAGAACTTCTGAACATCGCTAGATGATTACTTCTATACAGAATAGTCAAGTATACATCCCCATCATAATTGGACACAAGTTTCGTATACAAACACCCACCAGAACCGACTGGACCCTGTTATAATGCAACCACTATTTTGTATCGCCTGTTTTGGACACTGTTTATGGTGGGTGATAGCTCCAGAATCACCTAGAATGATGCCAATGAATGACTTACTTGAAATGGACGATTTTTTGGTCCGGGACCAATGAAAGTAGAACAAGAATTAGCAAGGCTTTATAGTCTTGGTCTGTTAATAGAGTCAGGGACTTAACTAAGACAAAGTCAGGGACTTTTGGTCTTTGTGTGTTCAGAGATATTGGGTTAATCACAAAGCGGAGATCAATTTCGGGTAATTTAGAAAATAATTGTTGTTTAAACTATTAAGTAGGTGATTAATATGGGTGAGAAAGCAACAAAAGGGATGGGTTTATTGTCAGACTGCAAAATGAAAATCGGAGAGTTACCGGGACGAGATATCATGGTCCAGCTTGGGCTAAGCCTAGTGGCCACCCAAAATGGCTTCCAACCCAGGGAATTACAGACCAAAAATATCTTCCACTCGACCACATCTAACAGCTTCTACGCTCTCGACATTGTCGGGAATGATTCTGCCAAGGTAGCTGAAAGTCTAAGAGAACAGTCTGAAGATATCTGCCCAGCAGCACCAGGACAGGAACAACAAACATGGCCATTACATGTCACCCTGAAGTTCATGGGAGACCGGACGACAAGTGGTTAAACCAATTCTCACAGTTGCCCACTCAACGAATCATAATTAACCACGTATATGCAACTGACCTAATGGACAACCCATTGCCCCCTGGACACATTGCCTATGGGGATGGATCATCATCAAAAACCCTGGATGGAGAAAAACACAACGTATATGCCGTGGTGACTCAAAAAGACAACCTCAAGACAGGACGACTCCCCGGCGACTGGTCCGCACAAGCCGCAGGAATAGTGGCACTGACAGAGGCATGTAGACTATTCCTAGAACAAGACGTGACGGTGGAAAGACACAGCCCAATCCCTGCTGAATTCCAAAGAGAAATGCAAAATCATGCCCCAGAAAAAGAGAAACTGCAATGGGAAACAAAAGGAGCCACTCAACACAAGAACGGACTCTATGCAGTAGAAAACAAGCCATGCGTGACACGATCATTGTTTGAAGTAATTGCCAAATTGAGCCATGTGAGGAGCCATGTCTCAACAGGAGGGATGATCAGTACAGTACAACAAACAATGCATGTTCCCAGAGGTCTCCAAACTTACTTCAATTTTTTGGGCAGAAACTGTCTGAACTGCTGTTGTTGTTTCTGTTGTTGCACTACAAGCGCCTGAGGATTGCCCTCAGATAGCGCTAGAGCTGCCACTGGAACGCGGATTATTTCATCCGGGGGGTAGTCGGAGGTGAGGGGCAGTCAAATGTCTCCGGCTGGATGAAAAACGTAGGGTGCCACGGTCCTTGTTGGCAGCTCTGAGTGGTATTTGTTGGAATTCGCAGGCCGCAGCGAGCGGCCTCTCAGGAGACACCACGTGAAGGTTTCCAACTTTGTCTCCCCTGAACTGCTGTAGACACGACTCTCAAGGCAACGAACGACCCAAGCATGGAACAAGGCAAACAGGAACATATCCCTTCGAGCTTCTGAACATGGATTTCATCAAACTGAACCAAAGTGCTGGACTCGTCGAACAAACCATTAGAACAGTAAAACTCAGACTCAGAAATAACATGGAAGACACAGGAAAACCATGGCAAGAATGCCTGAGCCTGGTAGAAACGTACATGAGAATCATTCCAACAGCACAGGGATGCACACCATTTGAGGCAGTGAACGACAGACCCTTCCACTTAACAATGTGGGAAAAAGATTTGGTGGTAGAAGAGAAAGGAGAAACAGAATCCCTCACTAAGTGGTTATGCAAAATGTTCCAAGAAAGAACTGTGATGAATGCAAAACAATCTGCCGACATCTTCTCTGTCTCCCACAGAGGAGGTCCTGTCCCCAGGAGACCTGGTACTCGTCAAGGTGATAAAAAGAAAGTGCTGGTCTTCTCCACGTTGGGACGGACCTCACCGTGTGATTTTGGCCATCATCATCACCGCTCTGTGTTCAACCACATGGGGGGAACGTACCAGAACCTTGGTACACTCCCACTGGAGGAGAATGCCCCACTAGCTGGTTCAGGAAACGATCAGGGGCCCCCAGATCTGCATCCCATTAACCAAGACACCAATCGTCGTTCAAGTCCCTTTGCTCAGCCTACAGCTTACTCACTTGGGATTACACAGGACTGACTCCAGTTATTTTTATTGGTACCTACAAGCTCCCAGAGTCTGAGTGGTCTGGCCAGACACCTGGGACCAGGTCCTCCTCCATACAGGCTACAAAACCATCGCATGGCCCCTTTCCAAAGAAGCTACCACCATGACCGCTAACTTCACCATGTTAGCCACCACCATCAAAGATGGTAAACATACGCTGGAGCTCACCACCAATATCCAACAAAAAGGCTGCATCAACCTATGCCTCCGACCGGACCGACCAGGAAAAGACCCCCTCTTTACTATCACCATCCCCACTACTAGTCCAGCCATGGTCCCCAAAGTGATTGGTGTGAACCCCTTCGTAAAACCATCCGCCACACGCCTACTCAAAATCCGTCCGGCAGGAACACCTAAGCCTGAGTAGATACACCTTATTCTCGCCCATGTCCAAACACAGGAAGAAAACGACTACAACCCGATGATGAGGAACAGTTGGTACAGATACACCGCACTCACAGCCCGCGCCACAACCAATGAGTTGTTATGTCTGTTCCCTCTTGCCTACTGCCGTAGCCCAACCACAGCTATGGGCCAACCGACAGAACGAAGAACTCGCCAACCTCACCTACAACTGTATTCTGGGTAATTTGAGAGAATCCTTCCAGCAAAGCTCGACCGCCTACATACCATGGTCGCAGTACCATTAGCAGCTACAGTCAATACCGCAACCTATGTCCAGTGCAACAACCGAACAGACTGTTATCCATCCTGTTTCAACTTCAGCGGACCGGATCCGAAGACCCCTTTAGACCAAGTTCACGTCACCAGGTGTGCCGAGATCAGACACATTCCTTCCCAATCATGGACAGTACTGGACCAAATATGGTGGCTCCGCGAATGGCAAGTGTATATGATCATCCCCACCAATACAACTGGGCTCTGTGTCCCTACATCTGCATCCGACCACACGTACGTTCTAACAGCAGACTCGATTCCAACTGTCGACGCCAACCCACATCTACCCACCAGGCGTCAACGACAGAGCTTTGATTTCTTCCCCCATGATTCAGTTTGGGGCTCGGATGTCCCCCTCTAATACAAACAATGGTCAGTCTCCTCCAAAATCATGATGGCGGTGTTCCCCAGGGTAGGAACAGCGAAGAACACCCTACGTCTGGAAACCATTGACTACAGATTCCAGGCCCGACACTAATCAATTACTTGTTGCCCTGCAAATGAATGAAACGTATCTGTCCAAAGTCTTAGGGACAACTGTCAGTTTTGCCTGTATTTAAGACACACTCACTGGTCATTCAACTAGAGTTGCAGTAACATCGCAGTGAACAGGACCCCACTGTAGGAGCTCTCACTGTCCACTTTGCAGTCTGGTAATACATATTTTCTATTTAAATTTATCTCACTCTTTCTTAGCCTGCTCCTGAAGTTGTATTTTCAGACCTAACAAACATTTCAGTTTTTTTGCCCTAGTGTGCGTTTCATGCGCTGAAAATCACGTTTTGGCCAAGTATCATAGTTTTCACTATAACTTAACTTAACCTAACCCTAACCCTAACCCTAACCCTAACCCTAACTCTAACCCTAACCCTAACCCTAACCCTAACCCTAACTTCCATCACTTAGAATGATATCAAATGAAAAACCTACTTAATTTGGACGATTATACACTATATACACAGTAACTATGTGTCACTGACAGTTTGTTTCGCAGCGGGGGAACATTTCAGTTTTTATTGCCTTAATGTGCATTTCATGCGCTGAAAATCACGTTTTGGCCAAGTATCATAGTTTTCACTATAACTTAATTTCTAGCACTTAGAATGATGCAAAATGAAAAACTTACTTGAATTGGACAATTATACACTATATACACAGTAACTATGTGCATCTGACAGTTTGTTTAGCAGCAGGGGAACATTTCAGTTTTTATTGCCTTAACGTGCGTTTCATGCGCTGAAAATCACGTTTTGGCCAAGTATCATAGTTTTCACTATAACTTAATTTCTAGCACTTAGAATGATGCTAAATGCAATACTTACTTGAATTGGAACATTTTACACTATAGACACAGTAACTATGTGCCTCTGGCAGTTTGTTTCGCAGCAGGGGAACATTTCAGTTTTTATTGCCTAAACGTGCGTTTCATGCGCTGAAAATCACGTTTTGGCCAAGTATCATAATTTTCACTATAACTTAATTTCTATCTCTTAGAATGATGCTAAATGCAAAATTTACTTGAATTGGACGATTTTACACTATATACACAGTAACTATGTGCCTCTGACAGTTTGTTTCGCAGCAGGGGAACATTTCAGTTTTTATTGCCTTAACGTGCGTTTCATGCGCTGAAAATCATGTTTTGGCCGAGTATGATAGTTTTCACTATAACTTAATTTCTATCACTTAGAATGATGCTAAATGAAAAACTTACTTGAATTGGACGATAATACACTATATACACAGTAACTATATGTCTCTGACAGTTTGTTTCGCAGCAGGGGAACATTTCAGTTTTTATTGCCTTAACGTGCGTTTCATGCGCTGAAAATCACGTTTTGGCAAAGTATCATAGTTTTCACTATAACTTAATTTCTATCACTTAGAATGATGCTAAATGCAAAACTTACTTGAATTGGACTATTTTACACTATATACACAGTAACTATGTGTCTCTGACAGTTTGTTTCGCAGCAGGGGAACATTTCAGTTTTTATTGCCTTAACGTGCGTTTCATGCTCTGAAAATCATGTTTTGGCCCTGTATGATAGTTTTCACTATAACTTAATTTCTATCACTTAGAATGATGCTAAATGAATGTTAGGTTCATTAATAATTACCTTCGTCCGTAATTATCAATAACTGCAGGCATCTTATTCAATTATTGACATTTAATTAAATAGAAATGGATAACAATGGGTAAAAGCCTCCGAAGGGGAGAGTCAGCAAGTGTCACCTTACAACTTCCGAACGTCTCCTCGAATAGACGTTTTCGTACGCCTCTTATTGCCATGAATCAAAACAATTTACAGAGTTGTTGATCATTCCATCACCTATGAGTAAAAACAACATCTGGGACTACAATAACAATCAAAGTATTTTACCAATAACAAAAACAGGAGACTAGACCTAACAACATTTAGATTAGAGTAATTATACAACTTCCTTGACCTAAGAATCATATAATATAATCATAATCATATAATGGTTACATACAGAAAAACCCGAAGTGCACGGTTACATAACGATAACAGCATTCTTGTTATTGGCCGAATAGCCCTGGCCTCGTCACCAAGGGCCCACCAAATCTCAAGGACCCAGATTGGGTGGATTGTTTGTATAACCATCCTGGAACAGGCCGTCCAGGTTAAAGATGACTTGGCAATACTCGTGACCTCGCAACACTTTGAAAATAGAAAGAGAATGATTTAACAAAGAAATGAATTAATACAAATATAATTATAATAGCAATACAGAATAAACCCAACAATGAAAAACTTACTTGAATTGGACGATAATACACTATATACACAGTAACTATATGTCTGTGACAGTTTGTTTCGCAGCAGGAGAACATTTCAGTTTTTATTGCCTTAACGTGCGTTTCATGCGCTGAAAATCACGTTTTGGCCAAGTATCATAATTTTCACTATAACTTAATTTCTATCACTTAGAATGATGCCAAATGAAAAACTTACTTGAATTGGACAATTATACACTATATACACAGTAACTATGTGTCTCTGACAGTTTGTTTCGCAGCAGGGGAACATTTCAGTTTTTATTGCCTTAACGTGCGTTTCATGCGCTGAAAATCACGTTTTGGCCAAGTATCATAGTTTTCACTATAACTTAATTTCTATCACTTAGAATGATGCTAAATGCAAAACTTACTTGAATTGGACGATTTTACACTATATACACAGTAACTATGTGTCTCTGACAGTTTGTTTGGCAGCAGGAGAACATTTCAGTTTTTATTGCCTGAATGTGCTTTTCATGCGCTGAAAATCATGTTTTGGCCAGGTATCATAGTTTTCATTATAACTTAATATCTAGCCATTAGAATGATGCCAAATGAAAAACTTATTAAATTATAAAATTTGATGATATTACACTATGTATAGAGAGACATTTGTGTCTCTGACAGTTTTACACAGTTTTACAAGTTAGGACTCCAGACTCTTAATTTACAATTCTGCCTTTATGGATACATTGCATCACCACCCCCTGAGTGGATCACTTACCTCTCACTGTCTTTCACTTACCTTCATTCAGCATGTAGGTGTCAGATCACCTTGTACCTAATGTCTATTCATATTACCTCACCCGAAGTTATTACACAGAAGGCATTGTGTTGTGTTACCCCAAGTTTAGAGTCCCAACGGATGTGGGAAACTTACAGCGTCTGTCTGCCAGAGAGCAGCAGCTGGAACCGATTGTGACCAGGGTGGCATGGGTCCCTGATCATGTCCCTGGCTCTGCTGAGGTAACGAGGGCTGGCAATGTCTTCCAGTGAGGGCAGAGTAGCCGACGATCTTCTGCGTAGTGGTGATACCTTTCTAAATAGCCTTTTTGTCTGCTGCCGTTCTTTCCGCGTACCACCAAATGTGCTTTTTATGAGCTGATAAGCACATTTTGGTCGAATATGAAAGTTTCCAAGTGTGCACTTGACCCTGGATGACCTGGAGAGTGACAGTTACTCCTGAAGTTGAACCTTTTTTCATCCCACAATTCAAGGAAACAATTGCAAACCCTGTTAGCCAGCCTTTCTTATATTTCGCGAGGCGAACAAACAATTGCAAGGCCAACTAGTTAGTCTTTCTTACATTCCACGATCTTTTAATTCAATTGTAAAACCAGTTTGGCTAGTCTACCTTGCATTCTACGATCTTATCAAACAAAGGTAAAACCAGTATGACCACATGGTGAGACAAGAATAAACAATTATAAAGCCAGTTAGCCAGTCCATCCCACAATTCCCTCCTTTTGTGTCTGTGAAAATATCGAAATATTGAAATGGCTGTTTCCATGAGCCAGAGAAGAACCAGTCAAGCCATCCTCGTTGTGGAACCGAATCTCCGGTCACAGCTCTCTGCATGTTCCTAATAGCCTGCAGGGCATCATGGACCGAGCAGGACATGCCGGCAGGGATGAAGGGGCAGCACGAGTCTCCCACCATGGCACACACACAGCCCCGCTGGGTGGCCACTCCGTCAAGAGCAGGGCAGCCCTGGAAAATCACCTGGGCCATGGCGGCTACCCAGCCTGACTGATGCGCCGACACAGGCCCGGAACCTGCCTTCAATGGTCTTCAAATGCAGGGCGTTCCTTGCCGCTCCCACTCAAGGGAACTGAGCCATTACGATTTTGGATGAGACTGACCAGTATTTGTGTTTGAGGGACACATCCGAGCCACACACTGGATCATGGTCGTGAGCTCCGTCAATAATGTGCCCAAATGGAGGTCATTGATTCGGGAATAACAGAACTTCTGAAGATCCCTAGATGATTATTTTTATACATAATAATCAAAAATACATCCCCATCGTCAATGGATACAATTTTTCGGGTAAATTCACTAACCAGAACAGACTGGGCCTGGTTCTAATACAACCACTATTTTAATCCCAGAATGCCTGTTTTGGACACTGTTTATGGTGGGAAAATAGCTCCAGAACCATCCTGGATCATTATTTTTACACAGAATAGTGAAAATACATCCATCTACACATTCAACACTAATTATGGGTAGAAGCACCAACCAGAACCGACTGGGCCCGGTTCTAATACGACCACTATTTTAATCGCAAAATGCCTGTTTTGGACAATGTTTATGGTGGGAAACATTATTTTTTAAGAAAATAGTGAAAATACATCCATCTACACATTCAACACTAATTATGGGTAAATACACCAACCAGAACCGATTGGGAATGTTCTAATACAACCACTATTTTTATCGCGAAATGTTTTGGACACTATTGACGGTGGGAAATATTCCCAGAACATCCCTGCATCTTTAATTTTACACATAATAGTAAAAATGCATCCATCCACACAATTGACACTAAATCTGGGTAAAAGCAGCAACCAGAAACGACTGGGCCCGGTTCTAATTCAACCACCATGCAAAATTAAGATCCATTGGAGGTTTTTGATTCTTGTATTAAAAAAAAGCCCCAAAACATCCCTGCATGATTATTTTTAAACAGAATAGTAAAATATACATCCCTTTCATCTTTGGACACAAGTTTCAGATATAAACAGCAACCAGACCCGACTGGACCCAGTTATAATGCAACTACTATTTTTTATCGCAAAATGCATGTTTTGGAGAAAATTTATGCTGGGAAATAGCCCTACAACCATCCTGGATCTTTATTTTTAGACATAATTGTGAAAATACATCCACCTACACAATCAATACTAACTCTGGGTAAAAGCACCAACCAGAACCGACTGGGCTTGGTTCTACTACAACCAACATGCAAAATAAAGTGCCCAAATGGAGGTCATTTATTCGGGCATAGAAGAACTTTTGAACATCCCTAGATGATGATTTTTATACAGAATAGTGAAAAATACAACCCCATTCCGATCGGACACAAGTTACGGGTGTATACACAAACCAGAACCGACTGGGCCTGGTTCTAATACAACCACTATGCAAAATAAAGTGCCCAAAGGGAGGTCATTGATTCGGGCATAAAAGAACTTCTGAAAATCCCTAGATGAATATTTTTATAGAGAATAGTCAAAAATACATCCCCATTATCATTTGACACAAGTTCCGGCTACATACACCAACCAGAACCGACTGGGCCTGGTTCTAATAGGACCACTATTTTAATCGCAAAGTGCCTGTTTTGGACACTATTGATGGTGGGAAATATTCCCTGAACATCCCTGCATCTTTAATTTCACACAGAATAGTGAAAATGCATCCATCAACACAATTGACACTAATTCTTGGTAAAAGCACCAACCAGAACCGACTGGGCCCGGTTCTAATTCAACCACCATGCAAAATAACGATCCATAATGGAGGTTTTTGATTCTTGTATAAAAAAAGCCCCAAAACATCCCTGCATGATTATGTTTAAACAGAATAGTAAAATATACATCCCCTTCATCTTTGGACACAAGTTTCGGATTTAAACAGCAACCAGAACCGAGACGACCCAGTTATAATGCAACTACTATTTTTTTCGCAAAATGCATGTTTTGGAGACTATTTATGGTGGCAAATGCCCCTAGAACCATCCTGGATCTTTATTTTTAGACAGAATAGTGAAAATACATCCACCTACACAATCAACACTAACTCTGGGTAAAAGCACCAACCAGAACCGACTCGGCTTGGTTCTACTACAACCACCATGCAAAATAAAGTGCCCAAATGGAGGTCATTTATTCGGGCATAGAAGAACTTCTGAACATCCCTAGATGATATTTTTTTATACAGAATAGTAAAAAATACAACCCCATTCCTATTGGACACACGTTACGGGTGTATACACAAAACAGAACCGACTGGGCCTGGTTCTAATACAACCACTATTTTTGTCGCCAAATGCATGTTTTTGACACTATTATTGGTGGGAAATAGTCTCAGAACATCCCTGGATCTTTATTCTTACAGAGAATAGTGAAAATACATCCACCCACACAATCGACACTAATTGTGGGTAAAGCACCAACCAGAACCGACTGGGCCTGGTTCTAAACAACCACTTGTAATTAAAGTGCCCAAATTGAGGTCATTGATTCAGGCATAACAGAACTTCTGAACATCCCTAGAATATTATTTTTATAAAGAATAATCAAAAATACATCCCCATCATCATTGGACACAATTTCTGGGTAAAAACACGAACCAGAACCGACTGGTCCTGGTTCTAATACAACCACTACTTTAACCGCAAAATGCCTGTTTTGGACACTTTCTGGTGGGAAATAGCTCCAGAACCATCCTGGATCATTATTGTTATACAAAATAGTGAAAATACATCCACTCACACAATGAACACAAATTCTGGGTAAAAGCACCAACCAAAACCGACTGGGCCTGTTTCTAAACCACCACTTGTAAATAAAGTGACCAAATGAAAGTAATTCATTCGGGCATAACAGAACTTCTGAACATCGCTAGATGATTACTTCTATACAGAATAGTCAAGTATACATCCCCATCATAATTGGACACAAGTTTTGTATACAAACACCCACCAGAACCGACTGGACCCTGTTATAATGCAGCCACTATTTTGTATCGCAAAATGCATGTTTTGGACACTATTTATGGTGGGAAATAGCCCCAGAACTGTCCTGGATCTTTATTTTTAGACAGAATAGTGAAAATACATCTACCCACACAATGGATACTATATCTGGGTAAAAGCACCAACCAAAACCGACTGAGCCTGGTTCTTAAAAACCACCACTTGTAAATAAAGTGCCCGAATTGAGGTCATTGATTCGGGCATAACAGAACTTCTGAACATCCCTAGATGATTATTTTTATACAGAATAATCAAAAATACATCCTTATCATCATTGGACACAATTTCTGGGTAAAAACACCAACCAGAATCGCCTGGGCCTGGTTCTAATACAACCACTATTTTAATCGCAAAATGCCTGTTTTGGACACTTTTTATGGTGGGAAATAGCTCCAGAATCACCTAAAATGATGCCAATGAAAGACTTACATGGATAGGACGATTTTACACTATATACACAGGAACTATGTGTCTCTGACAGTGTGTTTGGCAGCAGGGGAACGTTTCAGTTCCACTATTTTTATCGCAAAATGTTTTGGACACTATTGACGGTGGGAAATATTCCCAGAACATCCCTGCATCTTTAATTTTACACATAATAGTAAAAATGCATCCATCCACACAATTGACACTAAATCTGGGTAAAAGCAGCAACCAGAAACGACTGGGCCCGGTTCTAATTCAACCACCATGCAAAATTAAGATCCATTGGAGGTTTTTGATTCTTGTATTAAAAAAAAGCCCCAAAACATCCCTGCATGATTATTTTTAAACAGAATAGTAAAATATACATCCCTTTCATCTTTGGACACAAGTTTCAGATATAAACAGCAACCAGACCCGACTGGACCCAGTTATAATGCAACTACTATTTTTTATCGCAAAATGCATGTTTTGGAGAAAATTTATGCTGGGAAATAGCCCTACAACCATCCTGGATCTTTATTTTTAGACATAATTGTGAAAATACATCCACCTACACAATCAATACTAACTCTGGGTAAAAGCACCAACCAGAACCGACTGGGCTTGGTTCTACTACAACCAACATGCAAAATAAAGTGCCCAAATGGAGGTCATTTATTCGGGCATAGAAGAACTTTTGAACATCCCTAGATGATGATTTTTATACAGAATAGTGAAAAATACAACCCCATTCCGATCGGACACAAGTTACGGGTGTATACACAAACCAGAACCGACTGGGCCTGGTTCTAATACAACCACTATGCAAAATAAAGTGCCCAAAGGGAGGTCATTGATTCGGGCATAAAAGAACTTCTGAAAATCCCTAGATGAATATTTTTATAGAGAATAGTCAAACATACATCCCCATTATCATTTGACACAAGTTCCGGCTACATACACCAACCAGAACCGACTGGGCCTGGTTCTAATAGGACCACTATTTTAATCGCAAAGTGCCTGTTTTGGACACTATTGATGGTGGGAAATATTCCCTGAACATCCCTGCATCTTTAATTTCACACAGAATAGTGAAAATGCATCCATCAACACAATTGACACTAATTCTTGGTAAAAGCACCAACCAGAACCGACTGGGCCCGGTTCTAATTCAACCACCATGCAAAATAACGATCCATAATGGAGGTTTTTGATTCTTGTATAAAAAAAGCCCCAAAACATCCCTGCATGATTATGTTTAAACAGAATAGTAAAATATAACTCCCCTTCATCTTTGGACACAAGTTTCGGATTTAAACAGCAACCAGAACCGAGACGACCCAGTTATAATGCAACTACTATTTTTTTCGCAAAATGCATGTTTTGGAGACTATTTATGGTGGCAAATACCCCTAGAACCATCCTGGATCTTTATTTTTAGACAGAATAGTGAAAATACATCCACCTACACAATCAACACTAACTCTGGGTAAAAGCACCAACCAGAACCGACTCGGCTTGGTTCTACTACAACCACCATGCAAAATAAAGTGCCCGAATGGAGGTCATTTATTCGGGCATAGAAGAACTTCTGAACATCCCTAGATGATATTTTTTTATACAGAATAGTAAAAAATACAACCCCATTCCTATTGGACACACGTTACGGGTGTATACACAAAACAGAACCGACTGGGCCTGGTTCTAATACAACCACTATTTTTGTCGCAAAATGCATGTTTTTGACACTATTATTGGTGGGAAATAGTCTCAGAACATCCCTGGATCTTTATTCTTACAGAGAATAGTGAAAATACATCCACCCACACAATCGACACTAATTGTGGGTAAAGCACCAACCAGAACCGACTGGGCCTGGATCTAAACAACCACTTGTAATTAAAGTGCCCAAATTGAGGTCATTGATTCAGGCATAACAGAACTTCTGAACATCCCTAGAATATTATTTTTATAAAGAATAATCAAAAATACATCCCCATCATCATTGGACACAATTTCTGGGTAAAAACACGAACCAGAACCGACTGGTCCTGGTTCTAATACAACCACTACTTTAACCGCAAAATGCCTGTTTTGGACACTTTCTGGTGGGAAATAGCTCCAGAACCATCCTGGATCATTATTGTTATACAAAATAGTGAAAATACATCCACTCACACAATGAACACAAATTCTGGGTAAAAGCACCAACCAAAACCGACTGGGCCTGTTTCTAAACCACCACTTGTAAATAAAGTGACCAAATGAAAGTAATTCATTCGGGCATAACAGAACTTCTGAACATCGCTAGATGATTACTTCTATACAGAATAGTCAAGTATACATCCCCATCATAATTGGACACAAGTTTTGTATACAAACACCCACCAGAACCGACTGGACCCTGTTATAATGCAGCCACTATTTTGTATCGCAAAATGCATGTTTTGGACACTATTTATGGTGGGAAATAGCCCCAGAACTGTCCTGGATCTTTATTTTTAGACAGAATAGTGAAAATACATCTACCCACACAATGGATACTATATCTGGGTAAAAGCACCAACCAAAACCGACTGAGCCTGGTTCTTAAAAACCACCACTTGTAAATAAAGTGCCCGAATTGAGGTCATTGATTCGGGCATAACAGAACTTCTGAACATCCCTAGATGATTATTTTTATACAGAATAATCAAAAATACATCCTTATCATCATTGGACACAATTTCTGGGTAAAAACACCAACCAGAATCGCCTGGGCCTGGTTCTAATACAACCACTATTTTAATCGCAAAATGCCTGTTTTGGACACTTTTTATGGTGGGAAATAGCTCCAGAATCACCTAAAATGATGCCAATGAAAGACTTACATGGATAGGACGATTTTACACTATATACACAGGAACTATGTGTCTCTGACAGTGTGTTTGGCAGCAGGGGAACGTTTCAGTTCCACTATTTTTATCGCAAAATGTTTTGGACACTATTGACGGTGGGAAATATTCCCAGAACATCCCTGCATCTTTAATTTTACACATAATAGTAAAAATGCATCCATCCACACAATTGACACTAAATCTGGGTAAAAGCAGCAACCAGAAACGACTGGGCCCGGTTCTAATTCAACCACCATGCAAAATTAAGATCCATTGGAGGTTTTTGATTCTTGTATTAAAAAAAAGCCCCAAAACATCCCTGCATGATTATTTTTAAACAAAATAGTAAAATATACATCCCTATCATCTTTGGACACAAGTTTCAGATATAAACAGCAACCAGACCCGACTGGACCCAGTTATAATGCAACTACTATTTTTTATCGAAAAATGCATGTTTTGGAGAAAATTTATGCTGGGAAATAGCCCTACAACCATCCTGGATCTTTATTTTTAGACATAATTGTGAAAATACATCCACCTACACAATCAATACTAACTCTGGGTATAAGCACCAACCAGAACCGACTGGGCTTGGTTCTAATACAACCACCATGCAAAATAAAGTGCCCAAATGGAGGTCATTTATTCGGGCATAAAATAACTTCTGAACATCCCTAGATGATGATTTTTATACAGAATAGTGAAAAATACAACCCCATTCCGATCGGACACAAGTTACGGGTGTATACACAAACCAGAACCGACTGGGCCTGGTTCTAATACAACCACTATGCAAAATAAAGTGCCCAAAGGGAGGTCATTGATTCGGGCATAAAAGAACTTCTGAAAATCCCTAGATGAATATTTTTATAGAGAATAGTCAAAAATACATCCCCATTATCATTTGACACAAGTTCCGGCTACATACACCAACCAGAACCGACTGGGCCTGGTTCTAATAGGACCACTATTTTAATCGCAAAGTGCCTGTTTTGGACACTATTGATGGTGGGAAATAATTCCTGAACATCCCTGCATCTTTAATTTCACACAGAATAGTGAAAATGCATCCATCAAAACAATTGACACTAATTCTTGGTAAAAGCACCAACCAGAACCGACTGGGCCCGGTTCTAATTCAACAACCATGCAAAATAACGATCCATAATGGAGGTTTTTGATTCTTGTATAAAAAAAGCCCCAAAACATCCCTGCATGATTATGTTTAAACAGAACAGTAAAATATACATCCCCATCATCTTTGGACACAAGTTTCGGATATAAACAGCAACCAGAACCGAGACGACCCAGTTATAATGCAACTACTATTTTTTATCGCAAAATGCATGTTTTGGAGACTATTTATGGAGCAAATACCCCTAGAACCATCCTGGATCTTGCGGAGGATGGAAAAGACATGGACCGAGCAGCACATGCCGGCAGGGATGATGGGGCAGCACGAGTCTCCCACCATGGCACACACACAGCCCCGCTGGGTGGCCACTCCGTCAAGAGCATGGCAGCCCTGGAAAATCACCTGGGCCATGGCGGCTACCCAGCCTGACTGATGCGCTGACACAGGCCCGGAACCTGCCTTCAATGGTCTTCAAATGCAGGGCGTTCCTTGCCGCTCCCACTCAAGGGAACTGAGCCATTAGGATTTTGGATGAGACTGACCAGTATTTGTGTTTGAGGGACACATCCGAGCCACACACTGGATCATGGTCGTGAGCTCCGTCAATAATGTGCCCAAATGGAGGTCATTGATTCGGGAATAACAGAACTTCCGAAGATCCCTAGATGATTATTTTTATACATAATAATCAAAAATACATCCCCATCGTCAATGAATACAATTTTTCGGGTAAATTAACTAACCAGAACAGACTGGGCCTGGTTCTAATACAACCACTATTTTAATCGCAGAATGCCTGTTTTTGACACTGTTTATGGTGGGAAAATAGCTCCAGAACCATCCTGGATCATTATTTTTACACAGAATAGTGAAAATACATCCATCTACACATTCAAAACTAATTATGGGTAGAAGCACCAACCAGAACCGACTGGGCCTGGTTCTAATACGACCACTATTTTAATAGCAAAATGCCTGTTTTGGACAATGTTTATGGTGGGAAACATTATTTTTATAGGAAAAAGTGAAACTACATCCACCTACTCAATCAACACAAATTCTGGGTAAATACACCAACCAGAACCGATCGGGCCTTGTTCTAATACAACCACTATTTTTATCGCAAAATGTTTTGGACACTATTGACGGTGGGAAATATTCCCAGAACATCCCTGCATCTTTAATTTTACACATAATAGTGAAAATGCATCCATCCACACAATTGACACTAAATCTGGGTAAAAGCGGCAACCAGAACCGACTGGGCCCGGTTCTAATTCAACCACCATGCAAAATTAAGATCCATTGGAGGTTTTTGATTCTTGTGTAAAAAAAGCCCCAAAACATCCCTGCATGATTATTTTTAAACAGAATAGTCAAATATACATCCCCATCATCTTTGGACACAAGTTTCGGATATAAACAGCAACCAGAACCGAGACTACCCAGTTATAATGCAATTATCCATCGTTCCTGCCTGCCTAAAATCTGCCACCATCATTCCTGTCCCCAAAAAGGCCAACCACCGGCAGCTTGAACGATTACAGGCCTGTTGCTCTCACGCCTGTGATCATGAAGTGCTTTGAAAAGTTGGTGGCCCGACACATCAGAAGGACAATCCCCCCCCTCAGTTGACCCTCACCAGTTTGCTTATAGAGAAAACAGGTCCACTGAGGATGCTATCGCTGTGGCTCTTCACACAGCACTGAGCCACCTGGAGCACCGGGGGAACTATGTGACGATGCTTTTTATAGACTATAGCTCAGCCTTTAACACCATCAAGCCTGACATCCTGAAGGACAAACTCTACCACCTTGGACTATCCTCTTCAATCTGCTGCTGGGTAAAGAACTTCTTGACTGGTCGACCACAAACTGTCAGAATGGGTCCACACCTCTCTTCCGCCATTACACTGAACACTGGCTCACCACAAGGCTGTGTACTGAGTCCTGTCCTGTACTCCTTGTACACATACGACTGCACACCAGCCCACCAGTCAAACTCTATCATCAAATTCGCCGATGACACCACTGTGATCGGACTCATCTCAGGCGGGGATGAGTCAGCTCACAGAGACGAGGTCGACAAACTGTCTTCTTGGTGCTCGGCGAACAATCTTACACTAAATACCGCAAAGACTAAAGAAATAATCCTGGACTTTCGCAAGCGCAGCACAGACCTGGCCCCACTCCTCATTAACGGAGTATGTGTAGAGAGGGTCCAATCCTTCAAATTTCTGGGAGTCCACGTCACGGATAGGCTCTCCTGGTCAACAAATACCACAGTGTTAAAAAAGAAGGCCCAGAAACGATTCCACTTTCTCAGGGTACTGAAAAGGGACAAATTGGACACCAAGCTTCTGGCAACCTTCTACAGAGCCACTGTGGAGAGCATCCTGACTTACGGCATTACAGTGTGGTATACCGGAAGCACGGCAGCAGACAAAAAAGCCATACAGAGGGTGATAAACACTGCCCAGAAGATCGTCGGCTGCTCTCTGCCATCACTAGAAGACATTGCCAACCCCCGATACCTTAGAAGAGCCGGGTCCATTATTGTAGACCCATACCACCCTGGAAACGGCCTGTTCCAGTTGCTTCCATCTGGCAGACGCTACAGGTCCTACAAAGCACGGACAAACAGGCTCAAGGGCAGCTTTTTCCCAACAGCCATCAGGTCTCTGAACCTGCAGCAACACGTGACGTGACGACTACACATATCCCTACTATGAAATTAAGTCAAGTCGAAATGAAGTAACAGGAAGGTCGTTTGGCGCAGATCTGCCTTCCAAAGGCTGACTGAGGGAGGGTAAGTATAAAGACTGAGAGGTAAGTGATCCACCTTATTCTTGTTGGCATCGGTGAGGCAACTTGCAGTCGCCGCAAAATGGCGCTCAAGGCGGAGAGCTAACAAGTATGAATATGTCATAAATAAATGTCATAAATGTGTCTGGCCTGGGAAGACGAACTTGTGGAGAAGCACTATACAATTTTGTCATACGCTGCTGAGGGTATGATGACTGGGCCTGGTTCTAATACAACCACTACTTTAACCGCAAAATGCCTGTTTTGGACACTGTTTGTGGTGGGAAATAGCTCCAGAATCATCCTGGATCATTATTGTTATACAAAATAGTGAAAATACATCCACTCACACAATAAACACAAATTCTGGGTAAAAGCACCAACCAAAACCTACTGGGCCTGTTTCTAAACCACCACTTGTAAATAAAGTGACCAAATGAAAGTAATTCATTCGGGCATAACAGAACTTCTGAACATCGCTAGATGATTACTTCTATACAGAATAGTCAAGTATACATCCCCATCATAATTGGACACAAGTTTCGTATACAAACACCCACCAGAACCGACTGGACCCTGTTATAATAAAGCCACTATTTTGTATCGCAAAATGCATGTTTTGGACACTATTTATGGTGGGAAATAGCCCCGGAACTGTCCTGGATCTTTATTTTTAGACAGAATAGTGAAAATACATCTACCCACACAATGGATACTATATCTGGGTAAAAGCACCAACCAGAACCAACTGGGCCTGGTTCTTAAAAACCACCACTTGTAAATAAAGTGACCAAATTGAGGTCATTGATTCGGGCATAACAGAACTTCTGAACATCCCTAGATGATTATTTTTATACAGAATAATCAAAAATACATCCTTATCATCATTGGACACAATTTCTGGGTAAAAACACCAACCAGAATCGCCTTGGCCTGGTTCTAATACAACCACTATTTTAATCGCAAAATGCCTGTTTTGGACACTTTTTATGGTGGGAAATAGCTCCAGAATCACCTAGAATGATGCCAATGAAAGACCTACATGGATAGGACGATTTTACACTATATACACAGGAACTATGTGTCTCTGACAGTGCGTTGGCAGCAGGGGAACGTTTCAGTTTTTATTGCCTTAATGTGCTTTTCATGGCCTGATAATCACGTTTTGGCCAAGTATGATAGATTTCATTGTAATATTGGGTTATTCACAAAGTGGAGATCAATTTCGGGTAATTTAGAAAATAAATGTTGTTTAAACTATTAAGTAAGTGATTAATATGGGTCAGAAAGCAACAAAAGGGATGGGTTTATTGTCAGACTGCAAAATGAAAATTGGAGAGTTACCGGGACGAGATATCATGGTCCAGCTTGGGCTAAGCCTAGTGGCCACCCAAAATGGCCTCCGACCCAGGGAATTACAGACCAAAAATATCTTCCACACCACCACATCTAACAGCTTCTACTCTCTCGACATTGTCGGGAATGATTCTGCCAAGGTAGCTGAAAGTCTAAGAGAACAGTCTGAAGATATCTGCCCAGCAGCCCCAGGACAGGAACAACAAACATGGCCATTACATGTCACCCTTAAGTTCATGGGAGACCGGACGACAAGTGGTTAAACCAATTCTCACAGTTGCCCACTCAACGAATCATAATTAACCACGTATATGCAACTGACCTAATGGACAACCCATTGCCCCCCAGACACATTGCCTATGGGGATGGATCATCATCAAAAACCCTGGATGGAGAAAAACACAACGTACATGCCGTGGTGACTCAAAAAGACAACCTCAAGACAGGACGACTCCCCGGCGACTGGTCTGCACAAGCCGCAGAAATAGTGGCACTGACAGAGGCATGTAGACTATTCCTAGAACAAGACGTGACGGTGGAAAGACACAGCCCAATCGCTGCTGAATTCCTAAGAGAAATGCAAAATCATGCCCCAGAAAAAGAGAAACTGCAATGGGAAACAGAAGGAGCCACTCAACACAAGAACGGACTCTATGCAGTAGAAAACAAGCCATGCGTCCCACGATCATTGTTTGAAGTAATTGCCAAATTGAGCCATGGGAGGAGCCATGTCTCAACAGAAGGGATGATCAGTACAGTACAACAAACAATGCATGTTCCCAGAGGTCTCCAAACTTACTTCAATTTTTTTTGCAGAAACTGTCTAAACTGCTGTAGACACAACACTCAAGGCAATGAACGACCCAAGCATGGAACAAGGCAAACAGGAACATATCCCTTCGAGCTTCTGAACATGGATTTCATCAAACTGAACCAAAGTGCTGGACTCGTCGAACAAACCATTAGAACAGTAAAACTCAGACTCAGAAAAACCATGGAAGATACAGGAAAACCATGGCAAGAATGTCTGAGCCTGGTAGAAACGTACATGAGAATCATTCCAACAGCACAGGGATGCACACCATTTGAGGCAGTGAAAGACAGACCCTTCCACTTAGCAATGTGGGAAAAAGATCTGGTGGTAGAAGAGAAAGGAGAAACAGAATCCCTCACTAAGTGGTTATGCAAAATGTTCCAAGAAAGAACTGTGATGAATGCAAAATAATCTGCCGACATCTTCTCTGTCTCCCACAGAGGAGGTCCTGTCCCCAGGAGACCTGGTACTCGTCAAGGTGATAAAAAGAAAGTGCTGGTCTTCTCCACGTTGGGACCGACCTCACCGTGTGATTTTGGCCATCTTCATCACCGCTCTGTGTTCAACCACATGGGGGGAACGTACCAGAACCTTGGTACACTCCCACTGGAGGTGAATGCCCCACTAGCTGGTTCAGGAAACGATCAGGGGCCCCCAGATCTGCATCCCATTAACCAAGACACCAATCGTCGTTCAAGTCCCTTTGCTCAGCCTACAGCTTACTCACTTGGGATTACACAGGACTGACTCCAGTTATTTTTATTGGTACCTACAAGCTCCCAGAGTCTGAGTGGTCTGGCCAGACACCTTGGACCAGGTCCTCCTCCATACAGACTACAAAACCATCACATGGCCCCTTTCCAAAGAAGCTACCACAATGACCGCTAACTTCACCAAGTTAGCCACCACCATCAAAGATGGTAAACATATGCTAGAGCTCACGACCAATATCCAACAAAAAGGCTGCATCAACCTATGCCTCCGACCGGACCGACCAGGAAAAGGCCCCCTCTTTACTATCACCATCCGCACTACTAGTCCAGCCATGGTCCCTAAAGTGATTGGTGTGAACCCCTTCGTACAACCATCCGCCACACGCCTACTCAAAATCCGCCTAACAGGAACACCTAAGCCTGAGTAGATACACCTTATTCTCGCCCATGTCCAAACACAGGAAGAAAACGATTACAACCCGATGATGAGGAACAGTTGGTACAGATACACCGCACTCACAGCCAGCGCCACAACCAATGAGTTGTTATGTCTGTTCCCTCATGCCTACTGCCGTAGCCCAACCACAGCTATGGTCCAACCGACAGAACGAAGAACTCGCCAACCTCACCTACAACTGTATCCTGGGTAATCTGAAAGAATCCTTCCAGCAAAGCTCGACCGCCTACATACCATGGTCGCAGTACCATTAGCAGCTACAGTCAATACCGCAACGTATGTCCAGTGCAACAACCGAACAGACTGTTATCCATCCTGTTTCAACTTCAGCGGACCGGATCCGAAGACCCCTTTGGACCAAGTTCACGTCACCAGGTGCGCCGAGATCAGACACATTCCTTCCCAATCATGGACAGTACTGGACCAAATATGGTGGCTCTGCGAATGGCAAGTGTATATGATCATCCCCACCAATACAACTGGGGTCTGTGTCCCTACATCTGCATCCGACCACACGTACGTTGTAACAGCAGACTCGATTCCAACTGTCGACGCCAACCCACATCTACCCACCAGGCGTCAACGACGGAGCTTTGATTTCTTCCCCCATGATTCAGTTTGGGGCTCGGATGTCCCCCTCTAATACAAACACTGGTCAGTCTCCTCCAAAATCATGATGGCGGTGTTCCCCAGGGTAGGAACAGCGAAGAATACCCTACGTCTGGAAACCATTGACTACAGATTCCAGGCCCGACACTAATCAATTACTTGTTGTCCTGCAAATGACTGAAACGTATCTGTCCAAAGTCTTAGGGACAACTGTCAGTTTTGGCTGTATTTAAGACACACTCACTGGTCATTCGACTAGAGTTGCAGTAACATCGCAGTGAACAGGACCCCACTGTAGGAACTCTCACTGTCCACTTGCAGTCTGGTAATACATATTTTCTATTTAAATTTATCTCACTCTTTCTTTACCTGCTCCTGAAGTTGTATTTTCAGACCAGTTTTTTTGCCCTAATGTGCGTTTCATGCGCTGAAAATCACGTTTTGGCCAAGTATCATAGTTTTCACTATAACTTAACCTAACCCTAACCCTAACCCTAACCCTAAACCTAACCCTAACCGTAACCCTAACCCTAACCGTAACCCTAACCCTAACCCTAACCCTAACCCTAACCCAAACCTTAACCCTAACCCAAACCCTAACCCTAACTTTCATCACTTAGAATGATATCAAATGAAAAACCTACTTAATTTGGACGATTATACACTATATACAGAGTAACTATGTGCCTCTGACAGTTTGTTTCGCAGCAGGGGAACATTTCAGTTTTTATTGCCTTAACGTGCGTTTCATGCGCTGAAAATCACGTTTTGGCTAAGTATCATAATTTTCACTATAACTTAATTTCTATCACTTAGAATGATGCCAAATGAAAAACTTACTTGAATTGGATAATTATACACTATATACACAGTTACTATGTGTCTCTGACAGTTTGTTTCGCAGCAGGGGAACATTTCAGTTTTTATTGCCTTAACGTGCGTTTCATGCGCTGAAAATCACGTTTTGGCCAAGTATCATAATTTTCACTATAACTTAATTTCTATCACTTAGAATGATGCCAAATGAAAAACTTACTTGAATTGGATAATTATACACTATATACACAGTTACTATGTGTCTCTGACAGTTTGTTTCGCTGCGGGGGAACATTTCAATTTTTATTGCCTTAATGTGCATTTCATGCGATGAAATTCACGTTTTGGCCAAGTATCATGGTTTTCACTATAACTTAATTTATATCACTCAGAATGATGCCAAATAAAAAAAGTACTTGAATTGGACGATTGTACACTATATACACAGTAACTATGTGTCTCTGACAGTTTGTTTGGAAGCAGGGGAACATTTCAGTTTTAATTGCCCTAATGTGCGTTTCATGCGCTGAAAATCACGTTTTGGCCAAGTATCATAGTTTTCACTATAACTTAACCTAACCCTAACCCTAATCCTAACCCTAACCCTAACCCAAACCCTAACCCTAACTTCCATCACTTAGAATGATATCAAATGAAAAACCTACTTAATTTGGACGATTATACCTTATACAGAGTAACTATGTGCCGCTGACAGTTTGTTTCGCAGCAGGGGAACATTCCAGTTTTTATTGCCTTAACGTGCGTTTCATGCGCTGAAAATCACGTTTTGGCCAAGTATCATAATTTTTCCTATAACTTAATTTCTATCACTTAGAAGGATGCCAAATGAAAAACTTACTTGAATTGGATAATTATACACTATAAACACAGTAACTATGTGTCTCTGACAGTTTGTTTCGCAGCAGGGGAACCTTTCAGTTTTTATTGCCTTAACGTGCGTTTCATATGCTGAAAATCACGTTTTGGCCAAGTATCATAATTTTCACTATAACTTAATTTCTATCACTCAGAATGATGCCAAATAAAAAACCTACTTGAATTGGACGATTTTACACTATATACACAGTAACTATGTGCCCCTGACAGTTTGTTTCGCAGCAGGGGAACATTTCAGTTTTTATTGCCTTAACGTGCGTTTCATGCGCTGAAAATCACGTTTTGGCCAAGTATCATAATTTTCACTATAACTTAATTTCTATCACTCAGAATGAAAAAAAAAAGAAAATCTTACTTGAATTGGACGATTTTACACTATATACACAGTAACTATGTGTCTCTGACAGTTGGTTTCGCAGCGGAGGAACATTTCAGTTTTTATTGCCCTAATGTGCATTTCATGAGCTGAAAATCACGTTTTGGCCAAGTATCATAGTTTTCACTATAACTTAATTTCTATCACTCAGAATGATGCTAAATGAAAAAACTTACTTGAATTGGAAGATAATACACTATATACACAGTAACTATGTGTCTCTGACAGTTTGTTTGGAAGCAGGGGAACATTTCAGTTTTTATTGCCTTAACGTGCGTTTCATGCGCTGAAAATGACGTTTTGGCCAAGAATCATAGTTTTCACAATAACTTAATTTCTAGCCATTAGAATGATTTAAAATGAATAACTTACTTGAATTGGACGATTTTACACTATATACACAGTAACTATGTGTCTCTGACAGTTTGTTTCGCAGCAGGGGAACATTTCAGTTTTTATTGCCTTAACGTGCTTTTCATGCGCTGAAAATCGTGTTTTGGCCAAGTATCATAGTTTTCATTACAACTTAATATCTAGCCATTAGAATGTTGCCAAATTAAAAACTTATTACATTATAAAATTTGATGATATTACACTATGTATAGAGACATTTGTGTCTCTGACAGTTTTACACAGTTTTACAAGTTATGACTCCAGACTCTTAATTTACAATTCTGCCTTTATGGATACATTGCATCACCACCCCCTGAGTGGATCACTTACCTCTCACTGTCTTTCACTTACCTTCATTCAGCATGTAGGTGTCAGATCAACTTGTACCTAATGTCTATTCATATTACCTAACCCGAAGTTATTACACAGAAGGGATTGTGGGGTGTTACCCCAAGTTTAGAGTCCCAACGGATGTGGGAAACTTACAGCGTCTGTCTGCCAGAGAGCAGCAGCTGGAACCGATTGTGACCAGGGTGGCATGGGTTCCTGATCATGTCCCTGGCTCTGCTGAGATAACGCGGGCTGGCAATGTCTTCCAGTGAGGGCAGAGTAGCCGACGATCTTCTGCGGAGTGGTGATACCTTTCTAAATAGCCTTTTTGTCTGCTGCCGTTCTTCCCGCGTACCACCAAATGTGCTTTTTATGCGCTGATAAGCACGTTTTGGTTGAATATGAAAGTTTTCAAGTGTGCACTTGACCCTGGATGACCTGGAGAGTGACAGTTGCTCCTGAAGTTGAACCTGTTTTCATCGCACAATTCAAGGAAACAATTGCAAACCCTGATAGCCAGCCTTTCTTATATTTCGCGAGGCGAACAAACAATTGCAAGGCCAACTAGTTAGTCTTTCTTACATTCCACGATCTTTTTAATCAATTGTAAAACCAGTTTGACTACTCTACCTTGCATTCTACGATCTTAACAAACAAAGGTAAAACCAGTATGACCACATGGTGCTACAAGAATAAACAATTATTAAGCCAGTTAGCCAGTCCATCCCACAATTCCCTCCTTTTGTGTCTGTGAAAATATCGAAATATTGAAGTGGCTGTTTCCATGAGCCAGAGAAGAACCAGTCAAGCCATCCTCGCTGTGGAACCGAATCTCCGGTCACAGCTCTCTGCATGTTCCTAATAGCCTGCAGGGCATCATGGACCGAGCAGGACATGCCGGCAGGGATGATGGGGCAGCACGAGTCTCCCACCATGGCACACACACAGCCCCGCTGGGTGGCCACTCCGTCAAGAGCAGGGCAGCCCTGGAAAATCACCTGGGCCATGGCGGCTACCCAGCCTGACTGATGCGCCGACACAGGCCCGGAACCTGCCTTCAATGGTCTTCAAATGCAGGGCGTTCCTTGCCGCTCCCACTCGAGGGAACTGAGCCATTAGGATTTTGGATGAGACTGACCAGTATTTGTGTTTGAGGGACACATCCGAGCCACACACTGGATCATGGTCGTGAGCTCCGTCAATAATGTGCCCAAATGGAGGTCATTGATTCGGGAATAACAGAACTTCTAAAGATCCCTAGATGATTATTTTTATTCATAAAAATCAAAAATACATCCCCATCGTCAATGAATACAATTTTTCGGGTAAATTCACTAACCAGAACAGACTGGGCCTGGTTCTAATACAACCACTATTTTAATCGCAAAATGCCTGTTTTGGACACTGTTTATGGTGGGAAAATAGTTCCAGAACCATCCTGGATAATTATTTTTACACAGAATAGTGAAAATACATCCATCTACACATTCAAAACTAATTATGGGTAGAAGCACCAACCAGAACCGACTGGGCCTGGTTCTAATACGACCACTATTTTAATAGCAAAATGCCTGTTTTGGACAATGTTTATGGTGGGAAACATTATTTTTATAGACAATAGTGAAACTACATCCACCTACGCAATCAACACAAATTCTGGGTAAATACAACAACCAGAACCGATTGGGCCTTGTTCTAATACAACCACTATTTTTATCGCAAAATGTTTTGGACACTATTGACGGTGGGAAATATTCCCAGAACATCCCTGCATCTTTAATTTTACACATAATAGTGAAAATGCATCCATCCCCACAAGTGACACTAAATCTGGGTAAAAGCGGCAACCAGAACCGACTGGGCCCGGTACTAATTCAACCACCATGCAAAATTAAGATCCATTGGAGGTTTTTGATTCTTCTATAAAAAAAAGCCTCAAAACATCCCTGCATGATTATTTTTAAACAGAATAGTAAAATATACATCCCTATCATCTTTGGACACAAGTTTCAGATATAAACAGCAACCAGACCCCACTGGACCCAGTTATAATGCAACTACTATTTTTTATCGCAAAATGCATGTTTTGGAGAAAATTTATGCTGGGAAATAGCCCTAGAACCATCCTGGATCTTTATTTTTAGACAGAATTGTGAAAATACATCCACCTACACAATCAATACTAACTCTGGGTATAAGCACCAACCAGAACCGACTGGGCTTGGTTCTAATACAACCACCATGCAAAATAAAGTGCCCAAATGGAGGTCATTTATTCGGCATAAAATAACTTCTGAACATCCCTAGATGATGATTTCTATACAGAATAGTGAAAAATACAACCCCTTTCCCATCGGACACAAGTTACGGGTGTATACACAAACCAGAACGGACTCGGCCTGGTTCTAATACAACCACTATGCAAAATAAAGTGCCCAAAGGGAGGTCATTGATTCGGGCATAAAAGAACTTCTGAAAATCCCTAGATGATTATTTTTATAGAGAATAGTCAAAAATACATCCCCATTATCATTTGACACAAGTTCCGGCTAAATACACGAACCAGAACCGACTGGGCCTGGTTCTAATTCAACCACCTTGCAAAATAAAGATCCATAATGGAGGTTTTTGATTCTTGTATAAAAAAAAGCCCCAAAACATCCCTGCATGATTATGTTTAAACAGAATAGTAAAATATACATCCCCATCATCTTTGGACACAAGTTTCGGATATAAACAGCAACCAGAACCGAGACAACCCAGTAATAATGCAACTACTATTTTTCATCGCAAAATGCATGTTTTGGAGACTATTTATGGTGGCAAATACCCCTAGAACCATCCTGGATCTTTATTTTTAGACAGAATAGTGAAAATACATCCACCTACACAATCAACACTAACTCTGGGTAAAAGCACCAACCAGAACCGACTGGGCTTGGTTCTAATACAACCACTATTTTTGTCGCAAAATGCATGTTTTTGACACTATTTATGGTGGGAAATAGTCTCAGAACATCCCTGGATCTTTATTCTTAAAGAAAATAGTGAAAATACATCCACCCACACAATCGACACTAATTGTGGGTAAAGCACCAACCAGAACCGACTGGGCCTGGTTCTAAACAACCACTTGTAAATAAAGTGCCCAAATCTAGGTCATTGATTCGGGCATAACAGAACTTCTGAACATCCCTAGAATATTATTTTTATAAAGAATAATCAAAAATACATCCCCATCATCATTGGACACAATTTCTGGGTAAAAACACGAACCAGAACCGACTGGTCCTGGTTCTAATACAACCACTACTTTAACCGCAAAATGCCTGTTTAGGACACTGTTTGTGGTGGGAAATAGCTCCAGAACCATCCTGGATCATTATTGTTATACAAAATAGTGAAAATACATCCACTCACACAATAAACACAAATTCTGGGTAAAAGCACCAAACACGATTATACACAAACAAAGGTAAAACCAGTATGACCACATGGTGCGACAAGAATAAACAATTATAAGCCAGTTAGCCAGTCCATCCCACAATTCCCTCCTTTTGTGTCTGTGAAAATATCGAAATAATGAAGTGGCTGTTTCCATGAGCCAGAGAAGAACCAGTCAAGCCATCCTCGTTGTGGAACCGAATCTCCGGTCACAGCTCTCTGCATGTTCCTAATATCCTGCAGGGCATCATGGACCGAGCAGGACATGCCGGCAGGGATGAAGGGGCAGCACGAGTCTCCCACCATGGCACACACACAGCCCCGCTGGGTGG
Organism: Stigmatopora nigra; assembly: GCF_051989575.1. Classification (NCBI taxonomy): domain Eukaryota; kingdom Metazoa; phylum Chordata; class Actinopteri; order Syngnathiformes; family Syngnathidae; genus Stigmatopora; species Stigmatopora nigra. The sequence continues at coordinate 214,273 of NW_027551609.1, forward strand.
CCACTCCGTCAAGAGCATGGCAGCCCTGGAAAATCACCTGGGCCATGGCGGCTACCCAGCCTGACTGATGCGCTGACACAGGCCTGGAACCTGCCTTCAATGGTCTTCAAATGCAGGGCGTTCCTTGCCGCTCCCACTCAAGGGAACTGAGCCATTAGGATTTTGGATGAGACTGACCAGTATTTGTGTTTGAGGGACACATCCGAGCCACACACTGGATCATGGTCGTGAGCTCCGTCAATAATGTGCCCAAATGGAGGTCATTGATTCGGGAATAACAGAACTTCTAAAGATCCCTAGATGATTATTTTTATACATAAAAATCAAAAATACATCCCCATCGTCAATGAATACAATTTTTCGGGTAAATTCACTAACCAGAACAGACTGGGCCTGGTTCTAATACAACCACTATTTTAATCGCAGAATGCCTGTTTTGGACACTGTTTATGGTGGGAAAATAGTTCCAGAACCATCCTGGATAATTATTTTTACACAGAATAGTGAAAATACATCCATCTACACATTCAAAACTAATTATGGGTAGAAGCACCAACCAGAACCGACTGGGCCTGGTTCTAATACGACCACTATTTTAATAGCAAAATGCCTGTTTTGGACAATGTTTATGGTGGGAAACATTATTTTTATAGACAATAGTGAAACTACATCCACCTACGCAATCAACACAAATTCTGGGTAAATACACCAACCAGAACCGATTGGGCCTTGTTCTAATACAACCACTATTTTTATCGCAAAATGTTTTGGACACTATTGACGGTGGGAAATATTCCCAGAACATCCCTGCATCTTTAATTTTACACATAATAGTGAAAATGCATCCATCCCCACAAGTGACACTAAATCTGGGTAAAAGCGGCAACCAGAACCGACTGGGCCCGGTACTAATTCAACCACCATGCAAAATTAAGATCCATTGGAGGTTTTTGATTCTTCTATAAAAAAAAGCCTCAAAACATCCCTGCATGATTATTTTTAAACAGAATAGTAAAATATACATCCCTATCATCTTTGGACACAAGTTTCAGATATAAACAGCAACCAGACCCCACTGGACCCAGTTATAATGCAACTACTATTTTTTATCGCAAAATGCATGTTTTGGAGAAAATTTATGCTGGGAAATAGCCCTAGAACCATCCTGGATCTTTATTTTTAGACAGAATTGTGAAAATACATCCACCTACACAATCAATACTAACTCTGGGTATAAGCACCAACCAGAACCGACTGGGCTTGGTTCTAATACAACCACCATGCAAAATAAAGTGCCCAAATGGAGGTCATTTATTCGGCATAAAATAACTTCTGAACATCCCTAGATGATGATTTCTATACAGAATAGTGAAAAATACAACCCCTTTCCCATCGGACACAAGTTACGGGTGTATACACAAACCAGAACGGACTCGGCCTGGTTCTAATACAACCACTATGCAAAATAAAGTGCCCAAAGGGAGGTCATTGATTCGGGCATAAAAGAACTTCTGAAAATCCCTAGATGATTATTTTTATAGAGAATAGTCAAAAATACATCCCCATTATCATTTGACACAAGTTCCGGCTAAATACACGAACCAGAACCGACTGGGCCTGGTTCTAATTCAACCACCTTGCAAAATAAAGATCCATAATGGAGGTTTTTGATTCTTGTATAAAAAAAAGCCCCAAAACATCCCTGCATGATTATGTTTAAACAGAATAGTAAAATATACATCCCCATCATCTTTGGACACAAGTTTCGGATATAAACAGCAACCAGAACCGAGACAACCCAGTAATAATGCAACTACTATTTTTCATCGCAAAATGCATGTTTTGGAGACTATTTATGGTGGCAAATACCCCTAGAACCATCCTGGATCTTTATTTTTAGACAGAATAGTGAAAATACATCCACCTACACAATCAACACTAACTCTGGGTAAAAGCACCAACCAGAACCGACTGGGCTTGGTTCTAATACAACCACTATTTTTGTCGCAAAATGCATGTTTTTGACACTATTTATGGTGGGAAATAGTCTCAGAACATCCCTGGATCTTTATTCTTAAAGAAAATAGTGAAAATACATCCACCCACACAATCGACACTAATTGTGGGTAAAGCACCAACCAGAACCGACTGGGCCTGGTTCTAAACAACCACTTGTAAATAAAGTGCCCAAATCTAGGTCATTGATTCGGGCATAACAGAACTTCTGAACATCCCTAGAATATTATTTTTATAAAGAATAATCAAAAATACATCCCCATCATCATTGGACACAATTTCTGGGTAAAAACACGAACCAGAACCGACTGGTCCTGGTTCTAATACAACCACTACTTTAACCGCAAAATGCCTGTTTAGGACACTGTTTGTGGTGGGAAATAGCTCCAGAACCATCCTGGATCATTATTGTTATACAAAATAGTGAAAATACATCCACTCACACAATAAACACAAATTCTGGGTAAAAGCACCAAACACGATTATACACAAACAAAGGTAAAACCAGTATGACCACATGGTGCGACAAGAATAAACAATTATAAGCCAGTTAGCCAGTCCATCCCACAATTCCCTCCTTTTGTGTCTGTGAAAATATCGAAATAATGAAGTGGCTGTTTCCATGAGCCAGAGAAGAACCAGTCAAGCCATCCTCGTTGTGGAACCGAATCTCCGGTCACAGCTCTCTGCATGTTCCTAATATCCTGCAGGGCATCATGGACCGAGCAGGACATGCCGGCAGGGATGAAGGGGCAGCACGAGTCTCCCACCATGGCACACACACAGCCCCGCTGGGTGGCCACTCCGTCAAGAGCATGGCAGCCCTGGAAAATCACCTGGGCCATGGCGGCTACCCAGCCTGACTAATGCGCTGACACAGGCCCGGAACCTGCCTTCAATGGTCTTCAAATGCAGGGCGTTCCTTGCCGCTTCCACTCAAGGGAACTGAGCCATTAGGATTTTGGATGAGACTGACCAGTATTTGTGTTTGAGGGACACATCCGAGCCACACACTGGATCATGGTCGTGAGCTCCGTCAATAATGTACCCAAATGGAGGTCATTGATTCGGGAATAACAGAACTTCCGAAGATCCCTAGATGATTATTTTTATACATAATAATCAAAAATACATCCCCATCGTCAATGAATACAATTTTTCGGGTAAATTCACTAACCAGAACAGACTGGGCCTGGTTCTAATACAACCACTATTTTAATCGCAGAATGCCTGTTTTTGACACTGTTTATGGTGGGAAAATAGCTCCAGAACCATCCTGGATCATTATTTTTACACAGAATAGTGAAAATACATCCATCTACACATTCAAAACTAATTATGGGTAGAAGCACCAACCAGAACCGACTGGGCCTGGTTCTAATACGACCACTATTTTAATAGCAAAATGCCTGTTTTGGACAATGTTTATGGTGGGAAACATTATTTTTATAGGAAATAGTGAAACTACATCCACCTACTCAATCAACACAAATTCTGGGTAAATACACCAACCAGAACCGATTGGGCCTTGTTCTAATACAACCACTATTTTTATCGCAAAATGTTTTGGACACTATTGACGGTGGGAAATATTCCCAGAACATCCCTGCATCTTTAATTTTACACATAATAGTGAAAATGCATCCATCCACACAATTGACACTAAATCTGGGTAAAAGCGGCAACCAGAACCGACTGGGCCCGGTTCTAATTCAACCACCGTGCAAAATTAAGATCCATTGGAGGTTTTTGATTCTTGTGTAAAAAAAAGCCCCAAAACATCCCTGCATGATTATTTTTAAACAGAATAGTAAAATATACATCCCCATCATCTTTGGACACAAGTTTCGGATATAAACAGCAACCAGAACCCAGACTACCCAGTTATAATGCAATTATCCATCGTTCCTGCCTGCCTAAAATCTGCCACCATCATTCCTGTCCCCAAAAAGGCCAACCATCGGCAGCTTGAACGATTACAGGCCTGTTGCTCTCACGCCTGTGATCATGAAGTGCTTTGAAAAGTTGGTGGCCCGACACATCAGAAGGACAATCCCCCCCCCCCCCCTCAGTTGACCCTCACCAGTTTGCTTATATAGAAAACAGGTCCACTGAGGATGCTATCGCTGTGGCTCTTCACACAGCACTGAGCCACCTGGAGCACCGGGGGAACTATGTGACAATGCTTTTTATAGACTATAGCTCAGCCTTTAACACCATCAAGCCTGACATCCTGAAGGACAAACTCTACCACCTTGGACTATCCTCTTCAATCTGCTGCTGGGTAAAGAACTTCTTGACTGGTCGACCACAAACTGTCAGAATGGGTCCACACCTCTCTTCCGCCATTACACTGAACACTGGCTCACCACAAGGCTGTGTACTAAGTCCTGTCCTGTACTCCTTGTACACATACGACTGCACACCAGCCCACCAGTCAAACTCTATCATCAAATTCGCCGATGACTCCACTGTGATCGGACTCATCTCAGGCGGGGATGAGTCAGCTTACAGAGACGAGGTCGACAAACTGTCTTCTTGGTGCTCGGCGAACAATCTTACACTAAATACCGCAAAGACTAAAGAAATAATCCTGGACTTTCGCAAGCGCAGCACAGACCTGGCCCCACTCCTCATTAACGGAGTATGTGTAGAGAGGGTCCAATCCTTCAAATTTCTGGGAGTCCACGTCACGGATAGGCTCTCCTGGTCCACAAACACCACAGTGTTAGTAAAGAAGGCCCAGAAACGACTCCACTTTCTCAGGGTACTGAGAAGGGACAAATTGGACACCAAGCTTCTGGCAACCTTCTACAGAGCCACTGTGGAGAGCATCCTGACTTACGGCATTACAGTGTGGTATACCGGAAGCACGGCAGCAGACAAAAAAGCCATACAGAGGGTGATAAACACTGCCCAGAAGATCGTCGGCTGCTCTCTGCCATCACTAGAAGACATTGCCAACCCCCGATACCTTAGAAGAGCCGGGTCCATTATTGGAGACCCATACCACCCTGGACACGGCCTGTTCCAGTTGCTTCCATCTGGCAGACGCTACAGGTCCTACAAAGCACGGACAAACAGGCTCAAGGACAGCTTTTTCCCAACAGCCATCAGGTCTCTGAACCTGCAGCAACACGTGACGTGACGACTACACATATCCCTACTATGAAATTAAGTCAAGTCGAAATGAAGTAACAGGAAGGTCGTTTGGCGCAGATCTGCCTTCCAAAGGCTGACTGAGGGAGGGTAAGTATAAAGACTGAGAGGTAAGTGATCCACCTTATTCTTGTTGGCATCGGTGAGGCAACTTGCAGTCGCCGCAAAATGGCGCTCAAGGCGGAGAGCTAACAAGTATGAATATGTCATAAATAAATGTCATAAATGTGTCTGGCCTGGGAAGACGAACTTGTGGAGAAGCACTATACAATTTTGTCATACGCTGCTGAGGGTATGATGACTACTAGGCTTTTTGTCAAGTCAATGATGACGACAATGCCTATGTCTGATTTTCATTTTTTCATTTTTTCAACTACTATTTTTTATCGCAAAATGCATGTTTTGGAGACTATTTATGGTGGTAAATACCCCTGGAACCATCCTGGATCTTTATTTTTAGACAGAATAGTGAAAATACATCCACCTACACAATCAACACAAACTCTGGGTAAAAGCACCAACCAGAACCGACTGGGCTTGGTTCTACTACAACCAACATGCAAAATAAAGTGCCCAAATGGAGGTCATTTATTCGGGCATAGAAGAACTTCTGAACATCCCTAGATGATAATTTTTATACAGAATAGTCAAAAATACAACCCCATTCCTATTGGACACACGTTACGGGTGTATACACATACCAGAACCGACTGGGCCTGGTTCTAATACAACCACTATTTTTGTCGCAAAATGCATGTTTTTGACACTATTTCTGGTGGGAAATAGTCTCAGAACATCCCTGGATCTTTATTCTTACAAAGAATAGTGAAAATACATCCACCCACACAATCAACACTAATTGTGGGTAAAGCACCAACCAGAACTGACTGGGCCTGGTTCTAAACAACCACTTGTAAATAAAGTGCCCAAATTGAGGTCATTGATTAGGGCATAACAGAACTTCTGAACATCCCTAGAATATTATTTTTATGAAGAATAATCAAAAATACATCCCCATAATCATTGGACACAATTTCTGGGTAAAAAACACGAACCAGAACCGACTGGGCCTGGTTCTAATACAACCACTACTTTAACCGCAAAATGCCTGTTTTGGACACTGTTTGTGGTGGGAAATAGCTCCAGAATCATCCTGGATCATTATTGTTATACAAAATAGTGAAAATACATCCACTCACACAATAAACACAAATTCTGGGTAAAAGCACCAACCAAAACCTACTGGGCCTGTTTCTAAACCACCACTTGTAAATAAAGTGACCAAATGAAAGTAATTCATTCGGGCATAACAGAACTTCTGAACATCGCTAGATGATTACTTCTATACAGAATAGTCAAGTATACATCCCCATCATAATTGGACACAAGTTTCGTATACAAACACCCACCAGAACCGACTGGACCCTGTTATAATGCAGCGACTATTTTGTATCGCAAAATGCATGTTTTGGACACTATTTATGGTGGGAAATAGCCCCGGAACTGTCCTGGATCTTTATTTTTAGACAGAATAGTGAAAATACATCTACCCACACAATGGATACTATATCTGGGTAAAAGCACCAACCAGAACCGACTGGGCCTGGTTCTTAAAAACCACCACTTGTAAATAAAGTGCCCAAATTGAGGTCATTGATTCGGGCATAACAGAACTTCTGAACATCCCTAGATGATTATTTTTATACAGAATAATCAAAAATACATCCTTATCATCATTGGACACAACTTCTGGGTAAAAACACCAACCAGAATCGCCTGGGCCTGGTTCTAATACAACCACTATTTTAATCGCAAAATGCCTGTTTTGGACACTTTTTATGGTGGGAAATAGCTCCAGAATCACCTAGAAAGATGCCAATGAAAGACCTACATGGATAGGACGATTTTACACTATATACACAGGAACTATGTGTCTCTGACAGTGCGTTGGCAGCAGGGGAACGTTTCAGTTTTTATTGCCTTAATGTGCTTTTCATGGCCTGATAATCACGTTTTGGCCAAGTATGATAGATTTCATTGTAATATTGGGTTAATCACAAAGTGGAGATCAATTTCGGGTAATTTAGAAAATATTGTTGTTTAAACTATTAAGTAAGTGATTAATATGGGTCAGAAAGCAAAACGAAGGGATGGGTTTATTGTCAGAATGCAAAATGAAAATCGGAGAGTTACCGGGACGAGATATCATGGTCCAGCTTGGGCTAAGCCTAGTGGCCACCCAAAATGGCCTCCGACCCAGGGAATTACAGACCAAAAATATCTTCCACACCACCACATCTAACAGCTTCTACTCTCTCGACATTGTCGGGAATGATTCTGCCAAGGTAGCTGAAAGTCTAAGAGAACAGTCTGAAGATATCTGCCCAGCAGCCCCAGGACAGGAACAACAAACATGGCCATTACATGTCACCCTTAAGTTCATGGGAGACCGGACGACAAGTGGTTAAACCAATTCTCACAGTTGCCCACTCAACGAATCATAATTAACCACGTATATGCAACTGACCTAATGGACAACCCATTGCCCCCCAGACACATTGCCTATGGGGATGGATCCTCTTCAAAAACCCTGGATGGAGAAAAACACAACGTACATGCCGTGGTGACTCAAAAAGACAACCTCAAGACAGGACGACTCCCCGGCGACTGGTCTGCACAAGCCGCAGAAATAGTGGCACTGACAGAGGCATGTAGACTATTCCTAGAACAAGACGTGACGGTGGAAAGACACAGCCCAATCGCTGCTGAATTCCTAAGATAAATGCAAAATCATGCCCCAGAAAAAGAGAAACTGCAATGGGAAACAGAAGGAGCCAGTCAACACAAGAACGGACTCTATGCAGTAGAAAACAAGCCATGCGTCCCACGATCATTGTTTGAAGTAATTGCCAAATTGAGCCATGGGAGGAGCCATGTCTCAACAGAAGGGATGATCAGTACAGTACAACAAACAATGCATGTTCCCAGAGGTCTCCAAACTTACTTCAATTTTTTTTGCAGAAACTGTCTAAACTGCTGTAGACACAACTCTCAAGGCAACGAACGACCCAAGCATGGAACAAGGCAAACAGGAACATATCCCCTCGAGCTTCTGAACATGGATTTCATCAAACTGAACCAAAGTGCTGGACTCGTCGAACAAACCATTAGAACAGTAAAACTCAGACTCAGAAAAACCATGGAAGATACAGGAAAACCATGGCAAGAATGTCTGAGCCTGGTAGAAACGTACATGAGAATCATTCCAACAGCACAGGGATGCACACCATTTGAGGCAGTGAAAGACAGACCCTTCCACTTAACAATGTGGGAAAAAGATCTGGTGGTAGAAGAGAAAGGAGAAACAGAATCCCTCACTAAGTGGTTATGCAAAATGTTCCAAGAAAGAACTGTGATGAATGCAAAATAATCTGCCGACATCTTCTCTGTCTCTCACAGAGGAGGTCCTGTCCCCAGGAGACCTTGTACTAGTCAAGGTGATAAAAAGAAAGTGCTGGTCTTCTCCACGTTGGGACGAACCTCACCGTGTGATTTTGGCCATCATCATCACCGCTCTGTGTTCAACCACATGGGGGGAACGTACCAGAACCTTGGTACACTCCCACTGGAGGAGAATGCCCCACTAGCTGGTTCAGGAAACGATCAGGGGCCCCCAGATCTGCATCCCATTAACCAAGACACCAATCGTCGTTCAAGTCCCTTTGCTCAGCCTACAGCTTACTTACTTGGGATTACACAGGACTGACTCCAGTTATTTTTATTGGTACCTACAAGCTCCCAGAGTCTGAGTGGTCTGGCCAGACACCTTGGACCAGGTCCTCCTCCATACAGGCTACAAAACCATCACATGGCCCCTTTCCAAAGAAGCTACCACCATGACCGCTAACTTCACCAAGTTAGCCACCACCATCAAAGATGGTGAACATATGCTAGAGCTCACGACCAATATACAACAAAAAGGCTGCATCAACCTATGCCTCCGACCGGACCGACCAGGAAAAGGCCCCCTCTTTACTATCACCATCCGCACTACTAGTCCAGCCATGGTCCCTAAAGTGATTGGTGTGAACCCCTTCGTACAACCATCCGCCACACGCCTACTCAAAATCTGCCTGGCAGGAACACCTAAGCCTGAGTAGATACACCTTATTCTCGCCCATGTCCAAACACAGGAAGAAAACGATTACAACCCGATGATGAGGAACAGTTGGTACAGATACACCGCACTCACAGCCCGCGCCACAACCAATGAGTTGTTATGTCTGTTCCCTCATGCCTACTGCCGTAGCCCAACCACAGCTATGGTCCAACCGACAGAACGAAGAACTCGCCAACCTCACCTACAACTGTATCCTGGGTAATCTGAAAGAATCCTTCCAGCAAAGCTCGACCGCCTACATTCCATGGTCGCAGTACCATTAGCAGCTACAGTAAATACCGCAACGTATGTCCAGTGCAACAACCGAACAGACTGTTATCCATCCTGTTTAAACTTCAGCGGACCAGATCCGAAGACCCCTTTGGACCAAGTTCACGTCACCAGGTGCGCCGAGATCAGACACATTCCTTCCCAATCATGGACAGTACTGGACCAAATATGGTGGCTCTGCGAATGGCAAGTGTATATGATCATCCCCACCAATACAACTGGGCTCTGTGTCCCTACATCTGCATCCGACCACACGTACGTTGTAACAGCAGACTCGATTCCAACTGTCGACGCCAACCCACATCTGCCCACCAGGCGTCAACGACGGAGCTTTGATTTCTTCCCCCATGATTCAGTTTGGGGCTCGGATGTCCCCCTCTAATACAAACACTGGTCAGTCTCCTCCAAAATCATGATGGCGGTGTTCCCCAGGGTAGGAACAGCGAAGAACACCCTACGTCTGGAAACCATTGACTACAGATTCCAGGCCCGACACTAATCAATTACTTGTTGTCCTGCAAATGACTAAAACGTATCTGTCCAAAGTCTTAGGGACAACTGTCAGTTTTGGCTGTATTTAAGACACACTCACTGCTCATTCGACTAGAGTTGCAGTAACATCGCAGTGAACAGGACCCCACTGTAGGAACTCTCACTGTCCACTTTGCAGTCTGGTAATACATATTTTCTATTTAAATTTATCTCACACTTTCTTTACCTGCTCCTGAAGTTGTATTTTCAGACCAGTTTTTTTGCCCTAATGTGCGTTTCATGCGCTGAAAATCACGTTTTGGCCAAGTATCATAGTTTTCACTATAACTTAACCTAACCCTAACCCTAACCCTAACCCTAACCCTAACCCTAACCCTAACCCAAACCCTAACCCTAACTTCCATCACTTAGAATGATATCAAATGAAAAACCTACTTAATTTGGACGATTTTACACTATATACACAGTAACTATGTGTCACTGACAGTTTGTTTCGCAGCGAGGGAACATTTCAGTTTTTATTGCCATAATGTGCATTTCATGCGCTGAAAATCACGTTTTGGCCAAGTATCATAGTTTTAACTATAACTTAATTTCTATCACTTAGAATGGTATCAAATGAAAAACCTACTTAATTTGGACGATTATACACTATATACACAGTAACTATGTGTCACTGACAGTTTGTTTCGCAGCGAGGGAACATTTCAGTTTTTATTGCCATAATGTGCATTTCATGCGCTGAAAATCACGTTTTGGCCAAGTATCATAGTTTTCACTATAACTTAATTTCTATCACTTAGAATGATGCCAAATAAAAAACTTACTTGAAAGGGACAATTATACACTATATACACAGTAACTATGTGCCTCTGACAGTATGTTTCGCAGCAGGGGAACATTTCAGTTTTTATTGCCTTAACGTGCGTTTCATGTGCTGAAAATCACGTTTTGGCCAAGTATCATAATTTTCACTATAACTTAATTTCTATCACTTAGAATGATGCTAAATGAAAAACTTACTTGAATTGGACGATTTTACACTATATACACAGTAACTATGTGTCTCTAACAGTTTGTTTCGCAGCAGGGGAACATTTCAGTTTTTATTGCCTTAACGTGCGTTTCATGCGCTGAAAATCACGTTTTGGCCAAGTATCATAGTTTTCACTATAACTTAATTTCCATCACTCATGAATTGGACGATTTTACACTATATACACAGTAACTATGTGCCTCTGACAGTTTGTTTCGCAGCCGGGGAACATTTCAGTTTTTATTGCCTTAACGTGCGTTTCATGTGCTGAAAATCACGTTTTGGCCAAGTATCATAATTTTCACTATAACTTAATTTCTATCACTTAGAATGATGCTAAATGAAAAACTTACTTGAATTGGACGATAATACACTATATACACAGTAACTATGTATCTCTGACAGTTTGTTTCGCAGCAGGGGAACATTTCAGTTTTTATTGCCCTAATGTGCGTTTCATGCGCTGAAAATCACCTTTTGGCCAAGTATCATAGTTTTCACTATAACTTAATTTCCATCACTTAGAATGATGCTAAATGCAAAACTTACTTGGATTGGACGATTTTACACTATATACACAGTAATTATGTGTCTCTGACAGTTTGTTTGTCAGTGGGGGAACATTTCAGTTTTTATTGCCTTAACGTGCGTTTCATGCGCTGAAAATCACGTTTTGGCCAAGTATCATAATTTTCACTATAACTTAATTTCTATCACTTAGAATGATGCCAAATGAAAAACCTACTTGAATTGGACGATTATACACTATATACAGAGTAACTATGTGCCTCTGACAGTTTGTTTCGCAGCAGGGGAACATTTCAGTTTTTATTGCCTTAACGTGCGTTTCATGCGCTGAAAATCACGTTTTGGCCAAGTATCATAATTTTCACTATAACTTAATTTCTATCACTTAGAATGATGCCAAATGAAAATCTTACTTGAATTGGATAATTATACACTATATACACAGTAACTATGTGTCTCTGACAGTTTGTTTCGCAGCAGGGGAACATTTCAGTTTTTATTGCCCTAATGTGCGTTTCATGCGCTGAAAATCACCTTTTGGCCAAGTATCATAGTTTTCACTATAACTTAATTTTCATCACTTAGAATGATGCTAAATGCAAAACTTACTTGGATTGGACGATTTTTCACTATATACACAGTAATTATGTGTCTCTGACAGTTTGTTTCGCAGCGGGGGAACATTTCAGTTTTTATTGCCTTAACGTGCGTTTCATGCGCTGAAATTCACGTTTTGGCCAAGTATCATAATTTTCACTATAACTTAATTTCTATCACTTAGAATGATGCCAAATGAAAAACCTATTTGAATTGGACAATTATACACTATATACACAGTAATTATGTGTCTCTGACAGTTTGTTTCGCAGCAGGGGAACATTTCAGTTTTTATTGCCTTAACATTAAAATTTGATGATATTACACTATGTATAGAGACATTTGTGTCTCTGACAGTTTTACACAGTTTTACAAGTTATGACTCCAGACTCTTAATTTACAATTCTGCCTTTATGGATACATTGCATCACCACCCCCTGAGTGGATCACTTACCTCTCACTGTCTTTCACTTACCTTCATTCAGCATGTAGGTGTCAGATCAACTTGTACCTAATTGTAACCTGTCTATTCATATAACCTAACCCGAAGTTATTACACAGAAGGGATTGTGTGGTGTTACCCCAAGTTTAGAGTCCCAACGGATGTGGGAAACTTACAGCGTCTGTCTGCCAGAGAGCAGCAGCTGGAACCGATTGTGACCAGGGTGGCATGGGTTCCTGATCATGTCCCTGGCTCTGCTGAGGTAACGCGGGCTGGCAATGTCTTCCAGTGAGGGCAGAGTATCCGACGATCTTCTGCGGAGTGGTGATACCTTTCTAAATAGCCTTTTTGTCTGCTGCCGTTCTTCCCGCGTACCACCAAATGTGCTTTTTATGCGCTGATAAGCACGTTTTGGTTGAATATGAAAATTTTCAAGTGTGCACTTGACCCTGGATGACCTGGAGAGTGACAGTTGCTCCTGAAGTTGAACCTGTTTTCATCGCACAATTCAAGGAAACAATTGCAAACCCTGATAGCCAGCCTTTCTTATATTTCGCGAGGCGAACAAACAATTGCAAGGCCAACTAGTTAGTCTTTCTTACATTCCACGATCTTTTTAATCAATTGTAAAACCAGTTTGACTACTCTACCTAGCATTCTACGATCTTAACAAACAAAGGTAAAACCAGTATGACCACATGGTGCGACAAGAATAAACAATTATTAAGCCAGTTAGCCAGTCCATCCCACAATTCCCTCCTTTTGTGTCTGTGAAAATATCGAAATATTGAAGTGGCTGTTTCCATGAGCCAGAGAAGAACCAGTCAAGCCATCCTCGCTGTGGAACCGAATCTCCGGTCACAGCTCTCTGCATGTTCCTAATAGCCTGCAGGGCATCATGGACCGAGCAGGACATGCCGGCAGGGATGATGGGGCAGCACGAGTCTCCCACCATGGCACACACACAGCCCCGCTGGGTGGCCACACCGTCAAGAGCAGGGCAGCCCTGGAAAATCACCTGGGCCATGGCGGCTACCCAGCCTGACTGATGCGCCGACACAGGCCCGGAACCTGCCTTCAATGGTCTTCAAATGCAGGGCGTTCCTTGCCGCTCCCACTCAAGGGAACTGAGCCATTAGGATTTTGGATGAGACTGACCAGTATTTGTGTTTGAGGGACACATCCGAGCCACACACTGGATCATGGTCGTGAGCTCCGTCAATAATGTGCCCAAATGGAGGTCATTGATTCGGGAATAACAGAACTTCTAAAGATCCCTAGATGATTATTTTTATACATAATAATCAAAAATACATCCCCATCGTCAATGAATACAATTTTTCGGGTAAATTCACTAACCAGAACAGACTGGGCCTGGTTCTAATACAACCACTATTTTAATCGCAGAATGCCTGTTTTGGACACTGTTTATGGTGGGAAAATAGTTCCAGAACCATCCTGGATAATTATTTTTACACAGAATAGTGAAAATACATCCATCTACACATTCAAAACTAATTATGGGTAGAAGCACCAACCAGAACCGACTGGGCCTGGTTCTAATACGACCACTATTTTAATAGCAAAATGCCTGTTTTGGACAATGTTTATGGTGGGAAACATTATTTTTATAGACAATAGTGAAACTACATCCACCTACTCAATCAACACAAATTCTGGGTAAATACACCAACCAGAACCGACTGGGCCTTGTTCTAATACAACCACTATTTTTATCGCAAAATGTTTTGGACACTATTGACGGTGGGAAATATTCCCAAAACATCCCTGCATCTTTAATTTTACACATAATAGTGAAAATGCATCCATCCACACAATTGACACTAAATCTGGGTAAAAGCGGCAACCAGAACCGACTGGGCCCGGTTCTAATACGACCACTATTTTAATCGCAAAATGCCTGTTTTGGACAATGTTTATGGTGGGAAACATTATTTTTATAGAAAATAATGAAACTACATCCACCTACTCAACCAACACAAATTCTGGGTAAATACACCAACCAGAACCGATTGGTCCTTGTTCTAATACAACCACTATTTTTATTGCAAAATGTTTTGGACACTATTGACGGTGGGAAATATTCCCAAAACATCCCTGCATCTTTAACTTTACACATAATAGTGAAAATGCATCCATCCACACAATTGACACTAAATCTGGGTAAAAGCGGCAACCAGAACCGACTGGTCCCGGTTCTAATTCAACAACCATGCAAAATTAAGATCCATTGGAGGTTTTTTATTCTTGTATAAAAAAAGCCCCAAAACATCCCTGCATGATTATTTTTAAACAGAATAGTAAAATATACATCCCAATCATCTTTGGACACAAGTTTCAGATATAAACAGCAACCAGACCCGACTGGACCCAGTTATAATGCAACTACTATTTTTTATGGCAAAATGCATGTTTTGGAGAAAATTTATGCTGGGAAATAGCCCTAGAACCATCCTGGATCTTTAATTTTAGACAGAATTGTGAAAATACATCCACCTACACAATCAATACTAACTCTGGGTATAAGACCCAACCAGAACCGACTGGGCTTGGTTCTAATACAACCACCATGCAAAATAAAGTGCCCAAATGGAGGTCATTTATTCGGGCATAAAATAACTTCTGAACATCCCTAGATGACGATTTTTATACAGAATAGTGAAAAATACAACCCCATTCCCATCGGACACAAGTTACGGGTGTATACACAAACCAGAACCGACTGGGCCTGGTTCTAATACAACCACTATGCAAAATAAAGTGCCCAAAGGGAGGTCATTGATTAGGGCATAAAAGAACTTCTGAAAATCCCTCGATGATTATTTTTATAGAGAATAGTAAAAAATACATCCCCATTATCATTTGACACAAGTTCCGGCTACATACATCAACCAGAACCGACTGGGCCTGGTTCTAATAGGACCACTATTTTAATCGCGAAGTGCCTGTTATGGACACTATTGACGGTGGGAAATATTCCCTGAACCTCCCTGCATCTTTAATTTCACACAGAATAGTGAAAATGCATCCATCAAATCAATTGACACTAATTCTTGGTAAAATCACCAACCAGAACCGACTGGGCCCGGTTCTAATTCAACCACCATGCAAAATAACGATCCATAATGGAGGGTTTTGATTCTTGTATAAAAAAAGCCACAAAACATCCCTGCATGATTATGTTTAAACAGAATAGTAAAATATACATCCCCATCATTTTTGGACACAAGTTTCGAATATAAACAGCAACCAGAACCGAGACGACCCAGTTATAATGCAACTACTATTTTTTATCGCAAAATGCATGTTTTGGAGACTATTTATGGTGGCAAATACCCCTAGAACCATCCTGGATCTTTAATTTTAGACAGAATAGTGAAAATACATCCACCTACACAATCAACACTAACTCTGGGTAAAAGCACCAACCAGAACCGACTCGGCTTGGTTCTATACAACCACCATGCAAAATAAAGTGCCCAAATGGAGGTCATTTATTCGGGCATAGAAAAACTTCTGAACATCCCTAGATGATATTTTTTAATACAGAATAGTCAAAAATACAACCCCATTCCTATTGGACACACGTTACGGGTGTAGACACAAACCAGAACCGACTGGGCCTGGTTCTAATACAACCACTATTTTTGTCGCAAAATGCATGTTTTTGAAACTATTTCTGGTGGGAAATATTCTCAGAACATCCCTGGATCTTTATTCTTACAGAGAATAGTGAAAATACATCCACTCAAACAATCGACACTAATTGTGGGTAAAGCACCAACCAGAACCGACAGGGCCTGGTTCTAAACAACCACTTGTAATTAAAGTGCCCAAATTGAGGTCATTGATTCAGGCATAACAGAACTTCTGAACATCCCTAGAATATTATTTTTATGAAGAATAATCAAAAATACATCCCCATAATCATTGGACACAATTTCTGGGTAAAAAACACGAACCAGAACCGACTGGGCCTGGTTCTAATACAACCACTACTTTAACCGCAAAATGCCTGTTTTGGACACTGTTTGTGGTGGGAAATAGCTCCAGAATCATCCTGGATCATTATTGTTATACAAAATAGTGAAAATACATCCACTCACACAATAAACACAAATTCTGGGTAAAAGCACCAACCAAAACCTACTGGGCCTGTTTCTAAACCACCACTTGTAAATAAAGTGACCAAATGAAAGTAATTCATTCGGGCATAACAGAACTTCTGAACATCGCTAGATGATTACTTCTATACAGAATAGTCAAGTATACATCCCCATCATAATTGGACACAAGTTTCGTATACAAACACCCACCAGAACCGACTGGACCCTGTTATAATGCAGCCACTATTTTGTATCGCAAAATGCATGTTTTGGACACTATTTATGGTGGGAAATAGCCCCGGAACTGTCCTGGATCTTTATTTTTAGACAGAATAGTGAAAATACATCTACCCACACAATGGATACTATATCTGGGTAAAAGCACCAACCAGAACCAACTGGGCCTGGTTCTTAAAAACCACCACTTGTAAATAAAGTGACCAAATTGAGGTCATTGATTCGGGCATAACAGAACTTCTGAACATCCCTAGATGATTATTTTTATACAGAATAATCAAAAATACATCCTTATCATCATTGGACACAATTTCTGGGTAAAAACACCAACCAGAATCGCCTTGGCCTGGTTCTAATACAACCACCATTTTAATCGCAAAATGCCTGTTTTGGACACTTTTTATGGTGGGAAATAGCTCCAGAATCACCTAGAATGATGCCAATGAAAGACCTACATGGATAGGACGATTTTACACTATATACACAGGAACTATGTGTCTCTGACAGTGCGTTGGCAGCAGGGGAACGTTTCAGTTTTTATTGCCTTAATGTGCTTTTCATGGCCTGATAATCACGTTTTGGCCAAGTATGATAGATTTCATTGTAATATTGGGTTATTCACAAAGTGGAGATCAATTTCGGGTAATTTAGAAAATAAATGTTGTTTAAACTATTAAGTAAGTGATTAATATGGGTCAGAAAGCAACAAAAGGGATGGGTTTATTGTCAGACTGCAAAATGAAAATCGGAGAGTTACCGGGACGAGATATCATGGTCCAGCTTGGGCTAAGCCTAGTGGCCACCCAAAATGGCCTCCGACCCAGGGAATTACAGACCAAAAATATCTTCCACACCACCACATCTAACAGCTTCTACTCTCTCGACATTGTCGGGAATGATTCTGCCAAGGTAGCGGAAAGTCTAAGAGAACAGTCTGAAGATATCTGCCCAGCAGCCCCAGGACAGGAACAACAAACATGGCCATTACATGTCACCCTTAAGTTCATGGGAGACCGGACGACAAGTGGTTAAACCAATTCTCACAGTTGCCCACTCAACGAATCATAATTAACCACGTATATGCAACTGACCTAATGGACAACCCATTGCCCCCCAGACACATTGCATATGGGGATGGATCATCATCAAAAACCCTGGATGGAGAAAAACACAACGTACATGCCGTGGTGACTCAAAAAGACAACCTCAAGACAGGACGACTCCCCGGCGACTGGTCTGCACAAACCGCAGAAATAGTGGCACTGACAGAGGCATGTAGACTATTCCTAGAACAAGACGTGACGGTGGAAAGACACAGCCCAATCGCTGCTGAATTCCTAAGAGAAATGCAAAATCATGCCCCAGAAAAAGAGAAACTGCAATGGGAAACAGAAGGAGCCACTCAACACAAGAACGGACTCTATGCAGTAGAAAACAAGCCATGCGTCCCACGATCATTGTTTGAAGTAATTGCCAAATTGAGCCATGGGAGGAGCCATGTCTCAACAGAAGGGATGATCAGTACAGTACAACAAACAATGCATGTTCCCAGAGGTCTCCAAACTTACTTCAATTTTTTTTGCAGAAACTGTCTAAACTGCTGTAGACACAACACTCAAGGCAATGAACGACCCAAGCATGGAACAAGGCAAACAGGAACATATCCCTTCGAGCTTCTGAACATGGATTTCATCAAACTGAACCAAAGTGCTGGACTCGTCGAACAAACCATTAGAACAGTAAAACTCAGACTCAGAAAAACCATGGAAGATACAGGAAAACCATGGCAAGAATGTCTGAGCCTGGTAGAAACGTACATGAGAATCATTCCAACAGCACAGGGATGCACACCATTTGAGGCAGTGAAAGACAGACCCTTCCACTTAGCAATGTGGGAAAAAGATCTGGTGGTAGAAGAGAAAGGAGAAACAGAATCCCTCACTAAGTGGTTATGCAAAATGTTCCAAGAAAGAACTGTGATGAATGCAAAATAATCTGCCGACATCTTCTCTGTCTCCCACAGAGGAGGTCCTGTCCCCAGGAGACCTGGTACTCGTCAAGGTGATAAAAAGAAAGTGCTGGTCTTCTCCACGTTGGGACCGACCTCACCGTGTGATTTTGGCCATCTTCATCACCGCTCTGTGTTCAACCACATGGGGGGAACGTACCAGAACCTTGGTACACTCCCACTGGAGGAGAATGCCCCACTAGCTGGTTCAGGAAACGATCAGGGGCCCCCAGATCTGCATCCCATTAACCAAGACACCAATCGTCGTTCAAGTCCCTTTGCTCAGCCTACAGCTTACTCACTTGGGATTACACAGGACTGACTCCAGTTATTTTTATTGGTACCTACAAGCTCCCAGAGTCTGAGTGGTCTGGCCAGACACCTTGGACCAGGTCCTCCTCCATACAGGCTACAAAACCATCACATGGCCCCTTTCCAAAGAAGCTACCACCATGACCGCTAACTTCACCAAGTTAGCCACCACCATCAAAGATGGTAAACATATGCTAGAGCTCACGACCAATATCAAACAAAAAGGCTGCATCAACCTATGCCTCCGACCGGACCGACCAGGAAAAGGCCCCCTCTTTACTATCACCATCCGCACTACTAGTCCAGCCATGGTCCCTAAAGTGATTGGTGTGAACCCCTTCGTACAACCATCCGCCACACGCCTACTCAAAATCCGCCTGGCAGGAACACCTAAGCCTGAGTAGATACACCTTATTCTCGCCCATGTCCAAACACAGGAAGAAAACGATTACAACCCGATGATGAGGAACAGTTGGTACAGATACACCGCACTCACAGCCCGCGCCACAACCAATGAGTTGTTATGTCTGTTCCCTCATGCCTACTGCCGTAGCCCAACCACAGCTATGGTCCAACCAACAGAACGAAGAACTCGCCAACCTCACCTACAACTGTATCCTGGGTAATCTGAAAGAATCCTTCCAGCAAAGCTCGACCGCCTACATACCATGGTCGCAGTACCATTAGCAGCTACAGTCAATACCGCAACGTATGTCCAGTGCAACAACCGAACAGACTGTTATCCATCCTGTTTCAACTTCAGCGGACCGGATCCGAAGACCCCTTTGGACCAAGTTCACGTCACCAGGTGCGCCGAGATCAGACACATTCCTTCCCAATCATGGACAGTACTGGACCAAATATGGTGGCTCTGCGAATGGCAAGTGTATATGATCATCCCCACCAATACAACTGGGCTCTGTGTCCCTACATCTGCATCCGACCACACGTACGTTGTAACAGCAGACTCGATTCCAACTGTCGACGCCAACCCACCTCTACCCACCAGGCGTCAACGACGGAGCTTTGATTTCTTCCCCCATGATTCAGTTTGGGGCTCGGATGTCCCCCTCTAATACAAACACTGGTCAGTCTCCTCCAAAATCATGATGGCGGTGTTCCCCAGGGTAGGAACAGCGAAGAATACCCTACGTCTGGAAACCATTGACTATAGATTCCAGGCCCGACACTAATCAATTACTTGTTGTCCTGCAAATGACTGAAACGTATCTGTCCAAAGTCTTAGGGACAACTGTCAGTTTTGGCTGTATTTAAGACACACTCACTGGTCATTCGACTAGAGTTGCAGTAACATCGCAGTGAACAGGACCCCACTGTAGGAACTCTCACTGTCCACTTTGCAGTCTGGTAATACATATTTTCTATTTAAATTTATCTCACACTTTCTTTACCTGCTCCTGAAGTTGTATTTTCAGACCAGTTTTTTGCCCTAATGTGCGTTTCATGCGCTGAAAATCACGTTTTGGCCAAGTATCATAGTTTTCACTATAACTTAACCTAACCCTAACCCTAACCCTAACCCTAACCCCAACCCTAACCCTAACCCTAACCCTAACCCTAACCCTAACCCTAACCCTAACCCAAACCCTAACCCTAACTTCCATCACTTAGAATGATATCAAATGAAAAACCTACTTAATTTGGACGATTATACACTATATACAGAGTAACTATGTGCCTCTGACAGTTTGTTTCGCAGCAGGGGAACATTTCAGTTTTTATTGCCTTAACGTGCGTTTCATGCGCTGAAAATCACGTTTTGGCTAAGTATCATAATTTTCACTATAACTTAATTTCTATCACTTAGAATGATGCCAAATGAAAAACTTACTTGAATTGGATAATTATACACTATATACACAGTAACTATGTGTCTCTGACAGTTTGTTTCGCAGCAGGGGAACATTTCAGTTTTTATTGCCTTAACGTGCGTTTCATGCGCTGAAAATCACGTTTTGGCCAAGTATCATAATTTTCACTATAACTTAATTTCTATCACTCAGAATGATGCCAAATGAAAAAGCTACTTGAATTGGACGATTATACACTATATACACAGTAACTATGTGTCTCTGACAGTTTGTTTCGCAGCAGGGGAACATTTCAGTTTTTATTGCCCTAATGTGCGTTTCATGCGCTGAAAATCACGTTTTGGCCATGTATCATAGTTTTCACTATAACTTAGATTCTAGCACTTAGAATGATGCCAAATGAAAAACTTACTTGAATTGGACAATTGTACACTACATACACAGTAACTATGTGTCTCTGACAGTTTGTTTCGCAGCAGGGGAACATTTCAGTTTTTATTGCCTTAACGTGCGTTTCATGCGCTGAAAATCACGTTTTGGCCAAGTATCATAATTTTCACTATAACTTAATTTCTTTCACTTAGAATGATGCTAAATGCAAAACCTACATGAATTGGACGATTTTACACTATATACACAGTAACTATGTGCCTCTGACAGTTTGTTTCGCAGCCGGGGAACATTTCAGTTTTTATTGCCTTAACGTGCGTTTCATGTGCTGAAAATCACGTTTTGGCCAAGTATCATAATTTTCACTATAACTTAATTTCTATCACTTAGAATGATGCTAAATGAAAAACTTACTTAGATTGGACGATTTTACACTATATACAGAGTAACTATGTGCCTCTGACAGTTTGTTTCGCAGCAGGGGAACATTTCAGTTTTTATTGCCTTAACGTGCGTTTCATGCGCTGAAAATCACGTTTTGGCCAAGTATCATAATTTTCACTATAACTTAATTTCTATCACTTAGAATGATGCCAAATGAAAATCTTACTTGAATTGGATAATTATACACTATATACACAGTAACTATGTGTCTCTGACAGTTTGTTTCGCAGCAGGGGAACATTTCAGTTTTTTATTGCCCTAATGTGCGTTTCATGCGCTGAAAATCACCTTTTGGCCAAGTATCATAGTTTTCACTATAACTTAATTTCCATCACCTAGAATGATGCCAATGAAAGACTTACTTGAATTGGACGATTTTACACTATATACACAGGAACTATGTGTCTGTGACAGTTTGTTTCGCAGTAGGGGAACATTTCAGTTCTTATTGCCTTAACGTGCGTTTCATGCGATGAAAATCACGTTTTGGCCAAGTATCATAATTTTCACTATAACTTAATTTCTATCACTTAGAATGATGCCAAATGAAAAACCTACTTGAATTGGACGATTATACACTATATACACAATAACTATGTGCCTCTGACTGTTTGTTTCGCAGCAGGGGAACATTTCAGTTTTAATTGCCCTAATGTGCGTTTCATGCGCTGAAAATCACGTTTTGGCCAAGTATCATAGTTTTCACTATAACTTAATTTCCATCACTTAGAATGATGCTAAATGCAAAACTCACTTGGATTGGACGATTTTACACTATATACACAGTAATTATGTGTCTCTGACAGTTTGTTTCGCAGCGGGGGAATATTTCAGTTTTTATTGCCTTAACGTGCGTTTCATGCGCTGAAAATCACGTTTTGGCCAAGTATCATAATTTTCACTATAACTTAATTTCTATCACTTAGAATGATGCCAAATGAAAAACCTACTTGAATTGGACGATTATACACTATATACAGAGTAACTATGTGCCTCTGACAGTTTGTTTCGCAGCAGGGGAACATTTCAGTTTTTATTGCCTTAACGTGCGTTTCATGCGCTGAAAATCACGTTTTGGCCAAGTATCATAATTTCCACTATAACTTAATTTCTTTCACTTAGAATGATGCTAAATGCAAAACTTACATGAATTGGACGATTTTACACTATATACACAGTAACTATGTGCCTCTGACAGTTTGTTTCGCAGCCGGGGAACATTTCAGTTTTTATTGCCTTAACGTGCGTTTCATGCGCTGAAAATCACGTTTTGGCCAAGTATCATAAAATTCACTATAACTTAATTTCTATCACTTAGAATGATGCCAAATGAAAATCTTATTTGAATTGGATAATTATACACTATATACATAGTAACTATGTGACTCTGACAGTTTGTTTCGCAGCGGGGAACATTTCAATTTTTATTGCCTTAATATGCATTTCATGTGATGAAATTCACGTTTTGGCCAAGTATCATAGTTTTCACTATAACTTAATTTCTATCACTCAGAATGATGCCAAATGAAAAACCTACTTGAATTGGACGATTATACACTATATACACAGTAACTATGTGTCTCTGACAGTTTGTTTGGAAGCAGGGGAACATTTCAGTTTTTATTGCCTTAACGTGCGTTTCATGCGCTGAAAATGACGTTTTGGCCAAGTATCATAGTTTTCACAATAACTTAATTTCTAGCCATTAGAATGATTTAAAATGAATAACTTACTTGAATTGGACGATTTTACACTATATACACAGTAACTATGTGTCTCTGACAGTTTGTTTGGCAGCAGGGGAACATTTCAGTTTTTATTGCCTGAATGTGCTTTTCATGCGCTGAAAATCGTGTTTTGGCCAAGTATCATAGTTTTCATTATAACTTAATTCTAGCCATTAGAATGATGCCAAATTAAAAACTTATTAAATTATAAAATTTGATGATATTACACTATGTATAGAGACATTTGTGTCTCTGACAGTTTTACACAGTTTTACAAGTTATGACTCCAGACTCTTAATTTACAATTCTGCCTTTATGGATACATTGCATCATCACCCCCTGAGTGGATCACTTACCTCTCACTGTCTTTCACTTACCTTCATTCAGCATGTAGGTGTCAGATCAACTTGTACCTAATGTCTATTCATATTACCTAACCCGAAGTTATTACACAGAAAGGATTGTGTGGTGTTACCCCAAGTTTAGAGTCCCAACGGATGTGGGAAACTTACAGCGTCTGTCTGCCAGAGAGCAGCAGCTGGAACCGATTGTGACCAGGGTGGCATGGGTTCCAGATCATGTCCCTGGCTCTGCTGAGGTAACGCGGGCTGGCAATGCCTTCCAGTGAGGGCAGAGTATCCGACGATCTTCTGCGGAGTGGTGATACCTTTCTAAATAGCCTTTTTGTCTGCTGCCGTTCTTCCCGCGTACCACCAAATGTGCTTTTTATGCGCTGATAAGCACGTTTTGGTTGAATATGAAAGTTTTCAAGTGTGCACTTGACCCTGGATGACCTGGAGAGTGACAGTTGCTCCTGAAGTTGAACCTGTTTTCATCGCACAATTCAAGGAAACAATTGCAAACCCTGATAGCCAGCCTTTCTTATATTTCGCGAGGCGAACAAACAATTGCAAGGCCAACTAGTTAGTCTTTCTCACATTCCACGATCTTTTTAATCAATTGTAAAACCAGTTTGACTACTCTACCTTGCATTCTACGATCTTAACAAACAAGGGTAAAACCAGTATGACCACATGGTGCGACAAGAATAAACAATTATTAAGCCAGTTAGCCAGTCCATCCCACAATTCCCTCCTTTTGTGTCTGTGAAAATATCGAAATATTGAAGTGGCTGTTTCCATGAGCCAGAGAAGAACCAGTCAAGCCATCCTCGCTGTGGAACCGAATCTCCGGTCACAGCTCTCTGCATGTTCCTAATAGCCTGCAGGGCATCATGGACCGAGCAGGACATGCCGGCAGGGATGATGGGGCAGCACGAGTCTCCCACCATGGCACACACACAGCCCCGCTGGGTGGCCACTCCGTCAAAAGCAGGGCAGCCCTGGAAAATCACCTGGGCCATGGCGGCTACCCAGCCTGACTGATGCGCCGACACAGGCCCGGAACCTGCCTTCAATGGTCTTCAAATGCAGGGCGTTCCTTGCCGCTCCCACTCAAGGGAACTGAGCCATTAGGATTTTGGATGAGACTGACCAGTATTTGTGTTTGAGGGACACATCCGAGCCACACACTGGATCATGGTCGTGAGCTCTGTCAATAATGTGCCCAAATGGAGGTCATTGATTCGGGAATAATAGAACTTCTAAAGATCCCTAGATGATTATTTTTATACATAATAATCAAAAATACATCCCCATCGTCAATGAATACAATTTTTCGGGTAAATTCACTAACCAGAACAGACTGGGCCTGGTTCTAATACAACCACTATTTTAATCGCAGAATGCCTGTTTTGGACACTGTTTATGGTGGGAAATAGTCTCAGAACATCCCTGGATCTTTATTCTTAAAGAGAATAGTGAAAATACATCCACCCACACAATCGACACTAATTGTGGGTAAAGCACCAACCAGAACCGACTGGGCCTGGTTCTAAACAACCACTTGTAAATAAAGTGCCCAAATTGAGGTCATTGATTCGGGCATAACAGAACTTCTGAACATCCCTAGAATATTATTTTTATAAAGAATAATCAAAAATACATCCCCATCATCATTGGACACAATTTCTGGGTAAAAACACGAACCAGAACCGACTGGTCCTGGTTCTAATACAACCACTACTTTAACCGCAAAATGCCTGTTTTGGACACTGTTTGTGGTGGGAAATAGCTCCAGAACCATCCTGGATCATTATTGTTATACAAAATAGTGAAAATACATCCACTCACACAATAAACACAAATTCTGGGTAAAAGCACCAACCAAAACCGACTAGGCATGTTTTTAAACCACCACTTGTAAATAAAGTGACCAAATGAAAGTAATTCATTCGGGCATAACAGAACTTCTGAACATCGCTAGATGATTATTTCTATACAGAATAGTCAAGTATACAGCCCCATCATAATTGGACACAAGTTCCATATACAAACACCCACCAGAACCGACTGGACCCTGTTATAATGCAACCACTATTTTGTATTGCAAAATGCATGTTTTGGACACTATTTATGGTGGGAAATAGCCCCAGAACTGTCCTGGATCTTTATTTTTAGACAGAATAGTGAAAATACATCTACTCACACAATGGATAAAGCACCAACCAGAACCGACTGGGCCTGGTTCTTAAAAACCACCACTTGTAAATAAAGTGCCCAAATTGAGGTCATTGATTCGGGCATAACAGAACTTCTGAACATCCCTAGATGATTATTTTTATACAGAATAATCAAAAATACATCCTTATCATCATTGGACACAATTTCTGGGTAAAAACACCAACCAGAACCGCCTGGGCCTGGTTCTAATACAACCACTATTTTAATCGCAAAATGCCTGCTTTGGACACTGTTTATGGTGGGAAATACCTCCAGAATCACCTGGAATGATGCCAATGAATGACTTACTTGAATTGGACGATTTTACACTATATACACAGGAACTATGTGTCTCTGACAGTGTGTTTGGCAGCAGGGGAACGTTTCAGTTTTTATTGCCTTAATGTGCTTTTCCTGGCCTGATAATCACGTTTTGGCCAAGTATGATAGTTATCATTGTAACTTAATTTCTATCACTTTGAACGATGCCAAATAAAAAACTTACTTGAATTGGACGATTTTTCACTACATACACAGTAACTGTGTCTCTGACAGTTTGTTTGGCAGCAGGGGAACTTTTCAGTTTTTATTGCCTTAATGTACTTTTCATGCCCTGAAAATCACGTTTTGGCCAAGTATGATTGTTTTCATTATAACTTAATTTCTAGCTTGAGAATGATGCCAAATGGATAACTTACTTGAATTGGACGATTTTTCACTTTATACACAGTAACTATGTGTCTCTGACAGTTTGTTTGGCAGCAGGGGAACAGGTGAGATTAGACAAAGTATCTTTGCACTGATCAATTACTTTTTGCCCTGCAAATGACTGAAATGTATCTGTCCAAAGTCCTAGTGACAACTGTCAGTTTTTCCTGTATTTGAGACACACACACTGGTCATTCGACTAGAGTTGCAGGAACATCGCGTTGAACAGGACCCTACTGTAGGAACTCTCACTGTCCACTTTGCAGTCTGGTAATAAACCAATTGGTCCGGGACCAATGAAAGTAGAACAATAATTAGCAAGGGCTTTATAGTCTTGGTCTGTTAATAGAGTCAGGGACTTAACTAAGACAAAGTCAGGGACTTTTGGTCTTTGTGTGTTCAGAGATATTGGGTTAATCACAAAGTAGAGATCGCTTTCGGGTAATTTAGAAAATAATTGTTGTTTAAACTATTAAGTAGGTGATTAATATGGGTCAGAAAGCAACAAAAGGAATGGGTTTATTGTCAGAATGCAAAATGAAAATCGGAGAGTTACCGGGACGAGATATCATGGTCCAGCTTGGGCTAAGCCTAGTGGCCACCCAAAATGGCCTCCGACCCAGGGAATTACAGACCAAAAATATCTTCCACACCACCACATCTAACAGCTTCTACTCTCTCGACATTGTCGGGAATGATTCTGCCAAGGTAGCTGAAAGTCTAGGAGAACAGTCTGAAGATATCTGCCCAGCAGCACCAGGACAGGAACAACAAACATGGCCATTACATGTCACCCTGAAGTTCATGGGAGACCGGACGACAAGTGGTTAAACCAATTCTCACAGTTGCCCACTGTTAGACTATAAATATTTTACCTGACTCCAATTCCTTAACTCTGTAGTCTCCAGTCTAACAATGGAGCGTGTTCAGCATCGGAGGAGACAAACCAGGGTTGAGCGAGGTTATCCACAGATGATTTATTCCATTCAAATTGATTCATACAGAGCTCCGGGTCTCCCTCCCATAGAACAAGCCCGCTGAGTGTTGATGTCCCAAAGCGGAGGATGGAAAAGACATTGTCCAAACCCGCATTTGCCCAGTTATAGTCCAACAAAAATGCATATTCATTCGCTGATTAAAAATGAGATGTGGGCTGGTCCAGGGCTGCTGTTAGTGGAAGTTTCTCTGGGCTCCACATCTTCCAGCCTTGAATCCACATCATCCAGACCTCTGTCTCCGCTGGTCCTATAAAGTCCCGACCCTCCGCCCTGCTCTTTGTTCCTCTGCCCTTTGAAGTCCTCCATATGGTCTCTTATCAGTGTGGATCCCACCTTGAAATAAGAATCTCAGGAAGAGCCTTTTGTTAACATTATAGTTGAGGAGTCTCAGACCCATCCTTCTGTTCATATTGTAATTGAGTTGGGAACCAGTGGCGACTCTAAAACAAGACCGCCACAACAAAAGGAATGAGTAAAATGTGATATCAAAATGAAACAGCTATACTAAAAAGAATGAGTAAAATATGATATCAAAATGAAACAGCTATACTAAAAAGAATGAGTAAAATATGATATCAAAATGAAACAGCTATACTAAAAAGAATTAGTAAAATATGTCATATTCTTCACCACTCAACGAATCATAATTAACCACGTATATGCAACTGACCTAATGGACAACCCATTGCCCCCGGACACATTGCCTATGGGGATGGATCATCATCAAAAACCCTGGATGGAGAAAAACACAACGTATATGCCGTGGTGACTCAAAAAGACAACCTCAAGACAGGACGACTCCCCGGCGACTGTTCTGCACAAGCCGCAGAAATAGTGGCACTGACAGAGGCATGTAGACTAATCCTAGAACAAGACGTGACGGTGGAAAGACACAGCCCAATCCCTGCTGAATTCCTAAGAGAAATGCAAAATCATTCCCCAGAAAAAGAGAAACTGCAATGGGAAACAGAAGGAGACACTCAACACAAGAACGGACTCTATGCAGTAGAAAACAAGCCATGTGTGACACGATCATTGTTTGAAGTAATTCCCAAATTGAGCCATGGGAGGAGCCATGTCTCAACAGGAGGGATGATCAGTACAGTACAACAAACAATGCATGTTCCCAGAGGTCTCCAAACTTCATTTTTTTTTTGGCAGAAACTGTCTGAACTGCTGTAGACACAACTCTCAAGGCAACGAACGACCCAAGCATGGAACAAGGTAAACAGGAACATATCCCTTCGAGCTTCTGAACATGGATTTCATCAAACTGAACCAAAATGCTGGACTCGTCGAACAAACCATTAGAACAGTAAAACTCAGACTCAGAAAAACCATGGAAGACACAGGAAAACCATGGCAAGAATGCCTGAGCCTGGTAGAAACGTACATGAGAATCATTCCAACAGCACAGGGATGCACACCATTTGAGGCAGTGAACGACAGACCCTTCCACTTAACAATTTGGGAAAAAGATCTGGTGGTAGAAGAGAAAGGAGAAACAGATTCCCTCACTAAGTGGTTATGCAAAATGTTCGAAGAAAGAACTGTGATGAATGCAAAATAATCTGCCGACATCTTCTCTGTCTCCCACAGAGGAGGTCCTGTCCCCAGGAGACCTGGTACTCGTCAAGGTGATAAAAAGAAAGTGCTGGTCTTCTCCACGTTGGGACGCACCTCACCGTGTGATTTTGGCCACACCCACCGCCGTCGAAATCGAAGGAAGAGACACCTGGATACATCAGTCCCACAGTAAACAAAGTACAAGAATGAAGTGGCTACTCATCATCATCACCGCTCTGTGTTCAACCACATGGATGGAATGTATCAGAACCTTGGTACACTCCCACTGGAGGAGAATGCCCCACTAGCTGGTTCAGGAAACGATCAGGGGCCCCCAGACTCCAGTTATTTCTATTGGTACCTACAAGCTCCCAGAGTCTGAGTGGTCTGGCCAGACACCTGGGACCAGGTCCTCCTCCTTACAGGCTACAAGACCATCACATGACCCCTTTCCAAAGAAGCTACCACCATGACCGCTAACTTCACCAAGTTAGCCACCACCATCAAAGATGGTAAACATACGCTGGAGCTCACGACCAATATCCAACAGAAAGGCTGCATCAACCTATGCCTCTGACCGGACCGACCAGGAAAAGGCCCCCTCTTTTACTATGACCATCCGCACTACTAGTCCAGCCAAAGGTCCCCAAAGTGATTTGTGTGAACCCCTTCGTAAAACCATCCGCCACACGCCTACTCAAAATCCGTCCGGCAGGAACACCTAAGCCTGAGGAGATACACCTAATTCTCGCCCATGTCCAAACACACGAAGAAAACGACTACAACCCGATGATGAGGAACAGTTGATACAGATACACCGCACTCACAGCCCGCGCCACAACCAATGAGTTGTTATGTCTGTTCCCTCATGCCTACTGCCGTAGCCCAACCACAGCTATGGTCCAACCGACAGAACGAAGAACTCGCCAACCTCACCTAAAACTGTATCCTGGGTAATCTGAGAGAATCCTTCCAGCAAAGCTTGACCGCCTACATACCATGGTCGCAGTACCATTAGCAGCTACAGTCAATACCGCAACATATGTCCAGTGGAACAACCGAACAGACTGTTATCCATCCTGTTTCAACTTCAGCGGACCTGATCCGAAGACCCCTTTAGACCAAGATCACGTCACCAGGTGCGCCGAGATCAGACACATTCCTTCCCAATCATGGACAGTACTGGACCAAATATGGTGGCTCTGGGAACGGCAAGTGTATATGATCATCCCCGCCAATACAACTGGGCACTGTGTCCCTACATCTGCACCCGACCACACGTACGTTCTAACAGCAGACTCGATTCCAACTGTCGACGCCAACCCACATCTACCCACCAGGCGTCAATGACGGAGCTTTGATTTCTTCCCCCATGATTCAGTGTGGGGCTCGGATGTCCCCGTCGAATACAAACACTGGTCAGTCTCCACCAAAATCATGATGGCGGTGTTCCCCAGGGTAGGAACAGCGAAGAACACCCTACGTCTGGAAACCATTGACTACAGATTCCAGGCCTACGTCAACGCATCAGTCCGACTGCAACAAGACTGAGAAATCCAAATAACTGCCATGACCCAGAGGATTATCCAGAATCGCCTTGCCCTCGACAGAAGAACCGCCCAGCAGGGAGGTGTGTGTGCCATGGTAGGAGACTCATGCTGCACCTTCGTTCCTGCCAACGAATCCCACTCAGTCCATGATGCCTTACAAACTATGAAGAACATACAGAACGCTATGACCAAAGATCCAGTTCCACAACAAGGATGGCTTGACTTGTTCCTCTCTGGCTCATCATGGACACATAACTGTTATTGCTCTCGTGCTTGTTGTCCTTACTTGTTGTTTGCCCTGCTTCTCAGCTTTAATCAAACGTACCATTAATTCCACAGTCGAACAAATCATGATTGTTGAAACCCAGCTAATGCTAACTCGTATTCACATGCAACAATCCATATCCCAATCTGACATTGATGCTGTGCTACTGTCTGACACTGATTAATATATCTTTCCTATTCTGAGACGCCTGGTACCCTTCCTGGTCGGTCTAAACTCCAGTTTGAAATAATTTGTGAAGAATTTTGTTCAAAAGTAGCGTCGCTAACAAACGATGTTCCGATGTGTTTATACTCACAAACAGGAGGGATATGTAAAATTAGACAAAGTATCTTTACAAATGCTTGTTCATATTGTATTAGTTTTTGTAAGTATAACAGCATTTTAGTAATCCTTATGGCTGACATGTCAGCATAAACACCCAACTGTCTGACTGAATCATAAAGCTTAGTCTTGTGATTGGGTTGACATGTAATCACAAATACTCAACTGTCCGACACTGATCAATTACTTTTTGCCCTGCAAATGACTGAAACGTATCTGTCCAAAGTCTTAGGGACAACTGTCAGTTTTGCCTGTATTTAAGACACACTCACTGGTCATTCGACTAGAATTGCAGTAACATCGCGTTGAACAGGACCCCACTGCAGGAACTCACACTGTCCACTTTGCAGCCTGGTAATACATATTTTCTTTTTATATTTATCTCACTCTTTCTTAGCCTGCTCCTGAAGTTGTATTTTCAGCCCTAACAAACATGTCAGTTTTTTTTTTGCCTTAGTGCTTTTCATGCGCTGAAAATCACGTTTTGGCCAAGTATGGTAATTTTCATTATAACTTAATTTCTATCACTTAGAATGATGCGAAATGAAAAAAAGTACTTGGATTGGACGATTTTACACTATATACAAAGTAACTATGTGTCTCTGACGATTTGTTTGGCAGCAGGGGAACACTTCAGTTTTTATTGCCTTAATGTGCTTTTCATGCACTGAAAATCATGTTTTGGCCGAGTATGATAGTTTTCATTATAACTTATTTTCTATCGCTAAGAATGAAAAAAAAATGAAAATCTTACTTGAATTGGAGGATTTTACACTATATACACAGTAACTATGTGTCTCTGACAGTTTGTTTTGCAGCGGGGGAACATTTCAATTTTTATTGCCTTAATGTGCTTTTCATGCGCTGAAAATCACGTTTTGGCCAAGTATCATAGTTTTCACTATAATTTAATTAAGTAAAGAAGGCCCAGAAACGATTCCACTTTCTCAGGGTACTGAGAAGGGACAAATTGGACACCAAGCTTCTGGCAACCTTCTACAGAGCCACTGTGGAGAGCATCCTGACTTACGGCATTACAGTGTGGTATACCGGAAGCACGGCAGCAGACAAAAAAGCCATACAGAGGGTGATAAACACTGCCCAGAAGATCGTCGGCTGCTCTCTGCCATCACTAGAAGACATTGCCAACCCCCGATACCTTAGAAGAGCCGGGTCCATTATTGGAGACCCATACCACCCTGGAAACGGCCTGTTCCAGTTGCTTCCATCTGGCAGACGCTACAGGTCCTACAAAGCACGGACAAACAGGCTCAAGGACAGCTTTTTCCCAACAGCCATCAGGTCTCTGAACCTGCAGCAACACGTGACGTGACGACTACACATATCCCTACTATGAAATTAAGTCAAGTCGAAATGAAGTAACAGGAAGGTCGTTTGGCGCAGATCTGCCTTCCAAAGGCTGACTGAGGGAGGGTAAGTATAAAGACTGAGAGGTAAGTGATCCACCTTATTCTTGTTGGCATCGGTGAGGCAACTTGCAGTCGCCGCAAAATGGCGCTCAAGGCGGAGAGCTAACAAGTATGAATATGTCATAAATAAATGTCATAAATGTGTCTGGCCTGGGAAGACGAACTTGTGGAGAAGCACTATACAATTTTGTCATACGCTGCTGAGGGTATGATGACTACTAGGCTTTTTGTCAAGTCAATGATGACGACAATGCCTATGTCTGATTTTCATTTTTTCATTTTTTCAACTACTATTTTTTATCGCAAAATGCATGTTTTGGAGACTATTTATGGTGGTAAATACCCCTAGAACCATCCTGGATCTTAATTTTTAGACAGAATAGTGAAAATACATCCACCTACACAAACAACACTAACTCTGGGTAAAAGCACCAACCAGAACCGACTGGGCTTGGTTCTACTACAACCAACATGCAAAATAAAGTGCCCAAATGGAGGTCATTTATTCGGGCATAGAAGAACTTCTGAACATCCCTAGATGATAATTTTTATACAGAATAGTCAAAAATACAACCCCATTCCTATTGGACACACGTTACAGGTGTATACACAAACCAGAACCGACTGGGCCTGGTTCTAATACAACCACTATTTTTGTCGCAAAATGCATGTTTTTGACACTATTTCTGGTGGGAAATAGTCTCAGAACATCCCTGGATCTTTATTCTTACAGAGAATAGTGAAAATACATCCACCCACACAATCAACACTAATTGTGGGTAAAGCACCAACCAGAACTGACTGGACCTGGTTCTAAACAACCACTTGTAAATAAAGTGCCCAAATTGAGGTCATTGATTAGGGCATAACAGAACTTCTGAACATCCCTAGAATATTATTTTTATGAAGAATAATCAAAAATACATCCCCATAATCATTGGACACAATTTCTGGGTAAAAAACACGAACCAGAACCGACTGGGCCTGGTTCTAATACAACCACTACTTTAACCGCAAAATGCCTGTTTTGGACACTGTTTGTGGTGGGAAATAGCTCCAGAATCATCCTGGATCATTATTGTTATACAAAATAGTGAAAATACATCCACTCACACAATAAACACAAATTCTGGGTAAAAGCACCAACCAAAACCTACTGGGCCTGTTTCTAAACCACCACTTGTAAATAAAGTGACCAAATGAAAGTAATTCATTCGGGCATAACAGAACTTCTGAACATCGCTAGATGATTACTTCTATACAGAATAGTCAAGTATACATCCCCATCATAATTGGACACAAGTTTTGTATACAAACACCCACCAGAACCGACTGGACCCTGTTATAATGCAGCCACTATTTTGTATCGCAAAATGCATGTTTTGGACACTATTTATGGTGGGAAATAGCCCCGGCCGGAACTGTCCTGGATCTTTATTTTTAGACAGAATAGTGAAAATACATCTACCCACACAATGGATACTATATCTGGGTAAAAGCACCAACCAGAACCAACTGGGCCTGGTTCTTAAAAACCACCACTTGTAAATAAAGTGCCCAAATTGAGGTCATTGATTCGGGCATAACAGAACTTCTGAACATCCCTAGATGATTATTTTTATACAGAATAATCAAAAATACATCCTTATCATCATTGGACACAATTTCTGGGTAAAAACACCAACCAGAATCGCCTTGGCCTGGTTCTAATACAACCACCATTTTAATCGCAAAATGCCTGTTTTGGACACTTTTTATGGTGGGAAATAGCTCCAGAATCACCTAGAATGATGCCAATGAAAGACCTACATGGATAGGACGATTTTACACTATATACACAGGAACTATGTGTCTCTGACAGTGCGTTGGCAGCAGGGGAACGTTTCAGTTTTTATTGCCTTAATGTGCTTTTCATGGCCTGATAATCACGTTTTGGCCAAGTATGATAGATTTCATTGTAATATTGGGTTATTCACAAAGTGGAGATCAATTTCGGGTAATTTAGAAAATAAATGTTGTTTAAACTATTAAGTAAGTGATTAATATGGGTCAGAAAGCAACAAAAGGGATGGGTTTATTGTCAGACTGCAAAATGAAAATCGGAGAGTTACCGGGACGAGATATCATGGTCCAGCTTGGGCTAAGCCTAGTGGCCACCCAAAATGGCCTCCGACCCAGGGAATTACAGACCAAAAATATCTTCCACACCACCACATCTAACAGCTTCTACTCTCTCGACATTGTCGGGAATGATTCTGCCAAGGTAGCTGAAAGTCTAAGAGAACAGTCTGAAGATATCTGCCCAGCAGCCCCAGGACAGGAACAACAAACATGGCCATTACATGTCACCCTTAAGTTCATGGGAGACCGGACGACAAGTGGTTAAACCAATTCTCACAGTTGCCCACTCAACGAATCATAATTAACCACGTATATGCAACTGACCTAATGGACAACCCATTGCCCCCCAGACACATTGCCTATGGGGATGGATCATCATCAAAAACCCTGGATGGAGAAAAACACAACGTACATGCCGTGGTGACTCAAAAAGACAACCTCAAGACAGGACGACTCCCCGGCGACTGGTCTGCACAAGCTGCAGAAATAGTGGCACTGACAGAGGCATGTAGACTATTCCTAGAACAAGACGTGACGGTGGAAAGACACAGCCCAATCGCTGCTGAATTCCTAAGAGAAATGCAAAATCATGCCCCACCACCACTTGTAAATAAAGTGACCAAATGAAAGTAATTCATTCGGGCATAACAGAACTTCTGAACATCGCTAGATGATTACTTCTATACAGAATAGTCAAGTATACATCCCCATCATAATTGGACACAAGTTTTGTATACAAACACCCACCAGAACCGACTGGACCCTGTTATAATGCAGCCACTATTTTGTATCGCAAAATGCATGTTTTGGACACTATTTATGGTGGGAAATAGCCCCGGAACTGTCCTGGATCTTTATTTTTAGACAGAATAGTGAAAATACATCTACCCACACAATAGATGCTATATCTGGGTAAAAGCACCAACCAGAACCAACTGGGCCTGGTTCTTAAAAACCACCACTTGTAAATAAAGTGCCCAAATTGAGGTCATTGATTCGGGCATAACAGAACTTCTGAACATCCCTAGATGATTATTTTTATACAGAATAATCAAAAATACATCCTTATCATCATTGGACACAATTTCTGGGTAAAAACACCAACCAGAATCGCCTTGGCCTGGTTCTAATACAACCACCATTTTAATCGCAAAATGCCTGTTTTGGACACTTTTTATGGTGGGAAATAGCTCCAGAATCACCTAGAATGATGCCAATGAAAGACCTACATGGATAGGACGATTTTACACTATATACACAGGAACTATGTGTCTCTGACAGTGCTTTGGCAGCAGGGGAACGTTTCAGTTTTTATTGCCTTAATGTGCTTTTCATTGCCTGATAATCACGTTTTGGCCAAGTATGATAGATTTCATTGTAATATTGGGTTATTCACAAAGTGGAGATCAATTTCGGGTAATTTAGAAAATAAATGTTGTTTAAACTATTAAGTAAGTGATTAATATGGGTCAGAAAGCAACAAAAGGGATGGGTTTATTGTCAGACTGCAAAATGAAAATCGGAGAGTTACCGGGACGAGATATCATGGTCCAGCTTGGGCTAAGCCTAGTGGCCACCCAAAATGGCCTCCGACCCAGGGAATTACAGACCAAAAATATCTTCCACACCACCACATCTAACAGCTTCTACTCTCTCGACATTGTCGGGAATGATTCTGCCAAGGTAGCTGAAAGTCTAAGAGAACAGTCTGAAGATATCTGCCCAGCAGCCCCAGGACAGGAACAACAAACATGGCCATTACATGTCACCCTTAAGTTCATGGGAGACCGGACGACAAGTGGTTAAACCAATTCTCACAGTTGCCCACTCAACGAATCATAATTAACCACGTATATGCAACTGACCTAATGGACAACCCATTGCCCCCAAGACACATTGCCTATGGGGATGGATCCTCATCAAAAACCCTGGATGGAGAAAAACACAACGTACATGCCGTGGTGACTCAAAAAGACAACCTCAAGACAGGACGACTCCCCGGCGACTGGTCTGCACAAGCCGCAGAAATAGTGGCACTGACAGAGGCATGTAGACTATTCCTAGAACAAGACGTGACGGTGGAAAGACACAGCCCAATCGCTGCTGAATTCCTAAGAGAAATGCAAAAGTATGGCCAAGTATCATAGTTTTCACAATAACTTAATTTCTAGCCATTAGAATGATTTAAAATGAATAACTTACTTGAATTGGACGATTTCACACTATATACACTGTAACTAAGTGTCTCTGACAGTTTGTTTGGCAGCAGGGGAACATTTCAGTTTTTATTGCCTTAATGTGCTTTTCATGCGCTGAAAATCATGTTTTGGCCAAGTATAATAGTTTTCATTATAACTTAATATCTAGCCATTAGAATGATGCCAAATTAAAAACTTATTAAATTATAAAATTTGATGATATTACACTATGTATAGAGAGACATTTGTGTCTCTGACAGTCTTACACAGTTTTACAAGTTATGACTCCAGACTCTTAATTTACAATTCTGCCTTTATGGATACATTGCATCACCACCCCCTGAGTGGATCACTTACCTCTCACTGTCTTGCACTTACCTTCATTCAGCATGTAGGTGTCAGATCAACTTGTACCTAATGTCTATTCATATTACCTCACCCGAAGTTATTACACAGAAGGGATTGTGTTGTGTTACCCCAAGTTTAGAGTCCCAACGGATGTGGGAAACTTACAGCGTCTGTCTGCCAGAGAGCAGCAGCTGGAACCGATTGTGACCGGGGTGGCATGGGTTCCTGATTATGTCCCTGGCTCTGCTGAGGTAACGAGGGCTGGCAATGTCTTCCAGTGAGGGCAGAGTAGCCGACGATCTTCTGCGTAGTGGTGATACCTTTCTAAATAGCCTTTTTGTCTGCTGCCGTTCTTTCCGCGTACCACCAAATGTGCTTTTTATGCGCTGATAATCACGTTTTGGTCGAATATGAAAGTTTTCAAGTGTGCACTTGACCCTGGATGACCTGGAGAGTGACAGTTGCTCCTGAAGTTGAACCTTTTTTCATCGCACAATTCAAGGAAACAATTGCAAACCCTGTTAGCCAGCCTTTCTTTTATTTCGCGAGAAGAACAAACAATTGCAAGGCCAACTAGTTAGTCTTTCTTACATTCCACGATCTTTTTAATCAATTGTAAAACCAGTTTGACTAGTCTACCTTGCATTCTACGATCTTAACAAACAAAGGTAAAACCAGTATGACCACATGGTGCGACAAGAATAAACAATTATTATGCCAGTTAGCCAGTCCATCCCACAATTCCCTCCTTTTGTGTCTGTGAAAATATCGAAATATTGAAGTGGCTGTTTCCATGAGCCAGAGAAGAACCAGTCAAGCCATCCTCGTTGTGGAACCGAATCTCCGGTCACAGCTCTCTGCATGTTCCTAATATCCTGCAGGGCATCATGGACCGAGCAGCACATGCCGGCAGGGATGATGGGGCAGCACGAGTCTCCCACCATGGCACACACACAGCCCCGCTGGGTGGCCACTCCGTCAAGAGCATGGCAGCCCTGGAAAATCACCTGGGCCATGGCGGCTACCCAGCCTGACTGATGCGCTGACACAGGCCTGGAACCTGCCTTCAATGGTCTTCAAATGCAGGGCGTTCCTTGCCGCTCCCACTCAAGGGAACTGAGCCATTAGGATTTTGGATGAGACTGACCAGTATTTGTGTTTGAGGGACACATCCGAGCCACACACTGGATCATGGTCGTGAGCTCCGTCAATAATGTGCCCAAATGGAGGTCATTGATTCGGGAATAACAGAACTTCCGAAGATCCCTAGATGATTATTTTTATACATAATAATCAAAAATACATCCCCATCGTCAATGAATACAATTTTTCGGGTAAATTCACTAACCAGAACAGACTGGGCCTGGTTCTAATACAACCACTATTTTAATCGCAGAATGCCTGTTTTTGACACTGTTTATGGTGGGAAAATAGCTCCAGAACCATCCTGGATCATTATTTTTACACAGAATAGTGAAAATACATCCATCTACACATTCAAAACTAATTATGGGTAGAAGCACCAACCAGAACCGACTGGGCCTGGTTCTAATACGACCACTATTTTAATAGCAAAATGCCTGTTTTGGACAATGTTTATGGTGGGAAACATTATTTTTATAGGAAATAGTGAAACTACATCCACCTACTCAATCAACACAAATTCTGGGTAAATACACCAACCAGAACCGATTGGGCCTTGTTCTAATACAACCACTATTTTTATCGCAAAATGTTTTGGACACTATTGACGGTGGGAAATATTCCCAGAACATCCCTGCATCTTTAATTTTACACATAATAGTGAAAATGCATCCATCCCCACAAGTGACACTAAATCTGGGTAAAAGTGGCAACCAGAACCGACTGGGCCCGGTACTAATTCAACCACCATGCAAAATTAAGATCCATTGGAGGTTTTTGATTCTTGTATAAAAAAGCCCCAAAACATCCCTGCATGATTATTTTTAAACAGAATAGTAACATCCCTATCATCTTTGGACACAAGTTTCAGATATAAACAGCAACCAGACCCGACTGGACCCAGTAACAACTATTTTTTATTGCAAAATGCATGTTTTGGAGAAAATTTACGCTGGGTGTGAAATATATTTGCATGCATATATATATATATATATATATATATATATATATATATATATATATATATATATATATATATATATATATATATATATATATATATATATATATATATATATATATATATATATATATATATATATATATATATATATATATATATATATATATATATATATATATATATATATATATATATATATATATAATCTTGCACCCATTTCACTTACACCTATTGGTTAAAATGTGCACTACACCTTTTGTACTCCACCTCCTTCATTTGTATTGACGCCTACCATTTTTATGACTTGTCTTATCTCTAATAAAACCACCGTTGAAGCAACTTTTCAGCGGGAAACAGCCTTGAGGAGCTTGGAGAGTAGTCACACTCTCGGGCCTCTGATTTGTCCACTCCCCCGCCTCTGCAGACGCGGCCTTTAACTTTCATTCCATCCGCATCAGTGTGTGTTCCTGTGTTCGAGTTTATTTAAGTGTTGGCTGGTAGCTCCAACATTCTGGTGCCCGAAACCCGGTAGGTTTCGCATCCTGATTTTGGATCGCGAATAATTAATCCAAAAATCTGACGTCAGCTGTCTCCCCATTGGGGAGAAGGGTGATCGATTCTCCGCTGTTCAGAAGAAGGAAGCGAATCCATCCCACCGGACACAGAGCACATCTGAGCGGTAAGGCACTTTTAAAATTAATTTGTAGAATCCAATCCAGTATTGAGACCCTGTCTTTCTAGAGAAGAAAGATGCTCCGTGTGTCGGAGAAAAATGTTTCTTTACCGCTCCCCGTAAGTTAGGGGAAACGTTCTCGGGATTTGAGAAGTTAGGTAAATTAAACGGGAGATCAAGTAAGGATCTCAAGATTTCTGGTTTGAGTTCTAATGCGTGAATCGCCAGACAAAGAGGAGGAGGTCGCAACTCTCCGCCAGGGACTCCGAGGATTGCGTTAAAGATATAGAAAAAATATTATTACACTGTGCCAAGAGAATGAAAGCTCAAAATAAAGAATATATATATATATATATATATATATATATATATATATATATATATATATATATATATATATATATATATATATATATAT
This sequence comes from Stigmatopora nigra, assembly GCF_051989575.1. Taxonomy (NCBI): domain Eukaryota; kingdom Metazoa; phylum Chordata; class Actinopteri; order Syngnathiformes; family Syngnathidae; genus Stigmatopora; species Stigmatopora nigra. The sequence continues at coordinate 255,355 of NW_027551609.1, forward strand.
ATATATATATATATATATATATATATATATATATATATATATATATATATATATATATATATATATATATATATATATATATATATATATATATATATATATATATATATATATATATATATATATATATATATATATATATATATATATATATATATATATATATATATATATATATATATATATATATATATATATATATATATATATATATATATATATATATATATATATATATATATATATATATATATATATATATATATATATATATATATATATATATATATATAGAATAATAAATATAAAACTTGCAAGTAATCTCCCTAAGGAGAAATTTAAACCAGAGCACTTGTGACACGCTCGTAAATCACGTCGTTTGCCGCGCAAAATAAGAGTAGAAATGACTATCTAGGCGGGAAAATAAGATAGTAAATTAAACGGGACGTCCCTAGAGAAGGTGAGTAAACACTAAATAAAAACTAATGAATACATTATAAGAATAACGGAATATATCAATATAATTTTTGAATAAGCAAAAATCTTCAAACAAAAGAAAAGTTGCAAAAATGGGTTTAACAAACAGCAAAGAACTCTCAACCGACATGAAGTTTATGCTGAAGCATTTTCCTGATAATTGCACATATATGAAAGAATGGAGGAAGAATAAAGACAAAGAGTGGGATGGGAGACTGTTGGAGGAGCCATTACAGGCCATAAAGCGTAAATTACAAGTCGAGAAGGCTATTGAAAGAGGAAAAAAAAGAGAAGATATGTAAAGAACTTCAAGATATTCAAGTTTGGATCGGTCAAGCCCAATTAAGACAGAAACAAAAAATTATGAAGAAAATTAAACAAGCTGAACGAAAAACAAGTATGGCAGCTTTGATTAATATTAGGCCCCACGAAGAGACACTGGCCCCCTCCAGTGCACTCACTTCGGACAGGCTGTGCCAGGCACCTTTTACGAGCCAAGGGCACAAAGAGGGAGGGGGACCTGAGATGCACACACAAGAACAACATCTCAAGTTACAAAGGGCCTCTTACAATCCACACGATGAAGAAAGGAGGGGTGAGCCAGAGTCCACAGGTGCCGCTGCAGAACCAGCAGGAGTAATCAAAATGCAGACAAGAGCACAAAGAGAAAAAATGGGAGGAGGACAACTCTATCCTCCCTTGATAGCATTTCAAGGACCTTACACTGGCCCACAGCCATGGGCACCACCAAGCCAAATGTATCCCATGGTTGAAGTTGCAAACCCACACTTCCAAGTGAATGGAGATCGTGATCAAACCATTCTCGTCCACCGTCCATGGACCGAGTCTGAATGTACTGAAGCATGAAAGGGACTGGGAGACCCAATAAAAACCCAACTGAATGGTCCAATAATTTTGAACAGCTAAGGCAAAGTTTTCACCTGAATGGAGCTGAGACAAGAAAAGCGTTCACCATGAGTCTGGGACACAACTGGGCAAGAGTGAGAGGAAACTTCGATGAAAAAAACAACCAAGGAAAAATTCACCCCCATGATTCACCAGACGTAACGATGCTAGTAGAAAGAGTCCTGAGTCGAGTTCGAGAGACGTGGCGCCCAACACCATGTTATGACAAAATTAGAGCCACAAGACAGGAACAAGGAGAAGGAATTTGAAGAAGTGTTCAAAGCCCACAGTGGGATAACGGAAGACCAAAATGAGCAAGGGGCGTACCAAGCCCAACTGAGACAAGGGTTCCTGGAAGGCCTCCAGCCCCATATCAAAGGGTTCGTGCAGAAGTACTGTGTCACATACCGAACCATGCCAATGAACCAACTCATGGAGTGGGCGATTCATGCTGAGGAGAGACACTGCCAAAAACAGGTAAGTTCAGGAGTTAACGCTCTGACCCAAGCCATGGCCTCATTGGTGGACGAAGAGTCATCAGAAGTATACTACCAACGAGGACATGGAAGAGTAAGTGGCCGAGGAAGACACGGCCGACCAAGAAGAAGAAGCCCAGATGACAAGTGTTTCAAGTGTCAAGAGAGAGGACATTTTGCTCGAGACTGCAAAAATACACACAGGTGGAACCAGAGACCCCCACCGTTCAACCCTGAAAATCAATATCAAGAATGACGCCAGAAGAAATGGAAGTCTAACACAGAAGAGGAAACTGAAGAAAGCGTTTGGGAGGACGAAGAAACCCCCTGCTCGCCAGTAGAAGTGTTAGACTTAACCGAAATCATGTCCACCCTCTGGGAGAGAGATAGCAAACCATACTACACCTTACTGGTGGGACAAAGTCAAACACCAGTAAGATTCTTATGCGACACTGGAGCAGATAAATCAGTCATCAAAGACAAAGTGCCAGGATTGATACCAGGAAAGGAGTGGATCACTGTGATAGGAGCAGGAGGACACATGGAGCTATTGAAGAAGTCGAAGAAAACAAAAATAACTGATGAAAATGGACAAAATCATGAAGCAAAATTTGTCCTGAGTAAAAACTGTCCTGTGAACCTCATGGGAAGAGATCTACTCCGTAAACTGGGAATCAGCCTTATCCCCACAGACGATGGTATGAAACCAGTACACAGATGGGAGGAAGCGGAAATCCAAATAGTTGAAGATCAAGAGGAACCTCATACGTTCTACTCCCTAGATTTAGCAACACAAGGGCCCTCATCCGTAATCCGACAGTTAAAATCCAAAGTCGAAAATATTAATGGCCAAACACATACCCACTGGCCACTACACATCACCATGAAATTTGGAAAAGCCAGACCAGAATTTGTTAAACAGTTTGAGCGACTGGGACCCCAACTAGTCCGACTGGAGTACCTGTATTCCACAGCAGAGGGAGATGCAGCCACTTCGGTGGACTTGCCGCCACAAGCGAAAAAACTACTACAGTTTGAGATAACACCTCATGTGTCCATAAAGAGAAAACACCACAGGTCCTGGAAAGACCTAGGACGCATGTTGCAATTTTTGGAGACCAGAAACGAGGAGTCGTGGTCACATCAGACTCACACAGTCAGCGTACTAATAAACACCCCATATGGAACAGTGACAAGACAGAAGCTGAAGTGGATGACCCAAGCAAGTCCGAAGACGCATTTAACTGCATGACAAGACTACATACTACTACAAGCTGAAGATTTCCCTACAGTACCGAGTTCACTGTGGTCCAAATCAAAAGCAGATGTAGGAAAAATGACCACAGCAAGAGAAGTAAGAATTGGGGGCTAAACAATACCCCCTTAAACCAGATGCTATAAATGGCATCAGACCAGTAATTAAAGAAATGCTCGAAGCAGGCATTCTAATTGAAAGTCCATCAAGCGAATGTAACACACCTATCTTTCCCGTGAAGAAAACGGAGACGGGAACGTGGAGATTGGTCCAAGACCTAAGACGGGTCAATGAAGCAGTGAAGTCCAGAGCACCCTGCGTACCCGACCCACACATACTGTTGAACGAGTTAAAGCCAAATCAGAAATTCTTTACAGTAATTGACCTAAGCAATGCATTTTTCTCTATACCATTACACAAAACAGCACAAGACTGGTTTGGTTTCACATTCGCAGGAACCAAATACACATACACAAGGCTGCCACAGGGATTCTGCGACAGCCCCACAATATTCTCACAAGAGATTGCAGCATGTATAAATCAGCATGAACACAGACACCACACAGATCCTACGATATACTGATAGCCAGCCCCACCGAAGAGGAAAACAAAGAGGAAGCAATCAGATTATTCAAACATCGAGAGCAAACTGGGAACAAGGCGTCGCTGAAGAAACTGCAGTACTGTCAGCAGTCAGTCATCTTCTTGGGACACTGAGTCTCACAGAAAGGAAGGGAACTAACGGATGGAAGACGAGAAGCCATCCAGCAATGTCCGAAACCACAGACGAAAAAACAAATGATGGCCTTCTTAGGCCTAACTAACTACTGCAGGAGTTGGATTCCAAATTATGCAGAACTAACTCAGCCACTTCTAGACATGATCTATGCCACTGAGATGACAATGAGATATGAGATACCCAGTGACATGGACTGAAGAAGGAAACCGAACATTCATGGAAGTGAAGCAACACATCTTGGAATCAGGAGTCCTAGCATTTCCTGACTATGAAAAACCATTCACCCAAACAGTGACTTGCAAAGGAGCGTTCATGACATCAGTGTTACTACAACCACATGGAACAAAGATTAAACCAGTAGCGTTCTACCCAAAACGACTGGACCCAGTTGCAGCTGCCCTACCCCCGTAAGTACGAGCAGTGTGCGCAGCAGCATTAGCGGTCCAGATGACAGCTGAACTTGTACTGTTCCATCCACTCACACTCCAAGTCCCCCATGAAGTGGATCTACTGATAACACAAACCAAAATGTCGTTCCTGTCACCAGCAAGACACCTGGCCGTAACAGCCACATTGTTATCGCAACCCCATCTCACGATAAAGCGATGCAATACCTTGAACCCAGCAACGTTAATACAAACTGAAGAAGACGGAGATCCACACCAATGTGATGAAAGAACCAGTGAAAGCTGTAAACCAAGACCAGATCTAAAAGACACTCCAATTCCAGACAGCACTTATGTATACGTAGATGGATCCGCATCCAAATCAGAACAAGGAAAAAATCAAGTAGGATTTGCAGTCGTCACAGACAACAAAGTCTTATGTGCAGAAAAATTGCCATCTAATCTCTCAGCGCAAGATGCAGAAATTATAGCATCGACAAAGGCGTGCACATTGTTTAAAGGTAGGAAGGTCACGATTTATACAGACAGCCAATATGCACACTCCACTCTACATGTATTTGCTGCACAATGGATTAGAAGAGGGATGAAAACATCCACAGGCAAATCAGTAGAGGATGCCGAACTGCTGAAACAATTACTTAATGCAGTACTACTTCCCAGCCACATAGCTGTATGCAAATGTAAGGCACATACTAACAGCAGCGACAGAATTAGTAGAGGAAATACTAGAGCAGATACAGCAGCTAAAGGAGCAGCACAAACACTGAGTGCTCAGTATACACAACAACAACATGAGTCAATCCCAAAAACAGTATTAATTGAAATGCAAAACATTGCACCACAGAATGAAAAAGATGCATGGATACTCAAAGGCACAGAACAGTCTGCGGACGGCCTATATACAATAAAAGGCCTACCCTGCTTGCCAAAAAAATTATTCCAAATGGTAGCAAAATTGAGCCATGGAAAGTCTCATGTCTCAACAAGGGGGATGATAGACATGGTACAGCGTGTTTTCCATGTGACAACAGGTCTAAATACCTATTTTAAATTTTTTTGTAGAGACTGTTTAACTTGCTGCAAACATAATGTGCAAGGTAACCTCAGACCCAAACGAGGCCAATGCCCAAAAGGTACCTACCCATTTGAAATTATACACATGGATTTCATTGAATTATCCAGAAGCAACCAGTATAAATACTGTTTAGTCTTGATTGACTCATTCTCGAAATGGACTGAAATAGTCCCCTCAAAAACACCAGACGCATTGACGGTGGCTAAAGCCATCTGTAAACACATAATCCCAGAACATGGGATCCCCAGAATCATCTGGAGCGACAATGGAACTCATTTTGTAAACAGCATAATACAATACATGGCAAACCACCTAGGAATAAGTCTAAAAAAATCACTGCTCGTACCATCCGCAAAGCGCGGGACTGGTAGAGAGAACAAATGGTACAATAGAACTAAGGCTTAAAAAAAACATGGAAGAAACAAAAAAAACATGGCCAGAATGCTTACCACTAGTGAAAACATATATGAGAATTGTACCAACTAGCTCAGGATTAACACTTTTTGAGATAGCTCATGGAAGACCATTCCAACTTCCCCTATGGGAAGGTGAACCATGGCAAGAGACTAAAGGCGAGGCAGATCCACTCACAGAGTGGATGGTAAAAATGTTTAGAGAAAAACTTGTCCAAAATACATGTAAGCTGCCGTTATCCCCTTTGTCTCCCCTACAGGAGGTGGTGAAGCCTGGTGACCAGATCCTGATTCGAGTCATAAAAAGGAAATCCTGGTCCTCGCCACGTTGGGAAGGCCCATTCGTGGTTCAACTCACCACCCCAACCGCAGTAAAGATTGCCGAGAGGTCGACGTGGATTCACCAATCCCAAGTCAAAATAGTTCGAGACATCGGCAACCCTGAGTAGATTGCAAATCGGACGGTACCAAAACCCTTGTCCGCGAAGGAATCATCTGACGTCTGCTCACCTGCCCCAAACACCCCCCTAACCTAACCTTGACCTCTCACAGTTTTTACACCCTCACACAGAAGCCAAAATGAAAGCCACTGCCACCCTCATCACTGTGACTGTACTATCAGTGGCAGCATGGGTGTGGCTGAGTGCCCCGCCCCCAGACATTCGAGTTGAAAAACGAGACGATGCCGTGCTACTGTCACAGAGGAAAGTGAAGTGGTATGAAAAGAACAATCCAAAGAATCATTTTGAAGAAAATATGTGGTATAATTTCATGGTATTTCAGAAAAAAATAACTGGTGTGAAAGAAAGTTGTTATTTGTGTAGTCGTATGCCTTATTCCACATGTACCCCACCAGTGTATCCCAAGCCAATCGACCCCTATACCTATAATGCCTACACACCTCTATGGTATCCCGACATACTGAGATCACAGTGTCTAGAAGGTGCATTTAGATCTGTAGTTCCCGAGGTTGATGCCACTGTACCACCTTTAACAGGTAGAAAATTCACAAGGCTTTTGAACTATGATTGGACAGATCTAGTTATGTTAAGCAACGTCCCATACCCAAGTGATTTTACGGCTGTGTGTTTCGCTAGTAATATGACATTCTGGGGTAAGTCCAGACCAGTAGGAGAAGTCCCCATGAAATTCTGTAGGGATATACTTACCCTGTGCAGACGAGACACCACTAACAAAGCCAGGTTCAATGCCACAGTAGTACCCATGGGTGCCACCTGCAGGGACTATTACACTCTCCCTGATGTAATGGGCACTGATCCCCAAGATGATGGGTATTGGATGTGTAGGCATACAGTGTATTTGGGTTTGCCCACAGTATGGAATGGTCGCTGTGCAATGGTGCAGATGGTTCAAGATGCATTCCTTTTAAGGGGAGTGAAAATACTAGTAAGATATAAGAGATTTATACCTGTACAATTTAAACCACATGATTCAATTTGGGGTAGTAATGTCCCTGATGATCACAAATTATGGTCCACCTCCGAGAAAGTCATATTGTCACTACTTCCACAGATTGGTGTGGGTAAAGTTATGCTCCGTGTAGAAACATTGAATTATCGGATGGGATTGTTCATTAACCAAACTATCAAAGCCCTACAAGGTATAGCAGAGGAATTAAAAGCCCTTAGAGAAATGGAGTTGCAAGACCGCATGGTCCTAGATTTGATAACAGCCAAGGATGGAGGTGTGTGTGCCATAGTTGGAGAACACTGTTGCACCTTCATCCCAGATGAAACCGGTGACGAAGGTAACATAACTCGTGCCATAGCTGAAATGAAAGCCTTAGCCAACACCATGGCCCAAGATCACTCAGCCATAGGTGCATCACTGTGGTCGTGGTTGACAACCGGATCATGGTTCTCTATTCTGATTAAATTTGCAACTCCCTTTTTTGCGGTTTTAATTCTATTCTGCATCTTTTCAATGTGTGTAATCCCTTGTATGAAAGTTATGATTCAAAAAAATATCCAGCACACGCTGGTAGCTTACAGTGACATACAGTTTCACAGCATGACAAACCTTGCCGGAGATTCTAGCACTCTTCCAAAGTGTGATGAATCCCCGGATGTCGAGTCGTCTGGGTAAATGTACTTGTCTTGACTTAAAAAATTGTGTTCGCTCATTAAGGGGGACGCAGAGGAATTCTCCTCAAGTACCCCTGAGTAAACTTGAGTTTTTCGCCTCTGCCTTGACAAGTGATTTAGTTATTTTTCATACCCTGTTGAGTGACTATTAATGATATTTGTATTCTAAAACCTGCAAAGGAGGGATATAGATTGATGAAAATGAAAATTCTTTCAAAGTAACTTCAGGGGGGGGATATGTGAAATATATTTGCATGCATATATATATAATCTTGCACCCATTTCACTATGATATATTAAAGGTTACTAGAATAGAATATTAATTTACACCTATTGGTTAAAATGTGCACTAAACCTTTTGTACTCCACTTCCTGCATTTGTATTGACGCCTCCCATTTTTTATGACTTGTCTTATCTCTAATAAAACCACAGTTGAAGCAACTTTTCAGCGGGAAACAGCCTTGAGGAGCTTGGAGAGTAGTCACATTATCGGGCCTCTGATTTGTCCACTCCCCCGCTTCTGCAGACGCGGCCTATAACTTTCATTCCATCCGCATCAGTGTGTGTTCCTGTGTTCGAGTTTATTTAAGTGTTGGCTGGTAGCCCCAACACTGGGAAATACCCCTAGAACCATCCTGGATCTTTATTTTTAGACAGAATAGTGAAAATACATCCACCTACACAATCAACACTAACTCTGGGTAAAAGCACGAACCAGAACTGACTGGGCTTGGTTTTACTACAACCACCATGCAAAATAAAGTGCCCAAATGGAGGTCATTTATTCGGGCATAGAAGAACTTCTGAACATCCCCAGATGATAATTTTTATACAGAATAGTCAAAACATCAACCCCATTCCTATTGGACACACGTTACGGGTGTAGACACAAACCAGAACCGACTGGGCCTGGTTCTAATACAACCACTATTTTTGTCGCAAAATGCATGCTTTTGACACTATTTATGGTGGGAAATAGTCTCAGAGCATCCCTGGATCTTTATTCTTACAGAGAATAGTGAAAATACATCCACCCACACAATCGACACTGATTGTGGGTAAAGCACCAACCAGAACCGACTGGGCCTGGTTCTAAACAACCACTTGTAAATAAAGTGCCCAAATTGAGGTCATTGATTCGGGCATAACAGAATTTCTGAACATCCCTAGAATATTATTTTTATAAAGAATAATCGAAAATACATCCCCATCATCATTGGACACAATTTCTGGGTAAAAACACGAACCAGAACCGACTGGGCCTGGTTTTAATACAACCACTACTTGAACCGCAAAATGCCTGTTTTGGACACTGTTTGTGGTGGGAAATAGCTCCAGAACCATCCGGGATCATTATTGTTATACAAAATAGTGAAAATACATCCACTCACACAATAAACACAAATTCTGGGTAAAAGCACCAACCAAAACCGACTGGGCCTGTTTCTAAACCACCACTTGTAAATAAAGTGACCAAATGAAAGTAATTCATTCGGGCATAACAGAACTTCTGAACATCGCTAGATGATTACTTCTATACAGAATAGTCAAGTATACATCCCCATCATAATTGGACACAAGTTTCGTATACAAACACCCACCAGAACCGACTGGACCCTGTTATAATGCAACCACTATTTTGTATCGCCTGTTTTGGACACTGTTTATGGTGGGTGATAGCTGCAGAATCACCTAGAATGATGCCAATGAATGACTTACTTGAAATGGACGATTTTTTGGTCCGGGACCAATGAAAGTAGAACAAGAATTAGCAAGGCTTTATAGTCTTGGTCTGTTAATAGAGTCAGGGACTTAACTAAGACAAAGTCAGGGACTTTTGGTCTTTGTGTGTTCAGAGATATTGGGTTAATCACAAAGTGGAGATCAATTTCGGGTAATTTAGAAAATAATTGTTGTTTAAACTATTAAGTAGGTGATTAATATGGGTGAGAAAGCAACAAAAGGGATGGGTTTATTGTCAGACTGCAAAATGAAAATCGGAGAGTTACCGGGACGAGATATCATGGTCCAGCTTGGGCTAAGCCTAGTGGCCACCCAAAATGGCTTCCAACCCAGGGAATTACAGACCAAAAATATCTTCCACTCGACCACATCTAACAGCTTCTACGCTCTCGACATTGTCGGGAATGATTCTGCCAAGGTAGCTGAAAGTCTAAGAGAACAGTCTGAAGATATCTGCCCAGCAGCACCAGGACAGGAACAACAAACATGGCCATTACATGTCACCCTGAAGTTCATGGGAGACCGGACGACAAGTGGTTAAACCAATTCTCACAGTTGCCCACTCAACGAATCATAATTAACCACGTATATGCAACTGACCTAATGGACAACCCATTGCCCCCTGGACACATTGCCTATGGGGATGGATCATCATCAAAAACCCTGGATGGAGAAAAACACAACGTACATGCCGTGGTGACTCAAAAAGACAACCTCAAGACAGGACGACTCCCCGGCGACTGGTCTGCACAAGCCGCAGAAATAGTGGCACTGACAGAGGCATGTAGACTATTCCTAGAACAAGACGTGACGGTGGAAAGACACAGCCCAATCGCTGCTGAATTCCTAAGAGAAATGCAAAATCATGCCCCAGAAAAAGAGAAACTGCAATGGGAAACAGAAGGAGCCACTCAACACAAGAACGGACTCTATGCAGTAGAAAACAAGCCATGCGTGACACGATCATTGTTTGAAGTAATTGCCAAATTGAGCCATGTGAGGAGCCATGTCTCAACAGGAGGGATGATCAGTACAGTACAACAAACAATGCATGTTCCCAGAGGTCTCCAAACTTACTTCAATTTTTTGGGCAGAAACTGTCTGAACTGCTGTAGACACGACTCTCAAGGCAACGAACGACCCAAGCATGGAACAAGGCAAACAGGAACATATCCCTTCAAGCTTCTGAACATGGATTTCATCAAACTGAACCAAAGTGCTGGACTCGTCGAACAAACCATTAGAACAGTAAAACTCAGACTCAGAAATAACATGGAAGACACAGGAAAACCATGGCAAGAATGCCTGAGCCTGGTAGAAACGTACATGAGAATCATTCCAACAGCACAGGGATCCACACCATTTGAGGCAGTGAACGACAGACCCTTCCACTTAACAATGTGGGAAAAAGATTTGGTGGTAGAAGAGAAAGGAGAAACAGAATCCCTCACTAAGTGGTTATGCAAAATGTTCCAAGAAAGAACTGTGATGAATGCAAAACAATCTGCCGACATCTTCTCTGTCTCCCACAGAGGAGGTCCTGTCCCCAGGAGACCTGGTACTCGTCAAGGTGATAAAAAGAAAGTGCTGGTCTTCTCCACGTTGGGACGTACCTCACCGTGTGATTTTGGCCATCATCATCACCGCTCTGTGTTCAACCACATGGGGGGAACGTACCAGAACCTTGGTACACTCCCACTGGAGGAGAATGCCCCACTAGCTGGTTCAGGAAACGATCAGGGGCCCCCAGATCTGCATCCCATTAACCAAGACACCAATCGTCGTTCAAGTCCCTTTGCTCAGCCTACAGCTTACTCACTTGGGATTACACAGGACTGACTCCAGTTATTTTTATTGGTACCTACAAGCTCCCAGAGTCTGAGTGGTCTGGCCAGACACCTGGGACCAGGTCCTCCTCCATACAGGCTACAAAACCATCACATGGCCCCTTTCCAAAGAAGCTACCACCATGACCGCTAACTTCACCATGTTAGCCACCACCATCAAAGATGGTAAACATACGCTGGAGCTCACCACCAATATCCAACAAAAAGGCTGCATCAACCTATGCCTCCGACCGGACCGACCAGGAAAAGACCCCCTCTTTACTATCACCATCCGCACTACTAGTCCAGCCATGGTCCCCAAAGTGATTGGTGTGAACCCCTTCGTAAAACCATCCGCCACACGCCTACTCTAAATCCGTCCGGCAGGAACACCTAAGCCTGAGTAGATACACCTTATTCTCGCCCATGTCCAAACACAGGAAGAAAACGACTACAACCCGATGATGAGGAACAGTTGGTACAGATACACCGCACTCACAGCCCGCGCCACAACCAATGAGTTGTTATGTCTGTTCCCTCTTGCCTACTGCCGTAGCCCAACCACAGCTATGGGCCAACCGACAGAACGAAGAACTCGCCAACCTCACCTACAACTGTATTCTGGGTAATTTGAGAGAATCCTTCCAGCATAGCTCGACCGCCTACATACCATGGTCGCAGTACCATTAGCAGCTACAGTCAATACCGCAACGTATGTCCAGTGCAACAAGCGAACAGACTGTTATCCATCCTGTTTCAACTTCAGCGGACCGGATCCGAAGACCTCTTTAGACCAAGTTCACGTCACCAGGTGTGCCGAGATCAGACACATTCCTTCCCAATCTTGGACAGTACTGGACCAAATATGGTGGCTCCGCGAATGGCAAGTGTATATGATCATCCCCACCAATACAACTGGGCTCTGTGTCCCTACATCTGCATCCGACCACACGTACGTTCTAACAGCAGACTCGATTCCAACTGTCGACGCCAACCCACATCTACCCATCAGGCGTCAACGACAGAGCTTTGATTTCTTCCCCCATGATTCAGTTTGGAGCTCGGATGTCCCCCTCTAATACAAACAATGGTCAGTCTCCTCCAAAATCATGATGGCGGTGTTCCCCAGGGTAGGAACAGCGAAGAACACCCTACGTCTGGAAACCATTGACTACAGATTCCAGGCCCGACACTAATCAATTACTTGTTGCCCTGCAAATGAATGAAACGTATCTGTCCAAAGTCTTAGGGACAACTGTCAGGTTTGCCTGTATTTAAGACACACTCACTGGTCATTCAACTAGAGTTGCAGTAACATCGCAGTGAACAGGACCCCACTGTAGGAACTCTCACTGTCCACTTTGCAGTCTGGTAATACATATTTTCTATTTAAATTTATCTCACTCTTTCTTAGCCTGTTTCTGAAGTTGTATTTTCAGACCTAACAAACATTTCAGTTTTTTTGCCCTAATGTGCGTTTCATGCGCTGAAAATAACGTTTTGGCCAAGTATCATAGTTTTCACTATAACTTAACTTAACCTAACCCTAACCCTAACCCTAACCCTAACCCTAACCCTAACCCTAACTCTAACCCTAACTCTAACCCTAACCCTAACCCTAACTTCCATCACTTAGAATGATATCAAATGAAAAACCTACTTAATTTGGACGATTATACACTATATACACAGTAACTATGTGTCACTGACAGTTTGTTTCGCAGCGGGGGAACATTTCAGTTTTTATTGCCTTAATGTGCATTTCATGCGCTGAAAATCACGTTTTGGCCAAGTATCATAGTTTTCACTATAACTTAATTTCTAGCACTTAGAATGATGCAAAACGCTCACACTCATAAAAAGAAGAATTTAGTGTGTTCAACCAGTCTAGCATCCATAATTTCATTTTGTGGGAGTAAACTGGAGTACCCGGAGAAAATCCACAAATTCTCGAGGACGCCATTAATACCCCACATTCCGGAAGGTCTGGATCCACCCCGCATTCATTAGTAGATCCTTTAATATACACACCCCCACTCTAGCATTTTAACCGTTTGTAAAAAATTACCTTCAAGTTTCACACAAAGATCTATCCTTTTTAATGCTATCAGTTTAGCTGTTTGTTCCCCGAATTGAGGTGGTAATAGTTTCAAATCTAAGGTTTTTATTTTCACAGCCGCCATGACCTAATGGCCCCCTATCAGGTTTTTGGAAAATCCCAATTTCGTCTAATAGCATGCCAATCACCTTTTAATGCGGCCATCCAATTTTGTTTACACTTTTTTTTTTCCAGGTGATAAAATAATCTCCCCCAATGTAAAACAAATTCATCCACGCCTAATTTATACAACATGACGCCTATGGCCTTTATTACGTCGCCTTGACTCCAAATTCTATGAACCAAGATAACACGCCGAATTTGTAAGCGAATTTCGCCCATCCCATTTTGTTCATAGACAACCCATCTACCTAAAGCGTCACTTGTTTCAAAACATGAAAGGCCCCACTAGAATTTGTGCATCCAGCGCCAAATAGAGCCTATTTACACATTTGTCTCAAATTTGTTTTAGATATGGGGTCCCCAATTTCCCGAAATTTCCCAGAATTCATGTACTACCACATCCTGTCAAAAACCCAAAACGACTAACATAACCTGTTTCTAAGCCAGATTCTGGAATTTGGAGAATTTCTTCTTTCCCTCCTTTATCTAAGCTTGTTATTGCCACTCGTTATCACTGTAACATTCAGGCGTATTAACCCCATCGTTGCTAAAGTTCTCACCAATTTGCATGCCCTTAAAGCAGTAAAAAGCAACGTTATTTGGTTGTATCAATTGACCAATGCTTATCCAATCCGTAATATCCTTAAAGTCATCAATATGACCTGTGACAAAGCATATTTCCTCCCGCCAGGACAACAGACAATGTTCTTTCAAGTGCACTTTGAAAAACATTCCATGTTACTCCATTCTTAGGGAAAATATGCTCATCCTAAACCAATTATTTTATCTACAATTCACCTAATTATTTGGATGAATGCCATGAATTTTATCATGCCACTATTGCATTGTAAATTTCCCATCTGATGTCGTTAACAGCCAAATAATTCAATACCTACTATATACTTTGTAAATCACCTCATATGATGTTTACTTAAGACAAGAGTCATTTCCCATAGCCTGTTACCAAAACAAAAATCTACAACAATTAAATTAGAGAAATCAACCTTTTGTTAGGCAATTCCTAATTACAAACTTTAATGTTTTAAAAACCTTATTGTCACCAATATACCATAATATTGTAAATTTTGTCATCCTGGCCTTTTTTTTAACCAGCCAACCTCCTGGATTAAAGTATTTTGAACAATCAAAATATTCTGAAATAGTATTAATATTATTTTATCCTCCAAAACCTAGTTTCCTTTAACTAAGAGCCCTTTGAAATCCACAATTGCTCAAAAATGACTATTTTGGTCTATTCCCAAATCCAAAGCTTTTTACCAAAATCAACCTTTTACTAGACAGATTTTCTATCCTCTTAATATACATTTCATTTTAAAACCCAAAAAATGAATGTGAAAGCATTCGCATAACCTTGCATTTCTTGCAGACCATGTATTGTTCTTATTCTGAAAAGTCCAAACAGAAAACGCCATAAGCCGTTAACTATGACCTCCACTCTTGCTGCGAAAACAGCATTGTTATCTTATGTTTACAAACCAGCTTTTTCCTTGTGCCCAAATACAACGCTTTTTAGAGAAGACAACCATTAAACAGTCAAATTAACCCCTCTTCCGATATTCAACTACATCACAATATTTTTCCAAGACCCCATATATCCAGAATATGTATGCTGCAAGCACAACAATATGGCAAAAACCCATTTTCTGCCCTCAAGTTTGCTTCAGCACCCCCAAGGCCAATTATTATTATTATAATGTCTTCACGGAAGGGATCACAAAATTTTTGTCGTTTACACGGTCCGAACGCTCCCGAAAGCCCAACACAGTTAAATCGTCTGCCCCGCGGCCCACATGTTTCACTCCCATCTAATCAGCAGCCGCTGCACCAGAACGCTTCTCCCGCAGTCGACACATTATTTGGCAAGTCTAGAGCATAATAAAAACACAGGTGACATTCCCTGCTAAACATTTAAAGTATCATTTTGTATATATTCTTTTGTCTTTTTAAACACCATCTTCCCGCTAGCGGACGGGATCAAAAACCAAGCTGCAATAAGCCATCACATTGCTGTAAATTGACAGTACGTATAGGTTATATTAATAAAGCACCACCAGCACTTGGAAATAACCATTCTAATTGTTGTTATACAAGCCCCAGCATCACAAAAAAACCCAATTTATTGTAATCACAAAACGTCATACCCGGATTAACCAAATCAAATACCAGTGTCCCCATTAATTTTCTAGCTCCCTTTATTTTTGTTAAACTTCCTCCGCGCCCGTCACCTATCTCGGTAAATATTTTCCCCGTCAGCCGAGGAGGCCCCGCTATTTTTCCTTACCAAACAGTACTTTCCCGCCGCCACGGTCTTAAATATATCCCCTTTATCCGAGGTAGCCCCCACTATTTTCCAAAATAGTATTTTTAACTTCTCCCCGGCCTTATTTCGCCATTAGTGTCTGTGGAACAAGCTGTTACACTTTTATCCACGCACATATTATTTATGTATGTATATTACCTCTATGCATTAGTGCATATATTATCCTGCATTTTATGCATTTTAAGCTGGCCAGCAAACCCATATTTATTTATCCATAAATATAGCTGTGTAATATTTTTTAAGCGCTTTGTCTTTCCAATTTTTTCCAATCCTTACAAGTTAGACGTATTTTTTTGGATCGTCATCCAAACCCGCCTTACAACACGTGTTTCCAATATTTTACTTTTTTGTAGTGAGTTCGTGTGCCTCACACAGTTAACTTTGTTATATTTATTATTATTATTATTATTACCTCTTCGACTGTATCTCCTAGGCCTGTCTTAATTATACTGCAGAAACCACACAAACACCATACAACATTTACAACATATTCATGCCTACCCTTGAGACACAGGACACTTTCCAGCCCCAACATTGTACATCCAGTACAATATATTCGTGCCTACCCCTGAGACACAGGACACTTTCCAGCAAAGTGCCCCACCGTACCTGCCATTGACGAGTATAAACACAGGGTTTTGTCGCCGTCACCCAGGACGCGAAACCAGCCCACAATGGACCTCACATACAATGTCCCTTTAACGCATTTAGAAACACCGTCACAACATGCAGACATTGATGTGGACTTACCCGAGATCCATCAGATGTCTCCCTCCAGCAGGAAAAGTCTTCAACCGCCGAGAATCCAGGCGCCCCCGTCGAAAACTCCGGCCCACCAAGGGTTTTGAAGACGCCGTGCGCACGGTCACTTACCAGATGTCGAACAGCAGAGCCTGGGTTCTCGCTCCGGTATATTGACCTCCATGGCTCAGAAGGACCAAAATGTTAGGTTCATTAATAATTATCTTCGTCCGTAATTATCAATAACTGCAGGCAGACATCTTATTCAATTATTGACATTTAATTAAATAGAAATGGATAACAATGGGTAAAAGCCTCCGAAGGGGAGAGTCAGCAAGTGTCACCTTACAACTTCCGAACGTCTCCTCGAATAGACGTTTTCGTACGCCTCTTATTTCCATGAATCAAAACAATTTACAGAGTTGTTGATCATTCCATCACGTATGAGTAAAAACAACATCTGGGACTACAATAACAATCAAAGTATTTTACCAATAACAAAAACAGGAGACTAGACCTAACAACATTTAGATTAGAGTAATTATACAACTTCCTTGACCTAAGAATCATATAATATAATCATAATCATATAATGGTTACATACAGAAAAACCCGAAGTGCACGGTTACATAACGATAACAGCATTCTTGTTATTGGCCGAATAGCCCTAGCCTCGTCACCAAGGGGCCACCAAATCTCAAGGACCCAGATTGGGTGGATTGTTTGTATAACCATCCTGGAACAGGCCGTCCAGGTTAAAGATGACTTGGCAATACTCGTGACCTCGCAACACTTTGAAAATAGAAAGAGAATGATTTAACAGAGAAATGAATTAATACAAATATATTTATAATAGTAATACAGAATAAACCCAACAATGAAAAACTTACTTAAATTGGACGATAATACACTATATACACAGTAACTATATGTCTGTGACAGTTTGTTTCGCAGCAGGGGAACATTTCAGTTTTTATTGCCTTAACGTGCGTTTCATGCGCTGAAAATCACGTTTTGGCCAAGTATCATAGTTTTCACTATAACTTAATTCCTATCACTTAGAATGATGCTAAATGCAAAACTTACTTGAATTGGACGATTTTACACTATATACACAGTAACTATGTGTCTCTGACAGTTTGTTTGGCAGCAGGAGAACATTTCAGTTTTTATTGCCTGAATGTGCTTTTCATGCGCTGAAAATCATGTTTTGGCCAGGTATCATAGTTTTCATTATAACTTAATATCTAGCCATTAGAATGATGCCAAATGAAAAACTTATTAAATTATAAAATTTGATGATATTACACTATGTATAGAGAGACATTTGTGTCTCTGACAGTTTTACACAGTTTTACAAGTTAGGACTCCAGACTCTTAATTTACAATTCTGCCTTTATGGATACATTGCATCACCACCCCCTGAGTGGATCACTTACCTCTCACTGTCTTTCACTTACCTTCATTCACCATGTAGGTGTCAGATCACCTTGTACCTAATGTCTATTCATATTACCTCACCCGAAGTTATTACACAGAAGGGATTGTGTTGTGTTACCCCAAGTTTAGAGTCCCAACGGATGTGGGAAACTTACAGCGTCTGTCTGCCAGAGAGCAGCAGCTGGAACTGATTGTGACCAGGGTGGCATGGGTCCCTGATCATGTCCCTGGCTCTGCTGAGGTAACGAGGGCTGGCAATGTCTTCCAGTGAGGGCAGAGTAGCCGACGATCTTCTGCGTAGTGGTGATACCTTTCTAAATAGCCTTTTTGTCTGCTGCCGTTCTTTCCGCGTACCACCAAATGTGCTTTTTATGAGCTGATAAGCACATTTTGGTCGAATATGAAAGTTTCCAAGTGTGCACTTGACCCTGGATGACCTGGAGAGTGACAGTTACTCCTGAAGTTGAACCTTTTTTCATCCCACAATTCAAGGAAACAATTGCAAACCCTGTTAGCCAGCCTTTCTTATATTTCGCGAGGCGAACAAACAATTGCAAGGCCAACTAGTTAGTCTTTCTTACATTCCACGATCTTTTAATTCAATTGTAAAACCAGTTTGGCTAGTCTACCTTGCATTCTACGATCTAATCAAACAAAGGTAAAACCAGTATGACCACATGGTGCGACAAGAATAAACAATTATTAAGCCAGTTAGCCAGTCCATCCCACAATTCCCTCCTTTTGTGTCTGTGAAAATATCGAAATATTGAAATGGCTGTTTCCATGAGCCAGAGAAGAACCAGTCAAGCCATCCTCGTTGTGGAACCGAATCTCCGGTCACAGCTCTCTGCATGTTCCTAATAGCCTGCAGGGCATCATGGACCGAGCAGGACATGCCGGCAGGGATGAAGGGGCAGCACGAGTCTCCCACCATGGCACACACACAGCCCCGCTGGGTGGCCACTCCGTCAAGAGCAGGGCAGCCCTGGAAAATCACCTGGCCCGGAACCTGCCTTCAATGGTCTTCAAATGCAGGGCGTTCCTTGCCGCTCCCACTCAAGGGAACTGAGCCATTACGATTTTGGATGAGACTGACCAGTATTTGTGTTTGAGGGACACATCCGAGCCACACACTGGATCATGGTCGTGAGCTCCGTCAATAATGTGCCCAAATGGAGGTCATTGATTCGGGAATAACAGACCTTCTGAAGATCCCTAGATGATTATTTTTATACATAATAATCAAAAATACATCCCCATCGTCAATGGATACAATTTTTCGGGTAAATTCACTAACCAGAACAGACTGGGCCGGGTTCTAATACAACCACTATTTTAATCCCAGAATGCCTGTTTTGGACACTGTTTATGGTGGGAAAATAGCTCCAGAAACATCCTGGATCATTATTTTTACACAGAATAGTGAAAATACATCCATCTACACATTCAACACTAATTATGGGTAGAAGCACCAACCAGAACCGACTGGGCCCGGTTCTAATACGACCACTATTTTAATCGGAAAATGCCTGTTTTGGACAATGTTTATGGTGGGAAACATTATTTTTATAAAATTGTGAAACTACATCTACCTACTCAATCAACACAAATTCTGGGTAAATACACCAACCAGAACCGATTGGGCCTTGTTCTAATACAACCACTATTTTTATCGCAAAATGTTTTGGACACTATTGACGGTGGGAAATATTCCCAAAACATCCCTGCATCTTTAATTTTACACATAATAGTGAAAATGCATCCATCCACACAATTGACACTAAATCTGGGTAAAAGCGGCAACCAGAACCGACTGGTCCCGGTTCTAATTCAACAACCATGCAAAATTAAGATCCATTGGAGGTTTTTTATTCTTGTATAAAAAAGCCCCAAAACATCCCTGCATGATTATTTTTAAACAGAATAGTAAAATATACATCCCAATCATCTTTGGACACAAGTTTCAGATATAAACAGCAACCAGACCCGACTGGACCCAGTTATAATGCAACTACTATTTTTTATCGCAAAATGCATGTTTTGGAGAAAATTTATGCTGGGAAATAGCCCTAGAACCATCCTGGATCTTTAATTTTAGACAGAATTGTGAAAATACATCCACCTACACAATCAATACTAACTCTGGGTATAAGACCCAACCAGAACCGACTGGGCTTGGTTCTAATACAACCACCATGCAAAATAAAGTGCCCAAATGGAGGTCATTTATTCGGGCATAAAATAACTTCTGAACATCCCTAGATGACGATTTTTATACAGAATAGTGAAAAATACATCCCCGTTATCATTTGACACAAGTTCCGGCTACATACATCAACCAGAACCGACTGGGCCTGGTTCTATTAGGACCACTATTTTAATCGCAAAGTGCCTGTTATGGACACTATTGACGGTGGGAAATATTCCCTGAACCTCCCTGAATCTTTAATTTCACACAGAATAGTGAAAATGCATCCATCAAATCAATTGACACTAATTCTTGGTAAAGGCACCAACCAGAACCGACTGGGCCCGGTTCTAATTCAACAACCATGCAAAATAACGATCCATAATGGTGGTTTTTGATTCTTGTATAAAAAAAAGCCACAAAACATCCCTGCATGATTATGTTTAAACAGAACAGTAAAATATACATCCCCATCATCTTTGGACACAAGTTTCGGATATAAACAGCAACCAGAATCGAGACGACCCAGTTATAATGCAACTACTATTTTTTATCGCAAAATGCATGTTTTGGAGACTATTTATGGTGGCAAATACCCCTAGAACCATCCTGGATCTTTATTTTTAGACAAAATAGTGAAAATACATCCACCTACACAATCAACACTAACTCTGGGTAAAAGCACCAACCAGAACCGACTCGGCTTGGTTCTATACAACCACCATGCAAAATAAAGTGCCCAAATGGAGGTCATTTATTCGGGCATAGAAAAACTTCTGAACATCCCTAGATGATATTTTTTAATAGAGAATAGTCAAAAATACAACCCCATTCCTATTGGACACACATTACGGGTGTAGACACAAACCAGAACCGTCTGGGCCTGGTTCTAATACAACCACTATTTTTGTCGCAAAATGCATGTTTTTGACACTATTTATCGTGGGAAATAGTCTCAGAACATCCCTGGATCTTTATTCTTACAGAGAATAGTAAAAATACATACACCCACACAATCAACACTAATTGTGGGTAAAGCACCAACCAGAACCGACTGGGCCTGGTTCAAAACAACCACTTGTAAATAAAGTGCCCAAATCTAGGTCATTGATTCGGGCATAACAGAACTTCTGAACATCCCTAGAATATTATTTTTATAAAGAATAATCAAAAATACATCCCCATCATCATTGGACACAATTTCTGGGTAAAAACACGAACCAGAACCGACTGGTCCTGGTTCTAATACAACCACTACTTTAACCGCAAAATGCCTGTTTTGGACACTGTTTGTGGTGGGAAATAGCTCCAGAACCATCCTGGATCATTATTGTTGTACAAAATAGTGAAAATACATCCACTCACACAATAAACACAAATTCTGGGTAAAAGCACCAACCAAAACCGACTAGGCCTGTTTTTAAACCACCACTTGTAAATAAAGTGACCAAATGAAAGTAATTCATTCGGGCATAACAGAACTTCTGAACATCGCTAGATGATTATTTCTATACAGAATAGTCAAGTATACAGCCCCATCATAATTGGACACAAGTTCCATATACAAACACCCACCAGAACCGACTGGACCCTGTTATAATGCAACCACTATTTTGTATTGCAAAATGCATGTTTTGGACACTATTTATGGTGGGAAATAGCCCCAGAACTGTCCTGGATCTTTATTTTTAGACAGAATAGTGAAAATACATCTACTCACACAATGGATAAAGCACCAACCAGAACCGACTGGGCCTGGTTCTTAAAAACCACCACTTGTAAATAAAGTGCCCAAATTGAGGTCATTGATTCGGGCATAACAGAACTTCTGAACATCCCTAGATGATTATTTTTATACAGAATAATCAAAAATACATCCTTATCATCATTGGACACAATTTCTGGGTAAAAACACCAACCAGAACCGCCTGGGCCTGGTTCTAATACAACCACTATTTTAATCGCAAAATGCCTGCTTTGGACACTGTTTATGGTGGGAAATAGCTCCAGAATCACCTGGAATGATGCCAATGAATGACTTACTTGAATTGGACGATTTTACACTATATACACAGGAACTATGTGTCTCTGACAGTGTGTTTGGCAGCAGGGGAACGTTTCAGTTTTTATTGCCTTAATGTGCTTTTCCTGGCCTGATAATCACGTTTTGGCCAAGTATGATAGTTTTCATTGTAACTTAATTTCTATCACTTTGAACGATGCCAAATAAAAAACTTACTTGAATTGGACGATTTTTCACTACATACACAGTAACTGTGTCTCTGACAGTTTGTTTGGCAGCAGGGGAACTTTTCAGTTTTTATTGCCTTAATGTACTTTTCATGCCCTGAAAATCACGTTTTGGCCAAGTATGATTGTTTTCATTATAACTTAATTTCTAGCTTGAGAATGATGCCAAATGGATAACTTACTTGAATTGGACGATTTTTCACTTTATACACAGTAACTATGTGTCTCTGACAGTTTGTTTGGCAGCAGGGGAACATGTGAGATTAGACAAAGTATCTTTGCAAATGCTTGTTCATATTGTATAAGTTTTTGTGAGTATAACAGCATCTGAGTCATCCTTATGGCTGACATGTCAGCATAAACACCCAACTGTCTGACTGAATAAACAATCTTAGTCTTGTGATTGGGGTGACATGTCAGCACAAATACTCAACTGTCCGACACTGATCAATTACTTTTTGCCCTGCAAATGACTGAAATGTATCTGTCCAAAGTCCTAGTGACAACTGTCAGTTTTTCCTGTATTTGAGACACACACACTGGTCATTCGACTAGAGTTGCAGGAACATCGCGTTGAACAGGACCCTACTGTAGGAACTCTCACTGTCCACTTTGCAGTCTGGTAATAAACCAATTGGTCCGGGACCAATGAAAGTAGAACAATAATTAGCAAGGGCTTTATAATCTTGGTCTGTTAATAGAGTCAGGGACTTAACTAAGACAAAGTCAGGGACTTTTGGTCTTTGTGTGTTCAGAGATATTGGGTCAATCACAAAGTAGAGATCACTTTCGGGTAATTTAGAAAATAATTGTTGTTTAAACTATTAAGTAGGTGATTAATATGGGTCAGAAAGCAACAAAAGGAATGGGTTTATTGTCAGAATGCAAAATGAAAATCGGAGAGTTACCGGGACGAGATATCATGGTCCAGCTTGGGCTAAGCCTAGTGGCCACCCAAAATGGCCTCCGACCCAGGGAATTACAGACCAAAAATATCTTCCAAACCACCACATCTAACAGCTTCTACTCTCTCGACATTGTCGGGAATGATTCTGCCAAGGTAGCTGAAAGTCTAGGAGAACAGTCTGAAGATATCTGCCCAGCAGCACCAGGACAGGAACAACAAACATGGCCATTACATGTCACCCTGAAGTTCATGGGAGACCGGACGACAAGTGGTTAAACCAATTCTCACAGTTGCCCACTGTTAGACTATAAATATTTTACCTGACTCCAATTCCTTAACTCTGTAGTCTCGAGTCTAACAATGGAGCGTGTTCAGCATCGGAGGAGACAAACCAGGGTTGAGCGAGGTTATCCACAGATGATTTATTCCATTCAAATTGATTCATACAGAGCTCCGGGTCTCCCTCCCATAGAACAAGCCCGCTGAGTGTTGATGTCCCAAAGCGGAGGATGGAAAAGACATTGTCCAAACCCGCGTTTGCCCAGTTATAGTCGAACAAAAATGCATATTCATTCGCTGATTAAAAATGAGATGTGGGCTGGTCCAGGGCTGCTGTTAGGGGGGGTTTCTCTGGGCTCCACATCTTCCAGCCTTGAATCCACATCATCCAGACCTCTGTCTCCGCTGGTCCTATAAAGTCCCGACCCTCCGCCCTGCTCTTTGTTCCTCTGCCCTTTGAAGTCCTCCATCCGGTCTCTTATCAGTGTGGATCCCACCTTGAAATAAGAATCTCAGGAAGAGCCTTTTGTTAACATTATAGTTGAGGAGTCTCAGACCCATCCTTCTGTTCATATTGTAGTTGAGTTGGGAACCAGTGGCGACTCTAAAACAAGACCGCCACAGCAAAAGGAATGAGTAAAAGGTGATATCAAAATGAAACAGCTATACTAAAAAGAATGAGTAAAATATGATATCAAAATGAAACAGCTATACTAAAAAGAATGAGTAAAATATGATATCAAAATGAAACAGCTATACTAAAAAGAATGAGTAAAATATGTCATATTCTTCACCACTCAACGAATCATAATTAACCACGTATATGCAACTGACCTAATGGACAACCCATTGCCCCCGGACACATTGCCTATGGGGATGGATCATCATCAAAAACCCTGGATGGAGAAAAACACAACGTATATGCCGTGGTGACTCAAAAAGACAACCTCAAGACAGGACGACTCCCCGGCGACTGTTCTGCACAAGCCGCAGAAATAGTGGCACTGACAGAGGCATGTAGACTATTCCTAGAACAAGACGTGACGGTGGAAAGACACAGCCCAATCCCTGCTGAATTCCTAAGAGAAATGCAAAATCATTCCCCAGAAAAAGAGAAACTGCAATGGGAAACAGAAGGAGACACTCAACACAAGAACGGACTCTATGCAGTAGAAAACAAGCCATGTGTGACACGATCATTGTTTGAAGTAATTGCCAAATTGAGCCATGGGAGGAGCCATGTCTCAACAGGAGGGATGATCAGTACAGTACAACAAACAATGCATGTTCCCAGAGGTCTCCAAACTTCTTTTTTTTTTTTGGCAGAAACTGTCTGAACTGCTGTAGACACAACTCTCAAGGCAACGAACGACCCAAGCATGGAACAAGGAAAACAGGAACATATCCCTTCGAGCTTCTGAACATGGATTTCATCAAACTGAACCAAAGTGCTGGACTCGTCGAACAAACCATTAGAACAGTAAAACTCAGACTCAGAAAAACCATGGAAGACACAGGAAAACCATGGCAAGAATGCCTGAGCCTGGTAGAAACGTACATGAGAATCATTCCAACAGCACAGGGATGCACACCATTTGAGGCAGTGAACGACAGACCCTTCCACTTAACAATTTGGGAAAAAGATCTTGTGGTAGAAGAGAAAGGAGAAACAGATTCCCTCACTAAGTGGTTATGCAAAATGTTCGAAGAAAGAACTGTGATGAATGCAAAATAATCTGCCGACATCTTCTCTGTCTCCCACAGAGGAGGTCCTGTCCCCAGGAGACCTGGTACTCGTCAAGGTGATAAAAAGAAAGTGCTGGTCTTCTCCACGTTGGGACGCACCTCACCGTGTGATTTTGGCCACACCCACCGCCGTCGAAATCGAAGGAAGAGACACCTGGATACATCAGTCCCACAGTAAACAAAGTACAAGAATGAAGTGGCTACTCATCATCATCACCGCTCTGTGTTCAACCACATGGGGGGAATGTATCAGAACCTTGGTACACTCCCACTGGAGGAGAATGCCCCACTAGCTGGTTCAGGAAACGATCAGGGGCCCCCAGACTCCAGTTATTTCTATTGGTACCTACAAGCTCCCAGAGTCTGAGTGGTCTGGCCAGACACCTGGGACCAGGTCCTCCTCCATACAGGCTACAAGACCATCACATGACCCCTTTCCAAAGAAGCTACCACCATGACCGCTAACTTCACCAAGTTAGCTACCACCATCAAAGATGGTAAACATACGCTGGAGCTCACGACCAATATCCAACAGAAAGGCTGCATCAACCTATGCCTCTGACCGGACCGACCAGGAAAAGGCCCCCTCTTTTACTATGACCATCCGCACTACTAGTCCAGCCAAAGGTCCCCAAAGTGATTTGTGTGAACCCCTTCGTAAAACCATCCGCCACACGCCTACTCAAAATCCGTCCGGCAGGAACACCTAAGCCTGAGGAGATACACCTAATTCTCGCCCATGTCCAAACACACGAAGAAAACGACTACAACCCGATGATGAGGAACAGTTGATACAGATACACCGCACTCACAGCCCGCGCCACAACCAATGAGTTGTTATGTCTGTTCCCTCATGCCTACTGCCGTAGCCCAACCACAGCTATGGTCCAACCGACAGAACGAAGAACTCGCCAACCTCACCTAAAACTGTATCCTGGGTAATCTGAGAGAATCCTTCCAGCAAAGCTTGACCGCCTACATACCATGGTCGCAGTACCATTAGCAGCTACAGTCAATACCGCAACATATGTCCAGTGGAACAACCGAACAGACTGTTATCCATCCTGTTTCAACTTCAGCGGACCTGATCCGAAGACCCCTTTAGACCAAGATCACGTCACCAGGTGCGCCGAGATCAGACACATTCCTTCCCAATCATGGACAGTACTGGACCAAATATGGTGGCTCTGGGAATGGCAAGTGTATATGATCATCCCCGCCAATACAACTGGGCACTGTGTCCCTACATCTGCACCCGACCACACGTACGTTCTAACAGCAGACTCGATTCCAACTGTCGACGCCAACCCACATCTACCCACCAGGCGTCAATGACGGAGCTTTGATTTCTTCCCCCATGATTCAGTGTGGGGCTCGGATGTCCCCGTCGAATACAAACACTGGTCAGTCTCCACCAAAATCATGATGGCGGTGTTCCCCAGGGTAGGAACAGCGAAGAACACCCTACGTCTGGAAACCATTGACTACAGATTCCAGGCCTACGTCAACGCATCAGTCCGACTGCAACAAGGCTGAGAAATCCAAATAACTGCCATGACCCAGAGGATTATCCAGAATCGCCTTGCCCTCGACAGAAGAACCGCCCAGCAGGGAGGTGTGTGTGCCATGGTAGGAGACTCATGCTGCACCTTCGTTCCTGCCAACGAATCCCACTCAGTCCATGATGCCTTACAAACTATGAAGAACATACAGAACGCTATGACCAAAGATCCAGTTCCACAACAAGGATGGCTTGACTTGTTCCTCTCTGGCTCATCATGGACACATAACTGTTATTGCTCTCGTGCTTGTTGTCCTTACTTGTTGTTTGCCCTGCTTCTCAGCTTTAATCAAACGTACCATTAATTCCACAGTCGAACAAATCATGATTGTTGAAACCCAGCTAATGCTAACTCGTATTCACATGCAACAATCCATATCCCAATCTGACATTGATGCTGTGCTACTGTCTGACACTGATTAATATATCTTTCCTATTCTGAGACGCCTGGTACCCTTCCTGGTCGGTCTAAACTCCAGTTTGAAATAATTTGTGAAGAATTTTGTTCAAAAGTAGCGTCGCTAACAAACGATGTTCCGATGTGTTTACACTCACAAACAGGAGGGATATGTAAAATTAGACAAAGTATCTTTACAAATGCTTGTTCATATTGTATTAGTTTTTGTAAGTATAACAGCATCTTAGTAATCCTTATGGCTGACATGTCAGCATAAACACCCAACTGTCTGACTGAATCATAAAGCTTAGTCTTGTGATTGGGTTAACATGTAATCACAAATACTCAACTGTCCGACACTGATCAATTACTTTTTGCCCTGCAAATGACTGAAACGTATCTGTCCAAAGTCTTAGGGACAACTGTCAGTTTTGCCTGTATTTAAGACACACTCACTGGTCATTCGACTAGAATTGCAGTAACATCGCGTTGAACAGGACCCCACTGCAGGAACTCTCACTGTCCACTTTGCAGCCTGGTAATACATATTTTCTTTTTATATTTATCTCACTCTTTCTTAGCCTGCTCCTGAAGTTGTATTTTCAGCCCTAACAAACATGTCAGTTTTTTTTTTGCCTTAGTGCTTTTCATGCGCTGAAAATCACGTTTTGGCCAAGTATGGTAATTTTCATTATAACTTAATTTCTATCACTTAGAATGATGCGAAATGAAAAAAAGTACTTGGATTGGACGATTTTACACTATATACAAAGTAACTGTGTCTTTGACGATTTGTTTGGCAGCAGGGGAACACTTCAGTTTTTATTCCCTTAATGTGCTTTTCATGCACTGAAAATCATGTTTTGGCCGAGTATGATAGTTTTCATTATAACTTATTTTCTATCACTAAGAATGAAAAAAAAATGAAAATCTTACTTGAATTGGAGGATTTTACACTATATACACAGTAACTATGTGTCTCTGACAGTTTGTTTTGCAGCGGGGGAACATTTCAATTTTTATTGCCTTAATGTGCTTTTCATGCGCTGAAAATCACGTTTTGGCCAAGTATCATAGTTTTCACTATAATTTAATTAAGTAAAGAAGGCCCAGAAACGATTCCACTTTCTCAGGGTACTGAGAAGGGACAAATTGGACACCAAGCTTCTGGCAACCTTCTACAGAGCCACTGTGGAGAGCATCCTGACTTACGGCATTACAGTGTGGTATACCGGAAGCACGGCAGCAGACAAAAAAGCCATACAGAGGGTGATAAACACTGCCCAGAAGATCGTCGGCTGCTCTCTGCCATCACTAGAAGACATTGCCAACCCCCGATACCTTAGAAGAGCCGGGTCCATTATTGGAGACCCATACCACCCTGGAAACGGCCTGTTCCAGTTGCTTCCATCTGGCAGACGCTACAGGTCCTACAAAGCACGGACAAACAGGCTCAAGGACAGCTTTTTCCCAACAGCCATCAGGTCTCTGAACCTGCAGCAACACGTGACGTGACGACTACACATATCCCTACTATGAAATTAAGTCAAGTCGAAATGAAGTAACAGGAAGGTCGTTTGGCGCAGATCTGCCTTCCAAAGGCTGACTGGGGGAGGGTAAGTATAAAGACTGAGAGGTAAGTGATCCACCTTATTCTTGTTGGCATCGGTGAGGCAACTTGCAGTCGCCGCAAAATGGCGCTCAAGGCGGAGAGCTAACAAGTATGAATATGTCATAAATAAATGTCATAAATGTGTCTGGCCTGGGAAGACGAACTTGTGGAGAAGCACTATACAATTTTGTCATGCGCTGCTGAGGGTATGATGACTACTAGGCTTTTTGTCAAGTCAATGATGACGACAATGCCTATGTCTGATTTTCATTTTTTCATCTTTTCAACTACTATTTTTTATCGCAAAATGCATGTTTTGGAGACTATTTCTGGTGGTAAATACCCCTAGAACCATCCTGGATCTTTATTTTTAGACAGAATAGTGAAAATACATCCACCTACACAAACAACACTAACTCTGGGTAAAAGCACCAACCAGAACCGACTGGGCTTGGTTCTACTACAACCAACATGCAAAATAAAGTGCCCAAATGGAGGTCATTTATTCGGGCATAGAAGAACTTCTGAACATCCCTAGATGATAATTTTTATACAGAATAGTCAAAAATACAACCCCATTCCTATTGGACACACGTTACCGGTGTATACACAAACCAGAACCGACTGGGCCTGGTTCTAATACAACCACTATTTTTGTCGCAAAATGCATGTTTTTGACACTATTTCTGGTGGGAAATAGTCTCAGAACATCCCTGGATCTTTATTCTTACAGAGAATAGTGAAAATCTATCCACCCACACAATCAACACTAATTGTGGGTAAAGCACCAACCAGAACTGACTGGGCCTGGTTCTAAACAACCACTTGTAAATAAAGTGCCCAAATTGAGGTCATTGATTAGGGCATAACAGAACTTCTGAACATCCCTAGAATATTATTTTTATGAAGAATAATCAAAAATACATCCCCATAATCATTGGACACAATTTCTGGGTAAAAAACACAAACCAGAACCGACTGGGCCTGGTTCTAATACAACCACTACTTTAACCGCAAAATGCCTGTTTTGGACACTGTTTGTGGTGGGAAATAGCTCCAGAATCATCCTGGATCATTATTGTTATACAAAATAGTGAAAATACATCCACTCACACAATAAACACAAGTTCTGGGTAAAAGCACCAACCAAAACCTACTGGGCCTGTTTCTAAACCACCACTTGTAAATAAAGTGACCAAATGAAAGTAATTCATTCGGGCATAACAGAACTTCTGAACATCGCTAGATGATTACTTCTATACAGAATAGTCAAGTATACATCCCCATCATAATTGGACACAAGTTTTGTATACAAACACCCACCAGAACCGACTGGACCCTGTTATAATGCAGCCACTATTTTGTATCGCAAAATGCATGTTTTGGACACTATTTATGGTGGGAAATAGCCCCGGAACTGTCCTGGATCTTTAATTTTAGACAGAATAGTGAAAATACATCTACCCACACAATGGATACTATATCTGGGTAAAAGCACCAACCAGAACCAACTGGGCCTGGTTCTTAAAAACCACCACTTGTAAATAAAGTGCCCAAATTGAGGTCATTGATTCGGGCATAACAGAACTTCTGAACATCCCTAGATGATTATTTTTATACAGAATAATCAAAAATACATCCTTATCATCATTGGACACAATTTCTGGGTAAAAACACCAACCAGAATCGCCTTGGCCTGGTTCTAATACAACCACCATTTTAATCGCAAAATGCCTGTTTTGGACACTTTTTATGGTGGGAAATAGCTCCAGAATCACCTAGAATGATGCCAATGAAAGACCTACATGGATAGGACGATTTTACACTATATACACAGCAACTATGTGTCTCTGACAGTGCGTTGGCAGCAGGGGGACGTTTCAGTTTTTATTGCCTTAATGTGCTTTTCATGGCCTGATAATCACGTTTTGGCCAAGTATGATAGATTTCATTGTAATATTGGGTTATTCACAAAGTGGAAATCAATTTCGGGTAATTTAGAAAATAAATGTTGTTTAAACTATTAAGTAAGTGATTAATATGGGTCAGAAAGCAACAAAAGGGATGGGTTTATTGTCAGACTGCAAAATGAAAATCGGAGAGTTACCGGGACGAGATATCATGGTCCAGCTTGGGCTAAGCCTAGTCGCCACCCAAAATGGCCTCCGACCCAGGGAATTACAGACCAAAAATATCTTCCACACCACCACATCTAACAGCTTCTACTCTCTCGACATTGTCGGGAATGATTCTGCCAAGGTAGCTGAAAGTCTAAGAGAACAGTCTGAAGATATCTGCCCAGCAGCCCCAGGACAGGAACAACAAACATGGCCATTACATGTCACCCTTAAGTTCATGGGAGACCGGACGACAAGTGGTTAAACCAATTCTCACAGTTGCCCACTCAACGAATCATAATTAACCACGTATATGCAACTGACCTAATGGACAACCCATTGCCCCCCAGACACATTGCCTATGGGGATGGATCATCATCAAAAACCCTGGATGGAGAAAAACACAACGTACATGCCGTGGTGACTCAAAAAGACAACCTCAAGACAGGACGACTCCCCGGCGACTGGTCTGCACAAGCCGCAGAAATAGTGGCACTGACAGAGGCATGTAGACTATTCCTAGAACAAGACGTGACGGTGGAAAGACACAGCCCAATCGCTGCTGAATTCCTAAGAGAAATGCAAAATCATGCCCCAGAAAAAGAGAAACTGCAATGGGAAACAGAAGGAGCCACTCAACACAAGAACGGACTCTATGCAGTAGAAAACAAGCCATGCGTCCCACGATCATTGTTTGAAGTAATTGCCAAATTGAGCCATGGGAGGAGCCATGTCTCAACAGAAGGGATGATCAGTACAGTACAACAAACAATGCATGTTCCCAGAGGTCTCCAAACTTACTTCAAATTTTTTTGCAGAAACTGTCTAAACTGCTGTAGACACAACACTCAAGGCAATGAACGACCCAAGCATGGAACAAGGCAAACAGGAACATATCCCTTCGAGCTTCTGAACATGGATTTCATCAAACTGAACCAAAGTGCTGGACTCGTCGAACAAACCATTAGAACAGTAAAACTCAGACTCAGAAAAACCATGGAAGATACAGGAAAACCATGGCAAGAATGTCTGAGCCTGGTAGAAACGTACATGAGAATCATTCCAACAGCACAGGGATGCACACCATTTGAGGCAGTGAAAGACAGACCCTTCCACTTAGCAATGTGGGAAAAAGATCTGGTGGTAGAAGAGAAAGGAGAAACAGAATCCCTCACTAAGTGGTTATGCAAAATGTTCCAAGAAAGAACTGTGATGAATGCAAAATAATCTGCCGACATCTTCTCTGTCTCCCACAGAGGAGGTCCTGTCCCCAGGAGACCTGGTACTCGTCAAGGTGATAAAAAGAAAGTGCTGGTCTTCTCCACGTTGGGACCGACCTCACCGTGTGATTTTGGCCATCTTCATCACCGCTCTGTGTTCAACCACATGGGGGGAACGTACCAGAACCTTGGTACACTCCCACTGGAGGTGAATGCCCCACTAGCTGGTTCAGGAAACGATCAGGGGCCCCCAGATCTGCATCCCATTAACCAAGACACCAATCGTCGTTCAAGTCCCTTTGCTCAGCCTACAGCTTACTCACTTGGGATTACACAGGACTGACTCCAGTTATTTTTATTGGTACCTACAAGCTCCCAGAGTCTGAGTGGTCTGGCCAGACACCTTGGACCAGGTCCTCCTCCATACAGGCTACAAAACCATCACATGGCCCCTTTCCAAAGAAGCTACCACCATGACCGCTAACTTCACCATGTTAGCCACCACCATCAAAGATGGTAAACATATGCTAGAGCTCACGACCAATATCCAACAAAAAGGCTGCATCAACCTATGCCTCCGACCGGACCGACCAGGAAAAGGCCCCCTCTTTACTATCACCATCCGCACTACTAGTCCAGCCATGGTCCCAAAAGTGATTGGTGTGAACCCCTTCGTACAACCATCCGCCACACGCCTACTCAAAATCCGTCCGGCAGGAACACCTAAGCCTGAGTAGATACACCTTATTCTCGCCCATGTCCAAACACAGCAAGAAAACGACTACAACCTGATGATGAGGAACAGTTGGTACAGATACACCGCACTCACAGCCCGCGCCACAACCAATGAGTTGTTATGTCTGTTCCCTCTTGCCTACTGCCGTAGCCCAACCACAGCTATGGGCCAACCGACAGAACGAAGAACTCGCCACCCTCACCTACAACTGTATTCTGGGTAATTTGAGAGAATCCTTCCAGCAAAGCTCGACCGCCTACATACCATGGTCGCAGTACCATTAGCAGCTACAGTCAATACCGCAACGTATGTCCAGTGCAAACACCGAACAGACTGTTATCCATCCTGTTTCAACTTCAGCGGACCGGATCCGAAGACCCCTTTAGACCAAGTTCACGTCACCAGGTGTGCCGAGATCAGACACATTCCTTCCCAATCATGGACAGTACTGGACCAAATATGGTGGATCTGCGAATGGCAAGTGTATATGATCATCCCCACCAATACAACTGGGCTCTGTGTCCCTACATCTGCATCCGAACACACGTACGTTCTAACAGCAGACTCGATTCCAACTGTCGACGCCAACCCACATCTACCCACCAGGCGTCAACGACGGAGCTTTGATTTCTTCCCCCATGATTCAGTTTGGGGCTCGGATGTCCCCCTCTAATACAAACAATGGTCAGTCCCCTCCAAAATCATGATGGCGGTGTTCCCCAGGGTAGGAACAGCGAAGAACACCCTACGTCTGGAAACCATTGACTACAGATTCCAGGCCCGACACTAATCAATTACTTGTTTCCCTGCAAATGACTGAAACGTATCTGTCCAAAGTCTTAGGGACAACTGTCAGTTTTGCCTGTATTTAAGACACACTCACTGGTCATTCGACTAGAGTTGAAGTAACATCGCAGTGAACAGGACCCCACTGTAGGAACTCTCACTGTCCACTTTGCAGTCTGGTAATACATATTTTCTATTTAAATTTATCTCACTCTTTCTTAGCCTGCTCCTGAAGTTGTATTTTCAGACCTAACAAACATTTCAGTTTTTTTGCCCTAATGTGCGTTTCATGCGCTGAAAATCACGTTTTGGCCAAGTATCATAGTTTTCACTATAACTTAACTTAACCTAACCCTAACCCTAACCCTAACCCTAACCCTAACCCTAACCCTAACCCTAACCCTAACCCTAACTCTAACCCTAACCCTAACCCTAACTTCCATCACTTAGAATGATATCAAATGAAAAACCTACTTAATTTGGACGATTATACACTATATACACAGTAACTATGTGTCACTGACAGTTTGTTTCGCAGCAGGGGAACATTTCAGTTTTTATTGCCTTAATGTGCATTTCATGCGCTGAAAATCACGTTTTGGCCAAGTATCATAGTTTTCACTATAACCTAATTTCTAGCACTTAGAATAATGCAAAATGTAAAACTTACTTGAATTGGACAATTATACACTATATACACAGTAACTATGTGCCTCTGACAGTTTGTTTCGCAGCAGGGGAACATTTCAGTTTTTATTGCCTTAACGTGCGTTTCCTGCGCTGAAAATCACGTTTTGGCCAAGTATCATAGTTTTCACT
This sequence comes from Stigmatopora nigra, assembly GCF_051989575.1. Classification (NCBI taxonomy): domain Eukaryota; kingdom Metazoa; phylum Chordata; class Actinopteri; order Syngnathiformes; family Syngnathidae; genus Stigmatopora; species Stigmatopora nigra. Next base: position 290,139 of record NW_027551609.1, read on the forward strand.
ATAACTTAATTTCTAGCACTTAGAATGATGCTAAATGCAATACTTACTTGAATTGGATGATTTTACACTATAGACACAGTAACTATGTGCCTCTGGCAGTTTGTTTCGCAGCAGGGCAACATTTCAATTTGTTTTGCCTTAACGTGCATTTCATGCGCTGAAAATCACGTTTTGGCCAAGTATCATAGTTTTCACTATAACCTAATTTCTAGCACTTAGAATGATGCAAAATGAAAAACTTACTTGAATTGGACAATTATACACTATATACACAGTAACTATGTGCCTCTGACAGTTTGTTTCGCAGCAGGGGAACATTTCAGTTTTTATTGCCTTAACGTGCGTTTCTTGCGCTGAAAATCACGTTTTGGCCAAGTATCATAGTTTTCACTATAACTTAATTTCTATCACTAGGAATGATGCTAAATGCAAAATTTACTTGAATTGGACGAATTTACACTATATACACAGTAACTATATGTCTCTGACAGTTTGTTTCGCAGCAGGGGAACATTTCAGTTTTTATTGCCTTAACGTGCGTTTCATGCGCTGAAAATCACGTTTTGGCCAAGTATCATAATTTTCACTATAACTTAATTTCTATCACTTAGAATGATGCTAAATGCAAAATTTACTTGAATTGGACGATTTTACACTATATACACAGTAACTATGTGCCTCTGACAGTTTGTTTCGCAGCAGGGGAACATTTCAGTTTTTATTGCCTTAACGTGCGTTTCATGCGCTGAAAATCATGTTTTGGCCGAGTATGATAGTTTTCACTATAACTTAATTTCTATCACTTAGAATGATGCTAAATAAAAAACTTACTTGAATTGGACGATTTTACACTATATATACAATAACTATGTGCCTCTGACATTTGTTTCGCAGCAGGGGAACATTTCAGTTTTTATTGCCTTAACGTGCGTTTCATGTGCTGAAAATCACGTTTTGGCCAAGTATCACAATTTTCACTATAACTTAATTTCTATCACTTAGAATGATGCTAAATGAAAAACTTACTTGAATTGGACGATAATACACCATATACACAGTAACTATGTGTCTCTGACAGTTTGTTTCGCAGCAGGGGAACATTTCAGTTTTTATTGCCTTAACGTGCGTTTCATGCGCTGAAAATCACGTTTTGGCCAAGTATCATAGTTTTCACTATAACTTAATTTCTATCACTTAGAATGATGCTAAATAAAAAACTTACTTGAATTGGACGATTTTACACTATATACACAGTAACTATGTGCCTCTGACGGTTTGTTTCGCAGCAGGGGAACATTTCAGTTTTTATTGCCTTAACGTGCGTTTCATGCGCTGAAAATGACGTTTTGGCCAAGTATCATAGTTTTCACTATAACTTAATTTCTAGCACTTAGAATGATGCCAAATGCAAAACTTACTTGAATTGGATGATTTTACACTATATACACAGTAACTATGTGCCTCTGGCAGTTTGTTTCGCAGCAGGGGAACATTTCAGTTTTTATTGCCTTAACGTGCGTTTCATGCGCTGAAAATCACGTTTTGGCCAAGTGTCATAATTTTCACTATAACTTAATTTCTATCACTTAAAATGATGCTAAATGCAAAACTTACTTGAATTGGATGATTTTACACTATATACACAGTAACTATGTGCCTCTGGCAGTTTGTTTCGCAGCAGGGGAACATTTCAGTTTTTATTGCCTTAACGTGCGTTTCATGCGCTGAAAATCACGTTTTGGCCAAGTATCATAATTTTCACTATAACTTAATTTCTATCACTTAGAATGATGCTAAATGCAAAACTTACTTGAATTGGACGATTTTACACTATATACACAGTAACTATGTGCCTCTGACAGTTTGTTTCGCAGCAGGGGAACATTTCAGTTTTTATTGCCTTAACGTGCGTTTCATGCGCTGAAAATCACGTTTTGGCCAAGTGTCATAATTTTCACTATAACTTAATTTCTGTCACTTAGAATGATTCCAAATGAAAAACTTGCTTGAATTGGACGATTTTACACTATATACACAGTAACTATGTGTCTCCGACAGTTTGTTTCGCAGCAGGGGAACATTTCAGTTTTTATTGCCTTAACGTGCGTTTCATGCGCTGAAAATCACGTTTTGGCCAAGTATCATAGTTTTCACTATAACTTAATTTCTATCACTTTGAAAGATGCTAAATGCAAAAGTTACTTGGATTGGACGATTTTACACTATATACACAGTAACTATGTGCCTCTGACAGTTTGTGTCGCAGCAGGGGAACATTTCAGTTTTTATTGCCTTAACGTGCGTTTCATGTGCTGAAAATCACGTTTTGGCCAAGTATCACAATTTTTACTATAACTTAATTTCTATCACTTAGAATGATGCTAAATGCAAAAGTTACTTGGATTGGACGATTTTACACTATATACACAGTAACTATGTGCCTCTGACAGTTTGTTTCGCAGCAGGCGAATATTTCAGTTTTTATTGCCTGAATGTGCTTTTCATGCGCTGAAAATCATGTTTAGGCCAAGTATCATAGTTTTCATTATAACTTAATATCTAGCCATTAGAATGATGCCAAATTAAAAACTTATTAAATTATAAAATTTGATGATATTACACTATATATAGAGAGACATTTGTGTCTCTGACAGTTTTACAGTTTTACAAGTTATGACTCCAGACTCATAATTTACAATTCTGCCTTTATGGATACATTGCATCACCACCCCCTGAGTGGATCACTTACCTCTCACTGTCTTTCACTTACCTTCATTCAGCATGTAGGTGTCAGATCACCTTGTACCTGATGACTATTCATATTACCTCACCCGAAGTTTTTACACAGAAGGGATTGTGTTGTGTTACCCCAAGTTTAGAGTCCCTACGGATGTGGGAAACTTACAGCGTCTGTCTGCCAGAGAGCAGCAGCTGGAACCGATTGTGAATAGGGTGGCATGGGTCCCTGATCATGTCCCTGGCTCTGCTGAGGTAACGAGGGCTGGCAATGTCTTCCAGTGAGGGCAGAGTAGCCGACAATCTTCTGCGTAGTGGTAATATCTTTCTAAATAGCCTTTTTGTCTGCTGCCGTTCTTTCCGCGTACCACCAAATGTGCTTTTTTTGCGCTGATAAGCACATTTTGGTCGAATATGAAAGTTTCCAAGTGTGCACTTGACCCTGGATGACCTGGAGAGTGACAGTTACTCCTGAAGTTGAACCTTTTTTTCATCCCACAATTCAAGGAAACAATTGCAAACCCTGTTAGCCAACCTTTCTTATATTTCGCGAGGCGAACAAACAATTGCAAGGCCAACTAGTTAGTCTTTCTTACATTCCACGATCTTTTAATTCAATTGTAAAACCAGTTTGGCTAGTCTACCTTGCAGTCTACGATCTTATCAAACAAAGGTAAAACCAGTATGACCACATGGTAAGACAAGAATAAACAATTATTAAGCCAGTTAGCCAGTCCATCCCACAATTCCCTCCTTTTGTGTCTGTGAAAATATCGAAATATTGAAATGGCTGTTTCCATGAGCCAGAGAAGAACCAGTCAAGCCATCCTCGTTGTGAAACCGAATCTCCGGTCACAGCTCTCTGCATGTTCCTAATAGCCTGCAGGGCATCATGGACCGAGCAGGACATGCCGGCAGGGATGAAGGGGCAGCAGGAGTCTCCCACCATGGCACACACACAGCCCCGCTGGGTGGCCACTCCGTCAAGAGCAGGGCAGCCCTGGAAAATCACCTGGGCCATGGCGGCTACCCAGCCTGACTGATGCGCCGACACAGGCCCGGAACCTGCCTTCAATGGTCTTCAAATGCAGGGCGTTCCTTGCCGCTCCCACTCAAGGGAACTGAGCCATTACGATTTTGGATGAGACTGACCAGTATTTGTGTTTGAGGGACACATCCGAGCCACACACTGGATCATGGTCGTGAGCTCCGTCAATAATGTGCCCAAATGGAGGTCATTGATTCGGGAATAACAGAACTTCTGAAGATCCCTAGATGATTATTTTTATACATAATAATCAAAAATACATCCCCATCGTCAATGGATACAATTTTTCGGGTAAATTCACTAACCAGAACAGACTGGGCCTGGTTCTAATACAACCACTATTTTAATCCCAGAATGCCTGTTTTGGACACTGTTTATGGTGGGAAAATAGCTCCAGAACCATCCTGGATCATTATTTTTACACAGAATAGTGAAAATACATCCATCTACACATTCAACACTAATTATGGGTAGAAGCACCAACCAGAACCGACTGGGCCCGGTTCTAATACGACCACTATTTTAATCGCAAAATGCCTGTTTTGGACAATGTTTATGGTGGGAAACATTATTTTTATAGAAAATAGTGAAACTACATCTACCTACTCAATCAACACAAATTCTGGGTAAATACACCAACCAGAACCGATTGGGCCTTGTTCTAATACAACCACTATTTTTATCGCAAAATGTTTTGGACACTATTGACGGTGTGAAATATTCCCAAAACATCCCTGCATCTTTAATTTTACACATAATAGTGAAAATGCATCCATCCACACAATTGACACTAAATCTGGGTAAAAGCGGCAACCAGAACCGACTGGGCCCGGTTCTAATTCAACCACCGTGCAAAATAAAGATCCATTGGAGGTTTTTGATTCTTGTGTATAAAAAGCCCCAAAACATCCCTACATGATTATTTTTAAACAGAATAGTAAAATATACATCCCCATCCTCTTTGGACACAAGTTTCGGATATAAACAGCAACCAGAACCGAGACTACCCAGTTATAATGCAACTATCCATCGTTCCTGCCTGCCTAAAATCTGCCACCATCATTCCTGTCCCCAAAAAGGCCAACCATCTGCAGCTTGAACGATTACAGGCCTGTTGCTCTCACGCCTGTGATCATGAAGTGCTTTGAAAAGTTGGTGGCCCGACACATCAGAAGGACAATCCCCCCCTCAGTTGACCCTCACCAGTTTGCTTATAGAGAAAACAGGTCCACTGAGGATGCTATCGCTGTGGCTCTTCACACAGCACTGAGCCACCTGGAGCACCGGGGGAACTATGTGACGATGCTTTTCATAGACTATAGCTCAGCCTTTAACACCATCAAGTCGGACATCCTGAAGGACAAACTCTACCACCTTGGACTATCCTCTTCAATCTGCTGCTGGGTAAAGAACTTCTTGACTGGTCGACCACAAACTGTCAGAATGGGTCCACACCTCTCTTCTGCCATTACACTGAACACTGGCTCACCACAAGGCTGTGTACTGAGTCCTGTCCTGTACTCCTTGTACACATACGACTGCACACCAGCCCACCAGTCAAACTCTATCATCAAATTCGCCGATGACACCACTGTGATCGGACTCATCTCAGGCGGGGATGAGTCAGCTTACAGAGACGAGGTCGACAAACTGTCTTCTTGGTGCTCGGCGAACAATCTTACACTAAATACCGCAAAGACTAAAGAAATAATCCTGGACTTTCGCAAGCGCAGCACCGACCTGGCCCCACTCCTCATTAACGGAGTATGTGTAGACAGGGTCCAATCCTTCAAATTTCTGGGAGTCCACGTCACGGATAGGCTCTCCTGGTCCACAAACACCACAGTGTTAGTAAAGAAGGCCCAGAAACGACTCCACTTTCTCAGGGTACTGAGAAGGGACAAATTGGACACCAAGCTTCTGGCAACCTTCTACAGAGCCACTGTGGAGAGCATCCTGACTTACGGCATTACAGTGTGGTATACCGGAAGCACGGCAGCAGACAAAAAAGCCATACAGAGGGTGATAAACACTGCCCAGAAGATCGTCGGCTGCTCTCTGCCATCACTAGAAGACATTGCCAACCCCCGATACCTTAGAAGAGCCGGGTCCATTGTTGGAGACCCATACCACCCTGGACACGGCCTGTTCCAGTTGCTTCCATCTGGCAGACGCTACAGGTCCTACAAAGCACGGACAAACAGGCTCAAGGACAGCTTTTTCCCAACAGCCATCAGGTCTCTGAACCTGCAGCAACACGTGACGTGACGACTACACATATCCCTACTATGAAATTAAGTCAAGTCGAAATGAAGTAACAGGAAGGTCGTTTGGCGCAGATCTGCCTTCCAAAGGCTGACTGAGGGAGGGTAAGTATAAAGACTGAGAGGTAAGTGATCCACCTTATTCTTGTTGGCATCGGTGAGGCATCTTGCAGTCGCCGCAAAATGGCGCTCAAGGCGGAGAGCTAACAAGTATGAATATGTCATAAATAAATGTCATAAATGTGTCTGGCCTGGAAAGACGAACTTGTGGTGAAGCACTATACAATTTCGTCATACGCTGCTGAGGGTATGATGACTACTAAGCTTTTTGTCAAGTCAATGATGACGACAATGCCTATGTCTGATTTTCATTTTTTCATTTTTTCAACTACTATTTTTTATCGCAAAATGCATGTTTTGGAGACTATTTATGGTGGTAAATACCCCTAGAACCATCCTGGATCTTTATTTTTAGACAGAATAGTGAAAATACATCCACCTACACAATCAACACTAACTCTGGGTAAAAGCACCAACCAGAACCGACTGGGCTTGGTTCTACTACAACCACCATGCAAAATAAAGTGCCCAAATGGAGGTCATTTATTCGGGCATAGAAGAACTTCTGAACATCCCTAGATGATCATTTTTATACAGAATAGTCAAAAATACAACCCCATTCCTATTGGACACACGTTAAGGGGGTATACACAAACCAGAACCGACTGGGCCTGGTTCTAATACAACCACTATTTTTGTCGCAAAATGCATGTTTTTGACACTATTTCTGGTGGGAAATAGTCTCAGAACATCCCTGGATCTTTATTCTTACAGAGAATAGTGAAAATACATCAAACCCACACAATCGACACTAATTGTGGGTAAAGCACCAACCAGAACCGACTGGGCCTGGTTCTAAACAACCACTTGTAAATAAAGTGCCCAAATTGAGGTCATTGATTAGGGCTTAACAGAACTTCTGAACATCCCTAGAATATTATTTTTATAAAGAATAATAAAAAATACATCCCCATAATCATTGGACACAATTTCTGGGTAAAAACACGAACCAGAACCGACTGGGCGTGGTTCTAATACAACCACTACTTTAACCGCAAAATGCCTGTTTTGGACACTGTTTGTGGTGGGAAATAGCTCCAGAATCATCCTGGATCATTATTGTTATACAAAATAGTGAAAATACATCCACTCACACAATAAACACAAATTCTGGGTAAAAGCACCAACCAAAACCGACTGGGCTTGTTTCTAAACCACCACTTGTAAATAAAGTGACCAAATGAAAGTAATTCATTCGGGCATAACAGAACTTCTGAACATCACTAGATGATTACTTCTATACAGAATAGTCAAGTATACATCCCCATCATAATTGGACACAAGTTTCGTATACAAACACCCACCAGAACCGACTGGACCCTGTTATAATGCAGCCACTATTTTGTATCGCAAAATGCATGTTTTGGACACTATTTATGGAGGGAAATAGCCCCGGAACTGTCCTGGATCTTTATTTTTAGACAGAATAGTGAAAATACATCTACCCACACAATGGATACTATATCTGGGTAAAAGCACCAACCAGAACCGACTGGGCCTGGTTCTTAAAAACCACCACTTGTAAATAAAGTGCCCAAATTGAGGTCATTGATTCGGGCGTAACAAAACTTCTGAACATCCCTAGATGATTATTTTTATACAGAATAATCAAAAATACATCCTTATCATCATTGGACACAATTTCAGGGTAAAAACACCAACCAGAATCGCCTGGGCCTGGTTCTAATACAACAACTATTTTAATCGCAAAATGCCTGTTTTGGACACTTTTTATGGTGGGAAATAGCTCCAGAATCACCTAGAATGATGCCAATGAAAGACTTATATGGATAGGACGATTTTACACTATATACACAGGAACTATGTGTCTCTGACAGTGCGTTGGCAGCAGGGGAACTTTTCAGTTTTTATTGCCTTAATGTACTTTTCATGGCCTGATAATCACGTTTTGGCCAAGTATGATAGTTTTCATTGTAACTTAATTTCTATCACTTTGAACGATGCCAAATAAAAAACTTACTTGAATTGGACGATTTTACACTATATACACAGTAACTGTGTCTCTGACAGTTTGTTTGGCAGCAGGGGAACTTTTCAGTTTTTATTGCCTTAATGTACTTTTCATACCCTGAAAATCACGTTTTGGCCAAGTATGATTGTTTTCATTGTAACTTAATTTTTATCAATGAGAATGATGCCAAATGGATAACTTACTTGAATTGGACGATTTTACACTATATACACAGTAACTATGTGTCTCTGACAGTTTTTTTGGCAGCAGGGGAATATGTAAGATTAGACAAAGTATCTTTGCAAATGCTTGTTCATATTGTATAAGTTTTTGTGAGTATAACAGCATTGTAGTCATCCTTACGGCTGACATAGCAGCATAAACACCCAACTGTCTGACTGAATAAACAATCCTAGTCTTGTGATTGGGGTGACATGTCAGCACAAATATTCAACTGTCTGACACTGATCAATTACTTTTTGCCCTGCAAATGACTGAAATGTATCTGTCCAAAGTCCTAGTGACAACTGTCAGTTTTTCCTGTATTTAAGACACACACACTGGTCATTCGAGAGTTTCAGGAACATCGCGTTGAACAGGACCCTACTGTAGGAACTCTCACTGTCCACTTTGCAGTCTGGTAATAAACCAATTGGTCCTGGACCAATGAAAGTAGAACAAGAATTAGCAAAGGCATTATAGTCTTGGTCTGTTAATAGAGTCAGGGACTTAACTAAGACAAAGTCAGGGACTTTTGGTCTTTGTGTGTTCAGAGATATTGGGTTAATCACAAAGTGGAGATCAATTTCGGGTAATTTAGAAAATAATTGTTGTTTAAACTATTAAGTAAGTGATTAATATGGGTCAGAAAGCAACAAAAGGGATGGGTTTATTGTCAGACTGCAAAATGAAAATCGGAGAGTTACCGGGACGAGATATCATGGTCCAGCTTGGGCTAAGCCTAGTGGCCACCCAAAATGGCCTCCGACCCAGGGACTTACAGACCAAAAATATCTTCCACACCACCACATCTAACAGCTTCTACTCTCTCGACATTGTCGGGAATGATTCTGCCAAGGTAGCTGAAAGTCTAAGAGAACAGTCTGAAGATATCTGCCCAGCAGCCCCAGGACAGGAACAACAAACATGGCCATTACATGTCACCCTGAAGTTCATGGGAGACCGGACGACAAGTGGTTAAACCAATTCTCACAGTTAACCACTCAACGAATCATAATTAACCACGTATATGCAACTGACCTAATGGACAACCCATTGCCCCCCGGACACATTGCCTATGGGGATGGATCATCATCAAAAACCCTGGATGGAGAAAAACACAACGTATATGCCGTGGTGACTCAAAAAGACAACCTCAAGACAGGACGACTCCCCGGCGACTGGTCTGCACAAGCCGCAGAAATAGTGGCACTGACAGAGGCATGTAGACTATTCCTAGAACAAGACGTGACGGTGGAAAGACACAGCCTAATCCCTGCTGAATTCCTAAGAGAAATGCAAAATCATTCCCCAGAAAAAGAGAAACTGCAATGGGAAACAGAAGGAGCCACTCAACACAAGAACGGACTCTATGCAGTAGAAAACAAGCCATGCGTGACACGATCATTGTTTGAAGTAATTGCCAAATTGAGCCATGGGAGGAGCCATGTCTCAACAGGAGGGATGATCAGTACAGTACAACAAACAATGCATGTTCCCAGAGGTCTCCAAACTTCAATTTTTTTGGCAGAAACTGTCTGAACTGCTGTAGACACAACTCTCAAGGCAATGAACGACCCAAGCATGGAACAAGGCAAACAGGAACATATCCCTTCGAGGTTCTGAACATGGATTTCATCAAACTGAACCAAAGTGCTGGACTCGTCGAACAAACCATTAGAACAGTAAAACTCAGACTCAGAAAAACCATGGAAGATACAGGAAAACGATGGCAAGAATGCCTGAGCCTGGTAGAAACATACATGAGAATCATTCCAACAGCACAGGGATGCACACCATTTGAGGCAGTGAAAGACAGACCCTTCCACTGAACAATGTGGGAAAAAGATCTGGTGGTAGAAGAGAAAAGAGAAACAGAATCCCTCACTAAGTGGTTATGCAAAATGTTCCAAGAAAGAACTGTGATGAATGCAAAATAATCTGCCGACATCTTCTCTGTCTCCCACAGAGGAGGTCCTGTCCCCAGGAGACCTGGTACTCGTCAAGGTGATAAAAAGAAAGTGCTGGTCTTCTCCACGTTGGGACGGACCTCACCGTGTGATTTTGGCCATCATCATCACCGCTCTGTGTTCAACCACATGGGGGGAACGTACCAGAACCTTGGTACACTCCCACTGGAGGAGAATGCCCCACTAGCTGGTTCAGGAAACGATCAGGGGCCCCCAGATCTGCATCCCATTAACCAAGACACCAATCGTCGTTCAAGTACCTTTGCTCAGCCTACAGCTTACTCACTTGGGATTACACAGGACTGACTCCAGTTATTTTTATTGGTACCTACAAGCTCCCAGAGTCTGAATGGTCTGGCCAGACACCTTGGACCAGGTCCTCCTCCATACAGGCTACAAAACCATCACATGGCCCCTTTCCAAAGAAGCTACCACCATGACCGCTAACTTCACCAAGTTAGCCACCACCATCAAAGATGGTAAACATATGCTAGACCTTACGACCAATATCCAACAAAAAGGCTGCATCAACCTATGCCTCTGACCGGACCGACCAGGAAAAGGCCCCCTCTTTACTATCACCATCCGCACTACTAGTCCAGCCATGGTCCCCAAAGTGATTGGTGTGAACCCCTTCGTACAACCATCCGCCACACGCCTACTCAAAATCCGTCCGGCAGGAACACCTAAGCCTGAGTAGATACACCTTATTCTCGCCCATGTCCAAACACAGGAAGAAAACGACTACAACCCGATGATGAGGAACAGTTGGTACAGATACACCGCACTCACAGCCCGCGCCACAACCAATGAGTTGTTATGTCTGTTCCCTCTTGCCTACTGCCGTAGCCCAACCACAGCTATGGTCCAACCGACAGAACGAAGAACTCGCCAACCTCACCTACAACTGTATCCTGGGTAATCTGAGAGAATCCTTCCAGCAAAGCTCGACCGCCTACATACCATGGTCGCAGTACCATTAGCAGCTACAGTCAATACCGCAACGTATGTCCAGTGCAACAACCGAACAGACTGTTATCCATCCTGTTTCAACTTCAGCGGACCGGATCCGAAGACCCCTTTGGACCAAGTTCACGTCACCAGGTGCGCCGAGATCAGACACATTCCTTCCCAATCATGGACAGTACTGGACCAAATATGGTGGCTCTGCGAATGGCAAGTGTATATGATCATCCCCACCAATACAACTGGGCTCTGTGTCCCTACATCTGCATCCGACCACACGTACGTTCTAACAGCAGACTCGATTCCAACTGTCGACGCCAACCCACATCTACCCACCAGGCGTCAACGACGGAGCTTTGATTTCTTCCCCCATGATTCAGTTTGGGGCTCGGATGTCCCCCTCTAATACAAACACTGGTCAGTCTCCTCCAAAATCATGATGGCGGTATTCCCCAGGGTAGGAACAGCGAAGAACACCCTAGGTCTGGAAACCATTGACTACAGATTCCAGGCCCGACAATAATCAATTACTTGTTGCCCTGCAAATGACTGAAACGTATCTGTCCAAAGTCTTAGGGACAACTGTCAGTTTTGCCTGTATTTAAGACACACTCACTGGTCATTCGACTAGAGTTGCAGTAACATCGCAGTGAACAGGAGCCCACTGTAGGAACTCTCTGTCCACTTTGCAGTCTGGTCATACATATTTTCTATTTAAATTTATCTCACTCTTTCTTAGCCTGCTCCTGAAGTTGTATTTTCAGACCTAACAAACATTTCAGTTTTTTTGCCCTAATGTGCGTTTCATGCGCTGAAAATCATGTTTTGGCCAAGTATCATAGTTTTCACTATAACTTAACCTAACCCTAACCCTAACCCTAACTTTCATCACTTAGAATGATATCAAATGAAAAACCTACTTAATTTGGACGATTATACACTATATACACAGTAACTATGTGTCACTGACAGTTTGTTTCGCAGCGGGGGAACATTTCAGTTTTTATTGCCTTAATGTGCATTTCATGCGCTGAAAATCACGTTTTGGCCAAGTATCATAGTTTTCACTATAACTTAATTTCTAGCACTTAGAATGATGCAAAATGAAAAACTTACTTGAATTGGACAATTATACACTATATACACAGTAACTATGTGCCTCTGAGTGTTTGTTTCGCAGCAGGGGAACATTTCAGTTTTTATTGCCTTAACGTGCGTTTCATGCGCTGAAAATCACGTTTTGGCCAAGTATCATAATTTTCACTATAACTTAATTTCTATCACTTAGAATGATGCCAAATGAAAAACTTACTTGAATTGGACAATAATACACTATATACACAGTAACTATGTGTCTCTGACAGTTTGTTTCGCAGCAGGGGAACATTTCAGTTTTTATTGGCTTAACGTGCGTTTCATGCGCTGAAAATCACGTTTTGGCCAAGTATCATAGTTTTCACTATAACTTAATTTCTATCACTTAGAATGATGCTAAATGCAAAACTTACTTGAATTGGACTATTATACACTATATACACAGTAACTATGTGTCTCTGACAGTTTGTTTCGCAGCAGGGGAACATTTCAGTTTTTATTGGCTTAACGTGCGTTTCATGCGCTGAAAATCACGTTTTGGCCAAGTATCATAGTTTTCATTATAACTTAATATCTAGCCATTAGAATGATGCCAAATGAAAAACTTATTAAATTATAAAATTTGATGATATTACACTATGTCATTTGTGTCTCTGACATTTTTACACAGTTTTACAAGTTATGACTCCAGACTCTTAATTTACAATTCTGCCTTTATGGATACATTGCATCACCACCCCTTGAGTGGATCTCTTACCTCTCACTGTCTTTCACTTACCTTCATTCAGCATGTAGGTGTCAGATCACCTTGTACCTAATGTCTATTCATATTACCTCACCCGAAGTTATTACACAGAAGGGATTGTGTTGTGTTACCCCAAGTTTAGAGTCCCAACGGATGTGGGAAACTTACAGCGTCTGTCTGCCAGAGAGCAGCAGCTGGAACCGATTGTGACCAGGGTGGCATGGGTCCCTGATCATGTCCCTGGCTCTGCTGAGGTAACGAGGGCTGGCAATGTCTTCCAGTGAGGGCAGAGTAGCCGACGTTCTTCTGCGTAGTGGTGATACCTTTCTAAATAGCCTTTTTGTCTGCTGCAGTTCTTCCCGCGTACCACCAAATGTGCTTTTTATGTGCTGATAAGCACGTTTTGGTCGAATATGAAAGTTTTCAAGTGTGCACTTGACCCTAGATGACCTGGAGAGTGACAGTTACTCCTGAAGTTGAACCTCTTTTCATCGCACAATACAAGGAAAAAATTGCAAACCCTGTTAGCCAGCCTTTCTTATATTTCTCGAGGCGAACAAACAATTGCAAGGCCAACTAGTTAGTCTTTCTTACATTCCACGATCTTTTAATTCAATTGTAAAACCAGTTTGGCTAGTCTACCTTGCATTCTACGATCTTAAAAAACAAAGTTAAACCAGTATGACCACATGGTGCGACAAGAATAAACAATTATTAAGCCAGTTAGCCAGTCCATCCCACAATTCCCTCCTTTTGTGTCTGTGAAAATATTGAAATATTGAAGTGGCTGTTTCCATGAGCCAGAGAAGAACCAGTCAAGCCATCCTCGTTGTGGAACCGGATCTCCGGTCACAGCTCTCTGCATGTTCCTAATAGCCTGCAGGGCATCATGGACCGAGCAGGACATGCCGGCAGGGATGAAGGGGCAGCACGAGTCTCCCACCATGAAACACACACAGCCCCGCTGGGTGGCCACTCCGTCAAGAGCAGGGCAGCCCTGGAAAATCACCTGGGCCATAGCGGCTACCCAGCCTGACTGATGCGCCGACACAGGCCCGGAACCTGCCTTCAATGGTCTTCAAATGCAGGGCGTTCCTTGCCGCTCCCACTCAAGGGAACTGAGCCATTAGGATTTTGGATGAGACTGACCAGTATTTGTGTTTGAGGGACACATCCGAGCCACACACTGGATCATGGTCGTGAGCTCCGTCAATGATGTGCCCAAATGGAGGTCATTGATTCGGGAATAACAGAACTTCTGAAGATCCCTAGATGATTATTTTTATACATAATAATCAAAAATACATCCCCATCGTCAATGGATACAATTTTTCGGGTAAATTCACCAACCAGAACAGACTGGGCCTGGTTCTAATACAACCACTATTTTAATCGCAGAATGCCTGTTTTGGACACTGTTTATGGTGGGAAAATAGCTCCAGAACCATCCTGGATCATTATTTTTACACAGAATAGTGAAAATACATCCATCTACACATTCAACACTATTTATGGGTAGAAGCACCAACCAGAACCGACTGGGCCTGGTTCTAATACGACCTCTTTTTTAATCGCAAAATGCCTGTTTTGGACAATGTTTATGGTGGGAAACATTATTTTTATAGAAAATAGTGAAACTACATCCACCCACTCAATCAACACAAATTCTGGGTAAATACACCAACCAGAACCGATTGGGCCTTGTTCTAATACAACCACTATTTTTATCGCAAAATGTTTTGGACACTATTGACGGTGTGAAATATTCCCAGAACATCCCTGCATCTTTAATTTTACACATAATAGTGAAAATGCATCCATCCACACAATTGACACTAAATCTGGGTAAAAGCGGCAACCAGAACCGACTGGGCCCGGTTCTAATTCAACCACCGTGCAAAATAAAGATCCATTGGAGGTTTTTGATTCTTGTGTAAAAAAAGCCCCAAAACATCCCTACATGATTATTTTTAAACAGAATAGTAAAATATACATCCCCATCCTCTTTGGACACAAGTTTCGGATATAAACAGCAACCAGAACCGAGACTACCCAGTTATAATGCAACTATCCATCGTTCCTGCCTGCCTAAAATCTGCCACCATCATTCCTGTCCCCAAAAAGGCCAACCATCTGCAGCTTGAACGATTACAGGCCCATTGCTCTCACGCCTGTGATCATGAAGTGCTTTGAAAAGTTGGTGGCCCGACACATCAGAAGGACAATCCCCCCCTCAGTTGACCCTCACCAGTTTGCTTATAGAGAAAACAGGTCCACTGAGGATGCTATCGCTGTGGCTCTTCACACAGCACTGAGCCACCTGGAGCACCGGGGGAACTATGTGACGATGCTTTTCATAGACTATAGCTCAGCCTTTAACACCATCAAGCCGGACATCCTGAAAGACAAACTCTACCACCTTGGACTATCCTCTTCAATCTGCTGCTGGGTAAAGAACTTCTTGACTGGTCGACCACAAACTGTCAGAATGGGTCCACACCTCTCTTCCGCCATTACACTGAACACTGGCTCACCACAAGGCTGTGTACTGAGTCCTGTCCTGTACTCCTTGTACACATACGACTGCACACCAGCCCACCAGTCAAACTCTATCATCAAATTCGCCGATGACACCACTGTGATCGGACTCATCTCAGGCGGGGATGAGTCAGCTTACAGAGACGAGGTCGACAAACTGTCTTCTTGGTGCTCGGCGAACAATCTTACACTAAATACCGCAAAGACTAAAGAAATAATCCTGGACTTTCGCAAGCGCAGCACAGACCTGGCCCCACTCCTCATTAACGGAGTATGTGTAGACAGGGTCCAATCCTTCAAATTTCTGGGAGTCCATGTCACTGATAGGCTCTCCTGGTCCACAAACACCACAGTGTTAGTAAAGAAGGCCCAGAAACGACTCCACTTTCTCAGGGTACTGAGAAGGGACAAATTGGACACCAAGCTTCTGGCAACCTTCTACAGAGCCACTGTGGAGAGCATCCTGACTTACGGCATTACAGTGTGGTATACCGGAAGCACGGCAGCAGACAAAAAAGCCATACAGAGGGTGATAAACACTGCCCAGAAGATCGTCGGCTGCTCTCTGCCATCACTAGAAGACATTGCCAACCCCCGATACCTTAGAAGAGCCGGGTCCATTGTTGGAGACCCATACCACCCTGGACACGGCCTGTTCCAGTTGCTTCCATCTGGCAGACGCTACAGGTCCTACAAAGCACGGACAAACAGGCTCAAGGACAGCTTTTTCCCAACAGCCATCAGGTCTCTGAACCTGCAGCAACACGTGACGTGACGACTACACATATCCCTACTATGAAATTAAGTCAAGTCGAAATGAAGTAACAGGAAGGTCGTTTGGCGCAGATCTGCCTTCCAAAGGCTGACTGAGGGAGGGTAAGTATAAAGACTGAGAGGTAAGTGATCCACCTTATTCTTGTTGGCATCGGTGAGGCATCTTGCAGTCGCCGCAAAATGGCGCTCAAGGCGGAGAGCTAACAAGTATGAATATGTCATAAATAAATGTCATAAATGTGTCTGGCCTGGGAAGACGAACTTGTGGAGAAGCACTATACAATTTCGTCATACGCTGCTGAGGGTATGATGACTACTAGGCTTTTTGTCAAGTCAATGATGACCACAATGCCTATGTCTGATTTTCATTTTTTCATTTTTTCAACTACTATTTTTTATCACAAAATGCATGTTTTGGAGACTATTTATGGTAGTAAATACCCCTAGAACCATCCTGGATCTTTATTTTTAGACAGAATAGTGAAAATACATCCACCTACACAATCAACACTAACTCTGGGTAAAAGCACCAACCAGAACCGACTGGGCTTGGTTCTACTACAACCAACATGCAAAATAAAGTGCCCAAATGGAGGTCATTTATTCGGGCATAGAAGAACTTCTGAACATCCCTAGATGATAATTTTTATACAGAATAGTCAAAAATACAACCCCATTCCTATTGGACACACGTTAAGGGGGTATACACAAACCAGAACCGACTGGGCCTGGTTCTAATACAACCACTATTTTTGTCGCAAAATGCATGTTTTTGACACTATTTCTGGTGGGAAATAGTCTCAGAACATCCCTGGATCTTTATTCTTACAGAGAATAGTGAAAATACATCAAACCCACACAATCGACACTAATTGTGGGTAAAGCACCAACCAGAACCGACTGGGCCTGGTTCTAAACAACCACTTGTAAATAAAGTGCCCAAATTGAGGTCATTGATTAGGGCATAACAGAACTTCTGAACATCCCTAGAATATTATTTTTATAAAGAATAATAAAAAATACATCCCCATAATCATTGGACACAATTTCTGGGTAAAAACACGAACCAGAACCGACTGGGCGTGGTTCTAATACAACCACTACTTTAACCGCAAAATGCCTGTTTTGGACACTGTTTGTGGTGGGAAATAGCTCCAGAATCATCCTGGATCATTATTGTTATACAAAATAGTGAAAATACATCCACTCACACAATAAACACAAATTCTGGGTAAAAGCACCAACCAAAACCGACTGGGCCTGTTTCTAAACCACCACTTGTAAATAAAGTGACCAAATGAAAGTAATTCATTCGGGCATAACAGAACTTCTGAACATCGCTAGATGATTACTTCTATACAGAATAGTCAAGTATACATCCCCATCATAATTGGACACAAGTTTCGTATACAAACACCCACCAGAACCGACTGGACCCTGTTATAATGCAGCCACTATTTTGTATCGCAAAATGCATGTTTTGGACACTATTTATGGAGGGAAATAGCCCCGGAACTGTCCTGGATCTTTATTTTTAGACAGAATAGTGAAAATACATCTACCCACACAATGGATACTATATCTGGGTAAAAGCACCAACCAGAACCGACTGGGCCTGGTTCTTAAAAACCACCACTTGTAAATAAAGTGCCCAAATTGAGGTCATTGATTCGGGCGTAACAAAACTTCTGAACATCCCTAGATGATTATTTTTATACAGAATAATCAAAAATACATCCTTATCATCATCGGACACAATTTCAGGGTAAAAACACCAACCAGAATCGCCTGGGCCTGGTTCTAATACAACCACTATTTTAATCGCAAAATGCCTGTTTTGGACACTTTTTATGGTGGAAAATAGCTCCAGAATCACCTAGAATGATGCCAATGAAAGACTTACATGGATAGGACGATTTTACACTATATACACAGGAACTATGTGTCTCTGACAGTTTGTTTGGCAGCAGTGGAACTTTTCAGTTTTTATTGCCTTAATGTACTTTTCATACCCTGAAAATCACGTTTTGGCCAAGTATGATTGTTTTCATTGTAACTTAATTTTTAGCAATGAGAATAATGCCAAATGGATAACCTACTTGAATTGGACGATTTTACACTATATACACAGTAACTATGTGTCTCTGACAGTTTTTTTGGCAGCAGGGGAATATGTAAGATTAGACAAAGTATCTTTGCAAATGCTTGTTCATATTGTATAAGTTTTTGTGAGTATAACGAGCATTGTAGTCATCCTTACGGCTGACATAGCAGCATAAACACCCAACTGTCTGACTGAATAAACAATCTTAGTCTTGTGATTGGGGTGACATGTCAGCACAAATATTCAACTGTCTGACACTGATCAATTACTTTTTGCCCTGCAAATGACTGAAATGTATCTGTCCAAAGTCCTAGTGACAACTGTCAGTTTTTCCTGTATTTAAGACACACACACTGGTCATTCGACTAGAGTTTCAGGAACATCGCGTTGAACAGGACCCTACTGTAGGAACTCTCACTGTCCACTTTGCAGTCTGGTAATAAACCAATTGGTCCGGGACCAATGAAAGTAGAACAAGAATTAGCAAAGGCATTATAGTCTTGGTCTGTTAATAGAGTCAGGGACTTAACTAAGACAAAGTCAGGGACTTTTGGTCTTTGTGTGTTCAGAGATATTGGGTTAATCACAAAGTGGAGATCAATTTCGGGTAATTTAGAAAATAATTGTTGTTTAAACTATTAAGTTAGTGATTAATATGGGTCAGAAAGCAACAAAAGGGATGGGTTTATTGTCAGACTGCAAAATGAAAATCGGAGAGTTACCGGGACGAGATATCATGGTCCAGCTTGGGCAAAGCCTAGTGGCCACCCAAAATGGCCTCCGACCCAGGGAATTACAGACCAAAAATATCTTCCACACCACCACATCTAACAGCTTCTACTCTCTCGACATTGTCGGGAATGATTCTGCCAAGGTAGCTGAAAGTCTAAGAGAACAGTCTGAAGATATCTGCCCAGCAGCCCCAGGACAGGAACAACAAACATGGCCATTACGTGTCACCCTGAAGTTCATGGGAGACCGGACGACAAGTGGTTAAACCAATTCTCACAGTTGCCCACTCAACGAATCATAATTAACCACGTATATGCAACTGACCTAATGGACAACCCATTGCCCCCCGGACACATTGCCTATGGGGATGGATCATCATCAAAAACCCTGGATGGAGAAAAACACAACGTATATGCCGTGGTGACTCAAAAAGACAACCTCAAGACAGGACGACTCCCCGGCGACTGGTCTGCACAAGCCGCAGAAATAGTGGCACTGACAGAGGCATGTAGACTATTCCTAGAACAAGACGTGACGGTGGAAAGACACAGCCCAATCCCTGCTGAATTCCTAAGAGAAATGCAAAATCATTCCCCAGAAAAAGAGAAACTGCAATGGGAAACAGAAGGAGCCACTCAACACAAGAATGGACTCTATGCAGTAGAAAACAAGCCATGCGTGACACGATCATTGTTTGAAGTAATTGCCAAATTGAGCCATGGGAGGAGCCATGTCTCAACAGGAGGGATGATCAGTACAGTACAACAAACAATGCATGTTCCCAGAGGTCTCCAAACTTACCTCAATTATTTTGCAGAAACTGTCTAAACTGCTGTAGACACAACTCTCAAGGCAATGAACAACCCAAGCATGGAACAAGGCAAACAGGAACATATCCCTTCGAGCTTCTGAACATGGATTTCATCAAACTGAAACAAAGTGCTGGACTCGTCGAACAAACCATTAGAACAGTAAAACTCAGACTCAGAAAAACCATGGAAGATACAGGAAAACCATGGCAAGAATGCCTGAGCCTGGTAGAAACGTACATGAGAATCATTCCAACAGCACAGGGATGCACACCATTTGAGGCAGTGAAAGACAGAATCTTCCACTAACAATGTGGGAAAAAGATCTGGTGGTAAAAGAGAAAGGAGAAACAGAATCCCTCAATAAGTGGTTATGCAAAATGTTCCAAGAAAGAACTGTGATGAATGCAAAATAATCTGCCGACATCTTCTCTGTCTCCCACAGAGGAGGTCCTGTCCCCAGGAGACCTGGTACTCGTCAAGGTGATAAAAAGAAAGTGCTGGTCTTCTCCACGTTGGGACGGACCTCACCGTGTGATTTTGGCCATCATCATCACCGCTCTGTGTTCAACCACATGGGGGGAACGTACCAGAACCTTGGTACACTCCCACTGGAGGAGAATGCCCCACTAGCTGGTTCAGGAAACGATCAGGGGCCCCCAGATCTGCATCCCATTAACCAAGACACCAATCGTCGTTCAAGTACCTTTGCTCAGCCTACAGCTTACTCACTTGGGATTACACAGGACTGACTCCAGTTATTTTTATTGGTACCTACAAGCTCCCAGAGTCTGAATGGTCTGGCCAGACACCTTGGACCAGGTCCTCCTCCATACAGGCTACAAAACCATCACATGGCCCCTTTCCAAAGAAGCTACCACCATGACCGCTAACTTCACCAAGTTAGCCACCACCATCAAAGATGGTAAACATATGCTAGACCTTACGACCAATATCCAACAAAAAGGCTGCATCAACCTATGCCTCTGACCGGACCGACCAGGAAAAGGCCCCCTCTTTACTATCACCATCCGCACTACTAGTCCAGCCATGGTCCCCAAAGTGATTGGTGTGAACCCCTTCGTACAACCATCCGCCACACGCCTACTCAAAATCCGTCCGGCAGGAACACCTAAGCCTGAGTAGATACACCTTATTCTCGCCCATGTCCAAACACAGGAAGAAAACGACTACAACCCGATGATGAGGAACAGTTGGTACAGATACACCGCACTCACAGCCCGCGCCACAACCAATGAGTTGTTATGTCTGTTCCCTCTTGCCTACTGCCGTAGCCCAACCACAGCTATGGTCCAACCGACAGAACGAAGAACTCGCCAACCTCACCTACAACTGTATCCTGGGTAATCTGAGAGAATCCTTCCAGCAAAGCTCGACCGCCTACATACCATGGTCGCAGTACCATTAGCAGCTACAGTCAATACCGCAACGTATGTCCAGTGCAACAACCGAACAGACTGTTATCCATCCTGTTTCAACTTCAGCGGACCGGATCCGAAGACCCCTTTGGACCAAGTTCACGTCACCAGGTGCGCCGAGATCAGACACATTCCTTCCCAATCATGGACAGTACTGGACCAAATATGGTGGCTCTGCGAATGGCAAGTGTATATGATCATCCCCACCAATACAACTGGGCTCTGTGTCCCTACATCTGCATCCGACCACACGTACGTTCTAACAGCAGACTCGATTCCAACTGTCGACGCCAACCCACATCTACCCACCAGGCGTCAACGACGGAGCTTTGATTTCTTCCCCCATGATTCAGTTTGGGGCTCGGATGTCCCCCTCTAATACAAACACTGGTCAGTCTCCTCCAAAATCATGATGGCGGTATTCCCCAGGGTAGGAACAGCGAAGAACACCCTAGGTCTGGAAACCATTGACTACAGATTCCAGGCCCGACAATAATCAATTACTTGTTGCCCTGCAAATGACTGAAACGTATCTGTCCAAAGTCTTAGGGACAACTGTCAGTTTTGCCTGTATTTAAGACACACTCACTGGTCATTCGACTAGAGTTGCAGTAACATCGCAGTGAACAGGAGCCCACTGTAGGAACTCTCTGTCCACTTTGCAGTCTGGTCATACATATTTTCTATTTAAATTTATCTCACTCTTTCTTAGCCTGCTCCTGAAGTTGTATTTTCAGACCTAACAAACATTTCAGTTTTTTTGCCCTAATGTGCGTTTCATGCGCTGAAAATCATGTTTTGGCCAAGTATCATAGTTTTCACTATAACTTAACCTAACCCTAACCCTAACCCTAACTTTCATCACTTAGAATGATATCAAATGAAAAACCTACTTAATTTGGACGATTATACACTATATACACAGTAACTATGTGTCACTGACAGTTTGTTTCGCAGCGGGGGAACATTTCAGTTTTTATTGCCTTAATGTGCATTTCATGCGCTGAAAATCACGTTTTGGCCAAGTATCATAGTTTTCACTATAACTTAATTTCTAGCACTTAGAATGATGCAAAATGAAAAACTTACTTGAATTGGACAATTATACACTATATACACAGTAACTATGTGCCTCTGAGTGTTTGTTTCGCAGCAGGGGAACATTTCAGTTTTTATTGCCTTAACGTGCGTTTCATGCGCTGAAAATCACGTTTTGGCCAAGTATCATAATTTTCACTATAACTTAATTTCTATCACTTAGAATGATGCCAAATGAAAAACTTACTTGAATTGGACAATAATACACTATATACACAGTAACTATGTGTCTCTGACAGTTTGTTTCGCAGCAGGGGAACATTTCAGTTTTTATTGGCTTAACGTGCGTTTCATGCGCTGAAAATCACGTTTTGGCCAAGTATCATAGTTTTCACTATAACTTAATTTCTATCACTTAGAATGATGCTAAATGCAAAACTTACTTGAATTGGACTATTATACACTATATACACAGTAACTATGTGTCTCTGACAGTTTGTTTCGCAGCAGGGGAACATTTCAGTTTTTATTGGCTTAACGTGCGTTTCATGCGCTGAAAATCACGTTTTGGCCAAGTATCATAGTTTTCATTATAACTTAATATCTAGCCATTAGAATGATGCCAAATGAAAAACTTATTAAATTATAAAATTTGATGATATTACACTATGTCATTTGTGTCTCTGACATTTTTACACAGTTTTACAAGTTATGACTCCAGACTCTTAATTTACAATTCTGCCTTTATGGATACATTGCATCACCACCCCTTGAGTGGATCTCTTACCTCTCACTGTCTTTCACTTACCTTCATTCAGCATGTAGGTGTCAGATCACCTTGTACCTAATGTCTATTCATATTACCTCACCCGAAGTTATTACACAGAAGGGATTGTGTTGTGTTACCCCAAGTTTAGAGTCCCAACGGATGTGGGAAACTTACAGCGTCTGTCTGCCAGAGAGCAGCAGCTGGAACCGATTGTGACCAGGGTGGCATGGGTCCCTGATCATGTCCCTGGCTCTGCTGAGGTAACGAGGGCTGGCAATGTCTTCCAGTGAGGGCAGAGTAGCCGACGTTCTTCTGCGTAGTGGTGATACCTTTCTAAATAGCCTTTTTGTCTGCTGCAGTTCTTCCCGCGTACCACCAAATGTGCTTTTTATGTGCTGATAAGCACGTTTTGGTCGAATATGAAAGTTTTCAAGTGTGCACTTGACCCTAGATGACCTGGAGAGTGACAGTTACTCCTGAAGTTGAACCTCTTTTCATCGCACAATACAAGGAAAAAATTGCAAACCCTGTTAGCCAGCCTTTCTTATATTTCTCGAGGCGAACAAACAATTGCAAGGCCAACTAGTTAGTCTTTCTTACATTCCACGATCTTTTAATTCAATTGTAAAACCAGTTTGGCTAGTCTACCTTGCATTCTACGATCTTAAAAAACAAAGTTAAACCAGTATGACCACATGGTGCGACAAGAATAAACAATTATTAAGCCAGTTAGCCAGTCCATCCCACAATTCCCTCCTTTTGTGTCTGTGAAAATATTGAAATATTGAAGTGGCTGTTTCCATGAGCCAGAGAAGAACCAGTCAAGCCATCCTCGTTGTGGAACCGGATCTCCGGTCACAGCTCTCTGCATGTTCCTAATAGCCTGCAGGGCATCATGGACCGAGCAGGACATGCCGGCAGGGATGAAGGGGCAGCACGAGTCTCCCACCATGAAACACACACAGCCCCGCCGGGTGGCCACTCCGTCAAGAGCAGGGCAGCCCTGGAAAATCACCTGGGCCATAGCGGCTACCCAGCCTGACTAATGCGCCGACACAGGCCCGGAACCTGCCTTCAATGGTCTTCAAATGCAGGGCGTTCCTTGCCGCTCCCACTCAAGGGAACTGAGCCATTAGGATTTTGGATGAGACTGACCAGTATTTGTGTTTGAGGGACACATCCGAGCCACACACTGGATCATGGTCGTGAGCTCCGTCAATGATGTGCCCAAATGGAGGTCATTGATTCGGGAATAACAGAACTTCTGAAGATCCCTAGATGATTATTTTTATACATAATAATCAAAAATACATCCCCATCGTCAATGGATACAATTTTTCGGGTAAATTCACCAACCAGAACAGACTGGGCCTGGTTCTAATACAACCACTATTTTAATCGCAGAATGCCTGTTTTGGACACTGTTTATGGTGGGAAAATAGCTCCAGAACCATCCTGGATCATTATTTTTACACAGAATAGTGAAAATACATCCATCTACACATTCAACACTAATTATGGGTAGAAGCACCAACCAGAACCGACTGGGCCTGGTTCTAATACGACCTCTTTTTTAATCGCAAAATGCCTGTTTTGGACAATGTTTATGGTGGGAAACATTATTTTTATAGAAAATAGTGAAACTACATCCACCCACTCAATCAACACAAATTCTGGGTAAATACACCAACCAGAACCGATTGGGCCTTGTTCTAATACAACCACTATTTTTATCGCAAAATGTTTTGGACACTATTGACGGTGTGAAATATTCCCAGAACATCCCTGCATCTTTAATTTTACACATAATAGTGAAAATGCATCCATCCACACAATTGACACTAAATCTGGGTAAAAGCGGCAACCAGAACCGACTGGGCCCGGTTCTAATTCAACCACCGTGCAAAATAAAGATCCATTGGAGGTTTTTGATTCTTGTGTAAAAAAAGCCCCAAAACATCCCTACATGATTATTTTTAAACAGAATAGTAAAATATACATCCCCATCCTCTTTGGACACAAGTTTCGGATATAAACAGCAACCAGAACCGAGACTAACCAGTTATAATGCAACTATCCATCGTTCCTGCCTGCCTAAAATCTGCCACCATCATTCCTGTCCCCAAAAAGGCCAACCATCTGCAGCTTGAACGATTACAGGCCTGTTGCTCTCACGCCTGTGATCATGAAGTGCTTTGAAAAGTTGGTGGCCCGACACATCAGAAGGACAATCCCCCCCTCAGTTGACCCTCACCAGTTTGCTTATAGAGAAAACAGGTCCACTGAGGATGCTATCGCTGTGGCTCTTCACACAGCACTGAGCCACCTGGAGCACCGGGGGAACTATGTGACGATGCTTTTCATAGACTATAGCTCAGCCTTTAACACCATCAAGCCGGACATCCTGAAGGACAAACTCTACCACCTTGGACTATCCTCTTCAATCTGCTGCTGGGTAAAGAACTTCTTGACTGGTCGACCATAAACTGTCAGAATGGGTCCACACCTCTCTTCCGCCATTACACTGAACACTGGCTCACCACAAGGCTGTGTACTGAGTCCTGTCCTGTACTCCTTGTACACATACGACTGCACACCAGCCCACCAGTCAAACTCTATCATCAAATTCGCCGATGACACCACTGTGATCGGACTCAACTCAGGCGGGGATGAGTCAGCTTACAGAGACGAGGTCGACAAACTGTCTTCTTGGTGCTCGGCGAACAATCTTACACTAAATACCGCAAAGACTAAAGAAATAATCCTGGACTTTCGCAAGCGCAGCACAGACCTGGCCCCACTCCTCATTAACGGAGTATGTGTAGACAGGGTCCAATCCTTCAAATTTCTGGGAGTCCATGTCACGGATAGGCTCTCCTGGTCCACAAACACCACAGTGTTAGTAAAGAAGGCCCAGAAACGACTCCACTTTCTCAGGGTACTGAGAAGGGACAAATTGGACACCAAGCTTCTGGCAACCTTCTACAGAGCCACTGTGGAGAGCATCCTGACTTACGGCATTACAGTGTGGTATACCGGAAGCACGGCAGCAGACAAAAAAGCCATACAGAGGGTGATAAACACTGCCCAGAAGATCGTCGGCTGCTCTCTGCCATCACTAGAAGACATTGCCAACCCCCGATACCTTAGAAGAGCCGGGTCCATTGTTGGAGACCCATACCACCCTGGACACGGCCTGTTCCAGTTGCTTCCATCTGGCAGACGCTACAGGTCCTACAAAGCACGGACAAACAGGCTCAAGGACAGCTTTTTCCCAACAGCCATCAGGTCTCTGAACCTGCAGCAACACGTGACGTGACGACTACACATATCCCTACTATGAAATTAAGTCAAGTCGAAATGAAGTAACAGGAAGGTCGTTTGGCGCAGATCTGCCTTCCAAAGGCTGACTGAGGGAGGGTAAGTATAAAGACTGAGAGGTAAGTGATCCACCTTATTCTTGTTGGCATCGGTGAGGCATCTTGCAGTCGCCGCAAAATGGCGCTCAAGGCGGAGAGCTAACAAGTATGAATATGTCATAAATAAATGTCATAAATGTGTCTGGCCTGGGAAGACGAACTTGTGGAGAAGCACTATACAATTTCGTCATACGCTGCTGAGGGTATGATGACTACTAGGCTTTTTGTCAAGTCAATGATGACCACAATGCCTATGTCTGATTTTCATTTTTTCATTTTTTCAACTACTATTTTTTATCACAAAATGCATGTTTTGGAGACTATTTATGGTAGTAAATACCCCTAGAACCATCCTGGATCTTTATTTTTAGACAGAATAGTGAAAATACATCCACCTACACAATCAACACTAACTCTGGGTAAAAGCACCAACCAGAACCGACTGGGCTTGGTTCTACTACAACCAACATGCAAAATAAAGTGCCCAAATGGAGGTCATTTATTCGGGCATAGAAGAACTTCTGAACATCCCTAGATGATAATTTTTATACAGAATAGTCAAAAATACAACCCCATTCCTATTGGACACTTCTTATTCATATTATTACCTCTTCGACTGTATTTCCTAGGCTTGTCTTAATTTTACTGCAGAAACCACACAAACACCATACAACATTTACAACATATTCGGACTCAGGACGACGTGAAAAAAGCCGTAGACGGCATCACGTCGTACAAAATAGACGTGGGGGAATTTGTCGTGCAGATGGAAGATATTAGACGGTCATATCACTTAAATGGAGTAGAAACGCAGCAGATTTGGATGGCCGCGTTAAAAGGTGATTGGCATGCTATTAGAGGAGATTGGGATCCAAAATCAAAGTGTGGACCATTTGCTCATGATAGCCGTGAATTGCAAATAAGAGTGCGTGAGCTGATAGAGCGTGCCACGAAAAAATTTAAAACAAAAGCAAATTATACTGCGATTGGTACAGCTAAACAAAAAGATAATGAGGCTTTTGATGAATATTTAATCAGGATGTCTGCTTGTTTTAAAGTCAACAGTGGCATTCCTGAGGATAACACGGTGGGCAGCCTTTATCAAGAGCAACTAAAAAATGTGTTACACGCTGTTGGGTTTATTCTGTTTTACTATTATAATAGTTATATTAATTCATTTATTTATTAAATCATTCTCTTTCTATTCTCTGTATTAATTCATTACTTTGTTAAATCATTCTCTTTCTGTTTTCAAAAGTGTTGCGAGGTCACGAGTATTGCCAAGTCATCTTTAACCTGGACGGCCTGTTCCAGGATGGTTATACAAACAATCCACCCAATCTGGGTCCTTGAGATTTGGTGGGCCCTTGGTGACGAGGCCAGGGCTATTCGGCTAATAACAAGAATGTTGTTATGGTTATGTAACCGTGCTTTTCTGTATGTAACCATTATATGATTATGATTATATTATATGATTCTTAGGTCAAGGAAGTTGTATAATTACTCTAATCTAAATGTGTTAGGTCTAGTCTCCTGTTTTTGTTATTGGTAAAATACTTTGATTGTTATTGTAGTCCCAGATGTTGTTTTTACTCATACGTGATGGAATGATCAACAACTCTGTAACTTGTTTTGATTCATGACCATAAGAGTGGGACGAAAACGTCTATTCGAGGAGACGTTCGGAAGTTGTAAGGTGACACTTGCTGTAACGCTCCCCTTCGGAGGCTTTTATCTGTTGTATCCATTTCTATTTAATTAAATGTCAATAATTGAATAAGATGTCTTCCTGCAGTTATTGATAATTACGGACGAAGGTAATTATTAATGAACCTAACACACGCTAATTCAAATCATGCCCTCCGGGAATGGATTGAGAAATATTGGGTAGATAGGCCCACGGGCACGCTTGACCAATACGTAAATCAAGCGTTGCATGCAGAAGGGGTGCTAAAGAAAAACGGTAAAAAACATGGGGGGCCGTCCTCTGCGGGGGAAGAAATGTTTTACCAAGAAAGAGAAGGACATAAAAAGTTTAACAAAATTAACTGGAGAAAAGATGGGGGTAAGTTAAATAAATATCGGAGATTTAAAAGTAATGCATGCTGGATTTGTGGAAGAACTGGGCACATTTCGCGGGATTGCCCAGACAACAGAGCCTCTAGGGCTGGGACTCAATCAGCAAGGCCTGGCGTAGGGCCAGGGCCCAGTGGGACAACTGGTGGGGTCCAGTCTAGGGGAGTGGAGCTAAATTTAGCGGAAATACTGACACTTGATTCAATTAAACCTGAAATTACATTGTTTGTGAATGGGGTACGTTTAACATTTTTGTGTGATACTGGAGCTTGTAAAACTGCAATTACACAGGATGTTCCGGGAATTAAATTTATGAAAAATAAGGTTTATGTGGCGACAGCTGATGGGCAGGTTGCTACTGCTTCAGAGACGTTTCCGGTTAGGATAAGGGATCCGGAAGGGGAAACATGTAAAATGTCGGTGTTGGTGGTAAAAGAGTGTCCTGTCAATTTACTGGGTAGGGATGGACTATTACAATTGGGATTGGCGTTAGTACCCTCCGCTAGTGGAAATATGGTGGTTAAAAGGCGAAAGGAAATTAATTGTGGCCAATTAAATGTTTTGCATGTAGAGCAACCTGCTTTCTTTTACTATACTCTGGATGTGTCTAATAATACGCCGGCTTGTGTGGGAAACAGTTTGTTATCTACAGCTGCTAGTTTGATTGAGACGCGGCAGAGTGTGGCGAGCATAAACTCCCTCCATGTTATAATGTGGTACAAAATGACGGAGGGGCCTGACGAAATTTATGAAAACAAATTGAGACGAGTCACGCCGTCTGAAATTAAATTGGAATATATGTACACGGACGGAATTTCTACAGTTTTGGCAGGGGTTGAGTTGTCAAGGGAATATAAGACTCTTTTTCTCGAGTGGGGAACTCCACACATTGTATTATGCAAGCCACATAATCAGGGAAAGGAGGTGATACGTGACTTTATACAAACAGCCCGCGAGACGAGTGATTGGATAATGTTGGATACAGGTCTTGAGTATAGCGAAAGTACGGAAACATACAGAAAGGCAGTGTTTCAGACTGTGGGGGTGAATGTGAATGTGGGAATTTACCTGCTATGACTATCACAAACAACTAAGGAAGTATATCTACTATCGGAAGAGGAGGAGGAGTTGTTAGCAACAGTCCCTCCTGAAATATGGTCAAAAGGACCTTCCGATGTAGGGCTCGTTAAAGGGGTAATACCTGTAGTAATTAGACCAAAAAGTGAATTTAGGCCATGTATACGACAATATCCACTAAAACCTGATGCCTTAAAAGGAATAAGTCCGGTAATTGAAGATTTATTAAGGGCGGGAGTGATAATTGAATGTGATGATTCACCCTGTAATTCCCCAATTTTTCCAGTAAAAAAGGCGGCTCCTACTGTGGGATGGAGAATGGTTCAGGATTTACAAGCGGTAAACTCTGCAGTAATTCAACGCGTGCCGTGTGTGCCAGATCCACACACACTTCTGAATAATTTGGATCCAGAGGCAGCATTTTTTACGGTAATTGACATAAGTAATGCTTTTTTCTCCATCCCATTAGATCGAGATAGTCAATATTGGTTTGCGTTTACGTTTGGTAGGAAAAAATATACTTTTACAAGATTACCACAAGGATACTGTGAAAGCCCCACGATATATTCACAGATAATGAGTAGCAGTGTAGCAAGATTCCAGCCACCGGGGGGCAGCCAGATTATTGTGTATGTGGATGATGTGCTTGTGGCGTCGCCTAGTGTGGAAGTGTGTAAAAAGGACACTGTGACATTGATAAGGCACCTGGCGTCGGAGGGCCACAAAATAAGCAGAAATAAATTGCAGTTTTCTAAAGAACAAGTGAAATATTTGGGACATAATCTGGTGAAAGGTGGGAAAAAGATTTTGGATGACAGAAAGAGGGTGGTGTTGGAAGCACCCAAGCCGCTAACTAAAAGACAAATCATGTCATTTTTGGGTCTTACTAATTACTGCAGGACGTGGGTTCCAAATTATGCAGAAATTGTTTCCCCCCTTTCTAAATTAATGAATGAAGATGGGTTAAAAATGAACTCGGCTCTGAATTGGACGGCAGAGGCTGAGAATGCGTTTTGTACAATAAAACAGATGCTAGTTACTAGTGGGATTTTGGCGTTACCTAATTATAATAAACCCTTTGTGCAAATGGTGGACTGTAGTGGACACCACGATAGGTGAACGCAAAGTACTGTCTGGCTGAAGGATGCAAAGGTACACAGAAAAAGGCGTTAGCTAGATCAATACAAGTAAACCATTGATACACTGGACTGAGCGAAGTCAACATTCTATGGGGGTCGGGTACTGGTAGGATCGGAGTCAGCGTCGCGTCGTTCACAGGTCGAAGGTCATGTGCCATACGGTAACTCTGTCCATCCGCCTTAAGTACTGGTCGCAATGCCGTGTTCCATCGTGAGTTAGAAAGTTCTATCACACCTGCGTCCCACAGTCCACCTAGAGTGTCTTCCATACCTTTGTCCGCATCTGGAGTCCATCTATATTGTGGCCTGTGGATGATGGCACTCTCATCTATTTTTAACATTACAGGTGGAATTTTAACACAATGTCCTACATCAAATGGTCCTGATGACCACAATGTGTCCGGAATAGTTTTCAGTAACTCCTCTGTCTGGTGGTGATCAGTCAATTCCCTACCATGTTCTCGAGTCAAGATTTGTTCCTCCAAAATGGAGGAGTTTATCAATGGGGCATGTGGGTCAATCTGATAAGAGTCATGCAATTTGGAATAAGTCAGCCCTGGTAGGTCAGTGGACTGCCAGTCAGTGACTTTAAGAAGTTTCTTGACCATGGGACCGAGTTGACGAGCTTCGTGACCATAAGACAGAGCCAAAGAAATGTGGGGGTCGGCTGTATCCGACATTTTGTACCACACTTTTTGCGATTCGTCCAAATCAACATATGAAGCTACGCCTTCTGGACCCACAAATATTTTGGTGGATTTCAATTGCCAGGGTGTTCCAAGAACCTTCTGAAAACGGTCTCGATAGACTAAGTCATCTTCTGTGTCATAAAACAAAGTACAATGAAAGTCATCCTTGGGCGGATGGTAAGGCCGGAGTGAATCAATGAATGATTTCCACTGGTGATAAACAAACAACAGTCCCCCAGTGGCCGGAGTTTCAGGCTCAAGACATGACCAATAGATTGTTGCTACCTCGGTGTCTTGTTGCAAGGGACACATCAACCATTGTCCACATGTTCGTACTGGTTGCGAACACGGAATCTTTGCACCATTTGGTAAAGTCACTGTGAGGCCATCCGGCCCACATAAGATGGTAGCTCCAATAGACATCAACAAGTCTCTTCCCATTAAATTCACAGGTGTTTGGGGTGAATGGACGTAGGAATGAAATAGAGTCTGTTTTAGGTGGGGTATTTCCGTTTGCAGCGGTCTGGTAATAGGCAGAGCTTGAGGAGATCCCGAGAAGCCGACCAAAGTTATGGTTGAAGAGGAGAGACAACCGGCTGTGAGCGGCATGTTCAAAGATGAGTATGTTGCTCCCGTGTCCACCAAAGCTGATGTTTGGACGCCGTTGATTCTCATATGAAGCATTGGGTCTGCCGTTCCCCTGCTTACCGAGCCTCTCGGGCACCCCTATTCGGAGTGTGGAGGATCCCATGGACTGTGAGGATCATCTCCACCCTGGTAATATTGTCCAGTTGACTGAGCTGGCTGCTGTGACCGCCATGGTCTGCCAGTGCCTCTTGCTCCTCCGCGCGTGGGCCGCTGTTGATGTGGTGGCCCCCCCTGTTGTGTTGGGGGTTGCCGCGGGTACTGTCGCTGACTGGGACACTCATGTCTCCAGTGTCCAGGACGGCCACATGTAAAACAGTTGTCTTGTTGGCCCGGTCTCGAGTACCCTTTTCCCCGGCCACCAGAGAAACCACCCCTGCGACCACCGTATCCATCATGGAACTGACCACCATCTCGAGCCCGACCATGGCCCTGGAACATCTGGGCAGATTGGTTTGTCTTTTCCTGTTTAGATTTTTTGGATTCACTATAAAATTTGGAAAGTTGTAATTTTACCAGAGCAGAATTCATATTTAGCGACTCGGCTTTTTCTTTTACCTTCTCGTTATCATACATCTTACAATGGTGAGACAGGTGACGTTTAAACCTTGGTTCATCACCAGTCAACAAGTCAGGGTCCTTTTTCAACTCCTTTTTCACAGGTTCTGGAAGACCCTCGACAACAGCTGTTCGGAATAAGAGGATATTATCTAATCTGCCCGATGGGTGTCGGCCGGTACTATCTATCCAGGCATTAATGCACTTTTCATAGTGTACCGGACCTCCCACTCCATCGATGTATGGAAACACGGTTGGAGCCATGTCATGGGATCTTGGGAAGGTATTTTTAATTGCCGTAAATAAGGCGCCCGATACCTGGGACAATGGGGTTTCGTGTGGGTACCTGATAGTTTCTGCTTCCTCCTCTATCATTTGTAATTGATGATGAGAGCAGGAAGCTGATATGGCCTGTCTCATGTCACCAAGCGCACAATTCTGTCCGCTCATTAGGGCCAAAAACTTCATCAGCCATGTACTTCCTCCATTTGCCATTGGAGGGAGTTGGTCAGCCAATGTAGCCACATCTCTAAGACCAAGAGGTTCAAATATCATTTCTGCTCCCTGAGGGCGGAGGGGATACATACCTCCAGATGTAGCTTGTACCCGCTTTGCGCTGGGCTTTGGTTTTGGCGCGGCAGTCTTGTCTGGTGTCTCTTTTGCCCCATTGTTACGTGGGCGAAGGGCGTAATGAGATCCCAAATCTGGTAGAGCCTGTTTATACATGTCCACACTCTCATTCTCCTGTTCACCTGCAATGTCTGAATCATTATCTGAGTTATAGTCTGATTGTCGATTCGCGTCCTCAAACAGTATAAGATTGTCAGTCAAGTCATCTTTTCCTTTTTTCCTACCTTTCTTTATTTCATTTTTCTGTCGAGTCCCTTTGGTCATTTCTTTTTCATCATTGTCCTCTCGGTCAGTCAAGTCAACTCAGGATCGTTCTGTCCTATCTTTCGCGTGTTCGAGATTACATGCTTTTCCTATGAGGCCTTTTGCCTCGGAGGACATAGCTTCCTCCTCATTCTCAACGTCAAGGATCAATCGTCCACCTAAAGTCACTATTGGTGCTTGTATGGGTATACCGTGAGGTTTTAATGGAGCTTTATTATTCAGTGGAGGCGCTGAAGGTACAAGAGTCAAAGTTGGTTCGATCTAGGTGGGGGCCCTCACCGCAGCCAAAGCTATTGACGCAATTACCAGGTTGTGTATTGCCAATCTATGCTGTTCCAACTCCTCCTCCTTTCTCAGTATCGACCCCCGCCTCCACCTCCACACCTCCTCTTTTCTCCTTCGGAGTTCCACCTCCTTAGCTGTGGCGTCATGCTCTACTTTCCGCAAAGCAATGGACAAGTTATTCATATTCCATTCATGCTTTTGACCTACAAAATGTACATTTTCTTTTAAAGTACTAAATTGTTTCACACACTCGCGTCTTATTTTTGGTTGTTTTTTTAACTTGAACACCACTCAGAACCTGTGCTTCCACATCTGCATACAAAATTGTCAATTCATTCCATTCTCCACATTCTCCCGCACTCTCACATCCTTCCATTTTCACCAATTCAATCTAGATCAAGTCTCCGGATAAATTTGGAATTTTAGTATGTTAAATTCTAGGAATTATTGTTACTTTTTTTTTATTTTTTTTATTTTTTAGAATCAATTCTAGGAATCAAACATCTGTGGACCCAGTCGTTTCCCTGCTGAAGACTTTAAAATAACTCCTGCATACAACTCTTTCCAGAATCTCTTGTTCCTTTGTTTCATACGACCGTTTTCTCTATCTCAAAACGACCGTTCTGGGATCGTCATCAATTCCGACTCTAGGTATATTACAACCTTTTCGGAATCTCCTATTCCCGATATCCCCTTTCTATAGTCACTTCTCCATAATTTAAAAATCCAATAGCAGAATTTTAACGTTTCAGTAATAGGTATTCTGCTTACCTTTCAGTTGATCAGGCGCCTGTCGGAGAAGTCCCAAGAGAAAGGTCTCACGCTCGCCGGTGCTCCCTCACGTTCGCTGACGTGGTTAACTTTTCCTTATTCCCACGTTCGCTGACGTGTTTTAACTTTTCCTTATTCCCACGTTCGCTGACGTGTTTAACTTTTCCTTATTCCCACGTTCGCTGACGTGTTTCGATAACCGCGACTCCACGTTCGCCGACGTGTTTTAGAGTCCGCGGCTGGCCTTAACCCATATGTCTACGCAGTCTCCTCCCTGGTTCACGGACGGAGTTATCGGCCTTAACCCCTATCTGTCTACGCAACCGACTCACGGACTGGGTCACCAAAACTGTTAGACTATAAATATTTTACCTGACTCCAATTCCTTAACTCTGTAGTCTCCAGTCTAACAAAGGAGCGTGTTCAGCATCGGAGGAGACAAACCAGGGTTGAGCAAGTTTATCCACAGATGATTTATTCCATTCAAATTGATTCATACAGAGCTCCGGGTCTCCCTCCCATAGAATAAGCCCGCTGAGTGTTTATGTCCCAAAGCGGAGGATGGAAAAGACATTGTCAAAACCCGCGTTTGCCCAGTTATAGTCCAACAAAAATGCATATTCATTCGCTGATTAATAATGAGATGTGGGCTGGTCCAGGGCTGCTGTGAGGGGGGGTTTCTCTGGGCTCCACATCTTCCAGCCTTGAATCCACATCATCCAGACCTCTGTCTCCGCTGGTCCTATAAAGTCCCGACCCTCCGCCCTGCTCTTTGTTCCTCTGCCCTTTGAAGTCCTCCATCTGGTCTCTTATCAGTGTGGATCCCACCTTGAAATAAGAATCTCAGGAAGAGCCTTTTGTTAACATTATAATTGAGGAGTCTCAGACCCATCCTTCTGTTCATATTGTATTTGAGTTGGGAACCAGTGGCGACTCTAAAACAAGACCGCCACAACAAAAGGAATGAGTAAAATGTGATATCAAAATGAAACAGCTATACTAAAAAGAATGAGTAAAATATGATATCAAAATGAAACAGCTATACTCAAAAGAATGAGTAAAATATGATATCAAAATGAAACAGCTATACTAAAAAGAATGAGTAAAATATGTCATATTCTTCACCACTCAACGAATCATAATTAACCACGTATATGCAAATGACCTAATGGACAACCCATTGCCCCCCGGACACATTGCCTATGGGGAAGGATCATCATCAAAAACCCTGGATGGAGAAAAACACAACGTATATGCCGTGGTGACTCAAAAAGACAACCTCAAGACAGGACGACTCCCCGGCGACTGGTCTGCACAAGCCGCAGAAATAGTGGCACTGACAGAGGCATGTAGACTATTCCTAGAACAAGACGTGACGGTGGAAAGACACAGCCCAATCCCTGCTGAATTCCTAAGAGAAATGCAAAATCATGCCCCAGAAAAAGAGAAACTGCAATGGGAAACAAAAGGAGCCACTCAACACAAGAACGGACTCTATGCAGTAGAAAACAAGCCATGCGTCCCACGATCATTGTTTGAAGTAATTGCCAAATTGAGCCATGGGAGGAGCCATGTCTCAACAGAAGGGATAATCAGTACAGTACAACAAACAATGCATGTTCCCAGAGGTCTCCAAACTTACTTCAATTTTTTTGCAGAAACTGTCTAAACTGCTGTAGACACAACTCTCAAGGCAATGAACGACCCAAGCATGGAACAAGGCAAACAGGAACATATCCCTTCGAGCTTCTGAACATGGATTTCATCAAACTTAACCAAAGTGCTGGACTCGTCGAACAAACCATTAGAACAGTAAAACTCAGACTCAGAAAAACCATGGAAGATACAGGAAAACGATGGCAAGAATGCCTGAGCCTGGTAGAAACGTACATGAGAATCATTCCAACAGCACAGAGATGCACACCATTTGAGGCAGTGAAAGACAGACCCTTCCACTGAACAATGTGGGAAAAAGATCTGGTGGTAGAAGAGAAAAGAGAAACAGAATCCCTCACTAAGTGGTTATGCAAAATGTTCCAAGAAAGAACTGTGATGAATGCAAAATAATCTGCCGACATCTTCTCTGTCTCCCACAGAGGAGGTCCTGTCCCCAGGAGACCTGGTACTCGTCAAGGTGATAAAAAGAAAGTGCTGGTCTTCTCCACGTTGGGACAGACCTCACCGTGTGATTTTGGCCATCATCATCACCGCTCTGTGTTCAACCACATGGGGGGAACGTACCAGAACCTTGGTACACTCCCACTGGAGGAGAATGCCCCACTAGCTTGTTCAGGAAACGATCAGGGGCCCCCAGATCTGCATCCCATCAACCAAGACACCAATCGTCGTTCAAGTCCCTTTGCTCAGCCTACAGCTTACTCACTTGTGATTACACAGGACTGACTCCAGTTATTTTTATTGGTACCTACAAGCTCCCAG
This sequence comes from Stigmatopora nigra, assembly GCF_051989575.1. NCBI lineage: Eukaryota > Metazoa > Chordata > Actinopteri > Syngnathiformes > Syngnathidae > Stigmatopora > Stigmatopora nigra. The sequence continues at coordinate 327,469 of NW_027551609.1, forward strand.
AGTCTGAGTGGTCTGGCCAGACACCTTGGACCAGGTCCTCCTCCATACAGGCTACAAAACCATCACATGGCCCCTTTCCAAAGAAGCTACCACCATGACCGCTAACTTCACCAAGTTAGCCACCACCATCAAAGATGGTAAACATATGCTAGACCTTACGACCAATATCCAACAAAAAGGCTGCATCAACCTATGCCTCCGACCGGACCGACCAGGAAAAGGCCCCCTCTTTACTATCACCATCCGCACTACTAGTCCAGCCATGGTCCCCAAAGTGATTGGTGTGAACCCCTTCGTACAACCATCCGCCACACGCCTACTCAAAATCCGTCCGGCAGGAACACCTAAGCCTGAGTAGATACACCTTATTCTCGCCCATGTCCAAACACAGGAAGAAAACGACTACAACCTGATGATGAGGAACAGTTGGTACAGATACACCGCACTCACAGCCCGCGCCACAACCAATGAGTTGTTATGTCTGTTCCCTCATGCCTACTGCCGTAGCCCAACCACAGCTATGGTCCAACCGACAGAACGAAGAACTCGCCAACCTCACCTACAACTGTATCCTGGGTAATCTGAGAGAATCCTTCCAGCAAAGCTCGACCGCCTACATACCATGGTCGCAGTACCATTAGCAGCTACAGTCAATACCGCAACGTATGTCCAGTGCAACAACCGAACAGACTGTTATCCATCCTGTTTCAACTTCAGCGGACCGGATCCGAAGACCCCTTTGGACCAAGTTCACGTCACCAGGTGCGCCGAGATCAGACACATTCCTTCCCAATCATGGACAGTACTGGACCAAATATGGTGGCTCTGCGAATGGCAAGTGTATATGATCATCCCCACCAATACAACTGGGCTCTGTGTCCCTACATCTGCATCCGACCACACGTACGTTCTAACAGCAGACTCGATTCCAACTGTCGACGCCAACCCACATCTACCCACCAGGCGTCAACGACGGAGCTTTGATTTCTTCCCCCATGATTCAGTTTGGGGCTCGGATGTCCCCCTCTAATACAAACACTGGTCAGTCTCCTCCAAAATCATGATGGCGGTATTCCCCAGGGTAGGAACAGCGAAGAACACCCTACGTCTGGAAACCATTGACTACAGATTCCAGGCCCGACACTAATCAATTACTTGTTGCCCTGCAAATGACTGAAACGTATCTGTCCAAAGTCTTAGGGACAACTGTCAGTTTTGCCTGTATTTAAGACACACTCACTGGTCATTCGACTAGAGTTGCAGTAACATCGCAGTGAACAGGAGCCCACTGTAGGAACTCTCTGTCCACTTTGCAGTCTGGTCATACATATTTTCTATTTAAATTTATCTCACTCTTTCTTAGCCTGCTCCTGAAGTTGTATTTTCAGACCTAACAAACATTTCAGTTTTTTTGCCCTAATGTGCGTTTCATGCGCTGAAAATCATGTTTTGGCCAAGTATCATAGTTTTCATTATAACTTAACCTAACCCTAACCCTAACCCTAACTTTCATCACTTAGAATGATATCAAATGAAAAACCTACTTAATTTGGATGATTATACACTATATACACAGTAACTATGTGTCACTGACAGTTTGTTTTGCAGCGGGGGAACATTTCAGTTTTTATTGCCTTAATGTGCATTTCATGCGCTGAAAATCACGTTTTGGCCAAGTATCATAGTTTTCACTATAACCTAATTTCTAGCACTTAGAATGATGCAAAATGAAAAACTTACTTGAATTGGACAATTATACACTATATTCACAGTAACTATGTGCCTCTGACAGTTTGTTTCGCAGCAGGGGAACATTTCAGTTTTAATGCCTTAACGTGCGTTTCATGCGCTGAAAATCACGTTTTGGCCAAGTATCATAATTTTCACTATAACTTAATTTCTATCACTTAGAATGATGTTAAATGCAAAACTTACTTGAATTGGACGATTTTACACTATATACACAGTAACTATGTGCCTCTGACAGTTTGTTTCGCAGCAGGGGAACATTTCAGTTTTTATTGCCTTTAACGTGCGTTTCATGCGCTGAAAATCACGTTTTGGCCAAGTATCATAGTTTTCACTATAACTTAATTTCTAGCACTTAGAATGATGCTAAATGCAATACTTACTTGAATTGGATGATTTTACACTATAGACACAGTAACTATGTGCCTCTGACAGTTTGTTTCGCAGCAGGGGAACATTTCAGTTTTTATTGCCTTAACGTGCGTTTCATGCGCTGAAAATCACGTTTTGGCCAAGTATCATAATTTTCACTATAACTTAATTTCTATCACTTAGAATGATGCCAAATGAAAAACTTACTTGAATTGGACAATAATACACTATATACACAGTAACTTAGTGTCTCTGACAGTTTGTTTCGCAGCAGGGGAACATTTCAGTTTTTATTGCCTTAACGTGCGTTTCATGCGCTGAAAATCACGTTTTGGCCAAGTATCATAGTTTTCACTATAACTTAATTTCTATCACTTAGAATGATGCTAAATACACAAATTGCTTGAATTGGACTATTTTACACTATATACACAGTAACTATGTGTCTCTGACAGTTTGTTTCGCAGCAGGGGGACATTTCAGTTTTTATTGCCTTAACGTGCGTTTCATGCGCTGAAAATCATGTTTTGGCCGAGTATGATAGTTTTCACTATAACTTAATTTCTATCACTTAGAATGATGCTAAATGAAAAACTTACTTGAATTGGACGATAATACACTATATACACAGTAACTATATGTCTCTGACAGTTTGTTTCGCAGCAGGGGAACATTTCAGTTTTTATTGCCTTAACGTGCGTTTCATGCGCTGAAAATCACGTTTTGGCCAAGTATCATAATTTTCACTATAACTTAATTTCTATCACTTAGAATGATGCCAAATGAAAAACTTACTTGAATTGGACAATTATACACTATATACACAGTAACTATGTGTCTCTGAAAGTTTGTTTCGCAGCAGGGGAACATTTCAGTTTTTATTGGCTTAACGTGCGTTTCATGCGCTGAAAATCACGTTTTGGCCAAGTATCATAGTTTTCATTATAACTTAATATCTAGCCATTAGAATGATGCCAAATGAAAAACTTATTAAATTATAAAATTTGATGATATTACACTATGTATAGAGAGACATTTGTGTCTCTGACAGTTTTACACAGTTTTACAAGTTATGACTCCAGACTCTTAATTTACAATTCTGCCTTTATGGATACATTGCATCACCACCCCCTGAGTGGATCACTTACCTCTCACTGTCTTTCACTTACCTTCATTCAGCATGTAGGTGTCAGATCACCTTGTACCTAATGTCTATTCATATTACCTCACCCGAAGTTATTACACAGAAGGGATTGTGTTGTGTTACCCCAAGTTCAGAGTCCCAACGGATGTGGGAAACTTACAGCGTCTGTCTGCCAGAGAGCAGCAGCTGGAACCGATTGTGACCAGGGTGGCATGGGTCCCTGATCATGTCCCTGGCTCTGCTGAGGTAACGAGGGCTGGCAATGTCTTCCAGTGAGGGCAGAGTAGCCGACGTTCTTCTGCGTAGTGGTGATACCTTTCTAAATAGCCTTTTTGTCTGCTGCCGTTCTTCCCGCGTACCACCAAATGTGCTTTTTATGTGCTGATAAGCACGTTTTGGTCGAATATGAAAGTTTTCAAGTGTGCACTTGACCCTAGATGACCTGGAGAGTGACAGTTACTCCTGAAGTTGAACCTCTTTTCATCGCACAATACAAGGAAAAAATTGCAAACCCTGTTAGCCAGCCTTTCTTATATTTCTCGAGGCGAACAAACAATTGCAAGGCCAACTAGTTAGCCTTTCTTACATTCCACGATCTTTTAATTCAATTGTAAAACCAGTTTGGCTAGTCTACCTTGCATTCTACGATCTTAAAAAACAAAGTTAAACCAGTATGACCACATGGTGCGACAAGAATGAACAATTATTAGGCCAGTTAGCCAGTCCATCCCACAATTTCCTCCTTTTGTGTCTGTGAAAATATCGAAATATTGAAGTGGCTGTTTCCATGAGCCAGAGAAGAACCAGTCAAGCCATCCTCGTTGTGGATCCGGATCTCCGGTCACAGCTCTCTGCATGTTCCTAATAGCCTGCAGGGCATCATGGACCGAGCAGGACATGCCGGCAGGGATGAAGGGGCAGCACGAGTCTCCCACCATGAAACACACACAGCCCCGCTGGGTGGCCACTCCGTCAAGAGCAGGGCAGCCCTGGAAAATCACTTGGGCCATAGCGGCTACCCAGCCTGACTGATGCGCCGACACAGGCCCGGAACCTGCCTTCAATGGTCTTCAAATGCAGGGCGTTCCTTGCCGCTCCCACTCAAGGGAACTGAGCCATTAGGATTTTGGATGAGACTGACCAGTATTTGTGTTTGAGGGACACATCCGAGCCACACACTGGATCATGGTCGTGAGCTCCGTCAATAATGTGCCCAAATGGAGGTCATTGATTCGGGAATAACAGAACTTCTGAAGATCCCAAGATGATTATTTTTATACATAATAATCAAAAATACATCCCCATCGTCAATGGATAAAATTTTTCGGGTAAATTCACCAACCAGAACAGACTGGGCCTGGTTCTAATACAACCACTATTTTAATCGCAGAATGCCTGTTTTGGACACTGTTTATGGTGGGAAAATAGCTCCAAAACCATCCTGGATCATTATTTTTACACAGAATAGTGAAAATACATCCATCTACACATTCAACACTAATTATGGGTAGAAGCACCAACCAGAACCGACTGGGCCTGGTTCTAATACGACCTCTTTTTTAATCGCAAAATGCCTGTTTTGGACAATGTTTATGGTGGGAAACATTATTTTTATAGAAAATAGTGAAACTACATCCACCCACTCAATCAACACAAATTCTGGGTAAATACACCAACCAGAACCGATTGGGCCTTGTTCTAATACAACCACTATTTTTATCGCAAAATGTTTTGGACACTATTGACGGTGTGAAATATTCCCAGAACATCCCTGCATCTTTAATTTTACACATAATAGTGAAAATGCATCCATCCACACAATTGACACTAAATCTGGGTAAAAGCGGCAACCAGAACCGACTGGGCCCGGTTCTAATACGACCACTATTTTAATCGCAAAATGCCTGTTTTGGACAATGTTTATGGTGGGAAACATTATTTTTATAGAAAATAGTGAAACTACATCCACCTACTCAACCAACACAAATTCTGGGTAAATACACCAACCAGAACCGATTGGGCCTTGTTCTAATACAACCACTATTTTTATCGCAAAATGTTTTGGACACTATTGACGGTGGGAAATATTCCCAAAACATCCCTGCATCTTTAATTTTACACATAATAGTGAAAATGCATCCATCCACACAATTGACACTAAATCTGGGTAAAAGCGGCAACCAGAACCGACTGGGCCCGGTTCTAATACGACCACTATTTTAATCGCAAAATGCCTGTTTTGGACAATGTTTATGGTGGGAAACATTATTTTTATAGAAAATAGTGAAACTACATCCACCTACTCAACCAACACAAATTCTGGGTAAATACACCAACCAGAACCGATTGGGCCTTGTTCTAATACAACCACTATTTTTATCGCAAAATGTTTTGGACACTATTGACGGTGGGAAATATTCCCAAAACATCCCTGCATCTTTAATTTTACACATAATAGTGAAAATGCATCCATCCACACAATTGACACTAAATCTGGGTAAAAGCGGCAACCAGAACCGACTGGTCCCGGTTCTAATTCAACAACCATGCAAAATTAAGATCCATTGGAGGTTTTTGATTCTTGTATAAAAAAAGCCCCAAAACATCCCTGCATGATTATTTTTAAACAGAATAGTAAAATATACATCCCAATCATCTTTGGACACAAGTTTCAGATATAAACAGCAACCAGACCCGACTGGACCCAGTTATAATGCAACTACTATTTTTTATCGCAAAATGCATGTTTTGGAGAAAATTTATGCTGGGAAGTAGCCCTAGAACCATCCTGGATCTTTAATTTTAGACAGAATTGTGAAAATACATCCACCTACACAATCAATACTAACTCTGGGTATAAGACCCAACCAGAACTGACTGGGCTTGGTTCTAATACAACCACCATGCAAAATAAAGTGCCCAAATAGAGGTCATTTATTCGGGCATAAAATAACTTCTGAACATCCCTAGATGATGATTTTTATACAGAATAGTAAAATATACAACCCCATTCCCATCGGACACAAGTTACGGGTGTATACACAAACCAGAACCGACTGGGCCTGGTTCTAATACAACCACTATGCAAAATAAAGTGCCCAAAGGGAGGTCATTGATTAGGGCATAAAAGAACTTCTGAAAATCCCTCGATGATTATTTTTATAGAGAATAGTCAAAAATACATCCCCATTATCATTTGACACAAGTTCCGGCTACATACATCAACCAGAACCGACTGGGCCTGGTTCTAATAGGACCACTATTTTAATCGCAAAGTGCCTGTTATGGACACTATTGACGGTGGGAAATAATCCCTGCATCTTTAATTTCACACAGAATAGTGAAAATGCATCCATCAAATCAATTGACACTAATTCTTGGTAAAAGCACCAACCAGAACCGACTGGGCCCGGTTCTAATTCAACCACCATGCAAAATAACGATCAATAATGGAGGTTTTTGATTCTTGTATAAAAAAAGCCACAAAACATCCCTGCATGATTATGTTTAAACAGAATAGTAAAATATACATCCCCATCATCTTTGGACACAAGTTTCGGATATAAACAGCAACCAGAACCGAGACGACCCAGTTATAATGCAACTACTATTTTTTATCACAAAATGCATGTTTTGGAGACTATTTATGGTGGCGAATACCCCTAGAACCATCCTGGATCTTTATTTTTAGACAGAATAGTGAAAATACATCCACCTACACAATCAACACTAACTCTGGGTAAAAGCACCAACCAGAACTGACTCGGCTTGGTTCTACTACAACCACCATGCAAAATAAAGTGCCCAAATGGAAGTCATTTATTCGGGCATAGAAGAACTTCTGAACATCCCTAGATGATATTTTTTAATAGAGAATAGTCAAAAATACAACCCCATTCCTATTGGACACACGTTACGGGTGTAGACACAAACCAGAACCGACTGGGCCTGGTTCTAATACAACCACTATTTTTGTCGCAAAATGCATGTTTTTGACACTATTTATGGTGGGAAATAGTCTCAGAACATCCCTGGATCTTTATTCTTACAGAGAATAGTGAAAATACATCCACTCACACAATGGACACTAATTGTGGGTAAAGCACCAACCAGAACCGACTGGGCCTGGTTTTAAACAACCACTTGTAAATAAAGTGCCCAAATTGAGGTCATTGATTCAGGCATAACAGAACTTCTGAACATCCCTAGAATATTATTTTTATAAAGAATAATCAAAAATACATCCCCATCATCATTGGACACAATTTCTGGGTAAAAACACGAACCAGAACCGCCTGGTCCTGGTTCTAATACAACCACTACTTTAACCGCAAAATGCCTGTTTTGGACACTGTTTCTGGTGGGAAATAGCTCCAGAACCATCCTGGATCATTATTGTTATACAAAATAGTGAAAATACATCCACTCGCACAATAAACACAAATTCTGGGTAAAAGCAACAACCAAAACCGACTGGGCCTGTTTCTAAACCACCACTTGTAAATAAAGACACCAAATGAAAGTAATTCATTCGGGCATAACAGAACTTCTGAACATCGCTAGATGATTATTTCTATACAAAATAATCAAGTATACATCCCCATCATAATTGGACACAAGTTCCGTATACAAACACCCACCAGAACCGACTGGACCCTGTTATAATGCAACCACTATTTTGTATCGCAAAATGCATGTTTTGGACACTATTTATGGTGGGAAATAGCCCCAGAACTGTCCTGGATCTTTATTTTTAGACAGAATAGTGAAAATACATCTACCCACACAATGGATACTAATTCTGGGTAAAAGCACCAACCAGAACCGACTGGGCCTGGTTCTAAACAACCACTTGTAAATAAAGTGCCCAAATTGAGGTCATTGATTCGGGCATAACAGAACTTCTGAACATCCCTAGATGATTATTTTTATACAGAATAATCAAAAATACATCCTTATCATCATTGGACACAATTTCTGGGTAAAAACACCAACCAGAACCGCCTGGGCCTGGTTCTAATACAACCACTATTTTAATCGCAAAATGCCTGTTTTGGACACTGTTTATGGTGGGAAATAGCTCCAGAAACACCTAGAATAATGCCAATGAATGACTTACTTGAATTGGACGATTTAACACTATATACACAGGAACTATGTGTCTCTGACAGTGTGTTTGGCAGCAGGGGAACATTTCAGTTTTTATTGCCTTAATGTGCTTTTCATGGCCTGATAATCACGTTTTGGCCAAGTATGATAGTTTTCATTGTAACTTAATTTCTATCACTTTGAACGATGCCAAATAAAAAACTTACTTGAATTGGACGATTTTACACTATATACACAGTAACTTTGTCTCTGACAGTTTGTTTGGCAGCAGGGGAACTTTTCAGTTTTTATTGCCTTAATGTACTTTTCATGCCCTGAAAATCACGTTTTGGCCAAGTATGATTGTTTTCATTATAACTTAATTTCTAGCCATGAGAATGATGCCAAATGGATAACTTACTTGAATTGGACGATTTTTCACTATATACACAGCAACTATGTGTCTCTGACTGTTTGTTTGGCAGCAGGGGAACATGTAAGATTAGACAAATTATCTTTGCAAAAGCTTGTTCATATTGTATACATTTTTGTGAGTATAACAGCATCGTAGTCATCCTTATGGCTGACATGTCAGCATAAACACCCAACTGTCTGACTGAATAAACAATCTTAGTCTTGTGATTGGGGTGACATGTCAGCACAAATACTCAACTGTCTGACACTGATCAATTACTTTTTGCCCTGCAAATGACTGAAATTTATCTGTCCAAAGTCTTATTGACAACTGTCAGTTTTTCCTGTATTTAAGACACACACACTGGTCATTCGACTAGAGTTGCAGGAACATCGCGTTGAACAGGACCCTACTGTAGGAACTCTCACTGTCCACTTTGCAGTCTGGTAATAAACCAATTGGTCCGGGACCAATGAAAGTAGAACAAGAATTAGCAAGGGCGTTATAGTCTTGGTCTGTTAATAGAGTCAGGGACTTAACTAAGACAAAGTCAGGGACTTTTGGTCTTTGTGTGTTCAGAGATGTTGGGTTAATCACAAAGTAGAGATCAATTTCGGGTTTTTTAGAAAATAATTGTTGTTTAAACTATTAAGTAGGTGATCAATATGGGTCAGAAAGCAACAAAAGGGATGGGTTTATTGTCAGACTGCAAAATGAAAATCGGAGAGTTACCGGGACGAGATATCATGGTCCAGCTTGGGCTAAGCCTAGTGGCCACCCAAAATGGCCTCCGACCCAGGGAATTACAGACCAAAAATATCTTCCACACCACCACATCTAACAGCTTCTACTCTCTCGACATTGTCGGGAATGATTCTGCCAAGGTAGCTGAAAGTCTAAGAGAACAGTCTGAAGATATCTGCCCAGCAGCACCAGGACAGGAACAACAAACATGGCCATTACATGTCACCCGAAGTTCATGGGAGACCGGACGACAAGTGGTTAAACCAATTCTCACAGTTGCCCACTCAACGAATCATAATTAACCACGTATATGCAACTGACCTAATGGACAACCCATTGCCCCCCGGACACATTGCCTATGGGGATGGATCATCATCAAAAACCCTGGATGGAGAAAAACACAACGTATATGCCGTGGTGACTCAAAAAGACAACCTCCAGACAGGACGACTCCCCGGCTACTGGTCTGCACAAGCCGCAGAAATAGTGGCACTGACAGAGGCATGTAGACTATTCCTAGGACAAGACGTGACGGTGGAAAGACACAGCCCAATCCCTGCTGAATTCCTAAAAGAAATGCAAAATCATTCCCCAGAAAAAGAGAAACTGCAATGGGAAACAGAAGGAGCCACTCAACACAAGAACGGACTCTATGCAGTAGAAAACAAGCCATGATTGACATGATCATTGTTTGAAGTAATTGCCAAATTGAGCCATGGGAGGAGCCATGTCTCAACAGGAGGGATGATCAGTACAGTACAACAAACAATGCATGTTCCCAGAGGTCTCCAAACTTCAATTTTTTTGGCAGAAACTGTCTGAACTGCTGTAGACACAACTCTCAAGGCAATGAACGACCCAAGCATGGAACAAGGCAAACAGGAACATATCCCTTCGAGCTTCTGAACATGGATTTCATCAAACTGAACCAAAGTGCTGGACTCGTCGAACAAACCATTAGAACAGTAAAACTCAGACTCAGAAAAACCATGGAAGACACAGGAAAACCATGGCAAGAATGCCTGAGCCTGGTAGAAACGTACATGAAAATCATTCCAACAGCACAGGGATGCACACCATTTGAAGCAGTGAACGACAGACCCTTCCACTTAACAATGTGGGAAAAAGATCTGGTGGTAGAAGAGAAAAGAGAAACAGATTCCCTCACTAAGTGGTTATGCAAAATTGGATTGGATTGGATTGGATAACTTTATTCATCCCGTAATCGGGAAATTTCTATGTTGCAATAGGAAGAGGGTGAGGATGCAGGAATACACAAATGGGTACTTAATAGTAAGTTAATAAATAAATACATGAATAAATATATAAATAGGTAACTGTGTTGGTGAGATATATATATATATATATATATATATATATATATATATATATATATATATATATATATATATATATATATATATATATATATATATATATATATATATATATATATATATATATATATATATATATATATATATATATATATATATATATATATATATATATATATATATATATATATATATATATACATACACATACATATATATATACAAGCACATCCACACTATATCCGAATTCAGGAGGTCCTAACCCACAGCCTTTTTGAGTTAAAGAGCCTGACGGCTGATGGGAGGAAGGATCTGCGGAAGCGCTCCTTCCTGCAGTGAGGGTACCGCAGTCTACTGCTAAAGGAGCTTCGAAGGGACTCCACCGACTCGTGCAGGGGGTGGGAGGTGCTGTCCATGATGGACCTCATCCTGGTCAGCATCCTCCGCTCTCCCACTTCCTCCACAGAGTCCAAAGGACAGCCCAGAACAGAGCTGGCCATCCTGATCAGCTTGTTCAGCCTGTTCCTGTCCCTCTCCGTGCTCCCACTTCCCCAACAGACCACTGCATAAAACACAGTAGATGCCACCACAGTGTCATAGAAGGTCCTCAACAGTGACCTGCACACACCAAAGGACCGTAGGCTCCTCAACAGGTAGAGGCGGCTCTGGCCCCTTCTGTACAGGGCATCTATGTTTGTGGACCAGTCTAGTCTACTGTTGAGGTGAACACCCAGGTACTTCAAGTTCTCCACGATTTCAATGTCTTTACCCTGGATGTTCACCTGAGTGGTCTGTTGAGGTGTCCTCCGAAAGTCAACGACCATTTCCTTTGTCTTACTGGTGTTGATGTGCAGGTGGTTTTGCCTACACCAGTCGACAAAGGCTGTGATGACTCCCCTGTACTCCAGGTCGTTCCCGTCAGTCACTCGTCCAACAATGGCGGTGTCATCGGAGAATTTCTGGAGGTGGCAGGTGTCTGTATTATGTTTAAAGTCTGACGTGTAGAGGGAGAAGAGGAGTGGGGAAAGCACTGTGCCTTGTGGGGCCCCCGTGCTGCAAGTTACCACATCAGACGTACAGTCCTGGAGTCTCACATATTGTGGTCTGTTGGTGAGGAAGTCGATGATCCATGCAGCTAGGTGGTTCCTTACTCCAGCCACCTCCAGTTTCCCTCTCAGAAGGACCGGCTGAATGGTGTTGAATGCGCTGGATAGGTCAAAAAACATCATTCTCACCGTGCTTCCCGAGTTCTCCAGGTGTGAAAGAGACTTGTGCATCAGGTAGGTGGTAGCATCTTCCACACCAATGCCTGGACGATAGGCGAACTGCAGAGGGTCCAGCTCTGCATTCATCAGGGGGCTCAGGTGATTGAGGATGATCCTCTCCAGTGTCTTGATCAGGTGAGAGGTTAGTGCTACCGGCCTGAAGTGGTTTGGCTCCCTGGGGTTCGCAGTCTTTGGGACTGGGACCACGCAGGAAGTTTTCCACAAGGTGGGGACCTTCTGCAGACTGAGGCTGAGGTTGAAAATATGCAGAATCACTGTGCCAAGCTGATCCGCACACTCTCTCAGTAGTCTGGAGCTGAGGCCGTCCGGACCGGTAGCCTTCCTTGCCTCGATCTTCTTTAGTTGTTTTGTCACCTGATCGACAGTGATGCAGAGACCGGTGGAAGAGGGGGAGGAAGAGGGGGAGGAAGAGGAGAACGAGGGGGTAGAGTTGCTTCTGGTCTGGGGGGTCAGGGGAGCAGGGGCATGGCTGAATCTGTTAAAGAACTGATTCAGTTCGTTGGCCCACTCCCCGTCTCCGGACTCCGGGCCTCTCCCACTGTTGCCTCCATGGCCCGAGATGGTCCTCAAGCTCCTCCAGACCTCTTTGGTGTTGCCTCTTTGGAGTTGCTTCTCTAGCCTCCTCCTGTAGCTGGTCTTTCCCCTCCTTATCTCTCTCTTCAGCTCCTTCTGGACCGTTTTGAGACTCTCCTTCTCCCCAGACCTAAAAGCCCTCTTCTTCTTGTTCAGGAGGGCCCTTAGATCCCTGGTGACCCACGGCTTATTGTTGGAGTAACAACGGACCTTCTTGGAGGGTACGATGTTCTCCACACAGAAGTTGATGTAATCTGTGATGCAGTGGGTCAAGCTGTCGATGTCTTCCCCATGTGGTTTGCACAGCACCTCCCAGTCGGTTGTCTCAAAACAGTCCCTCAGTACCATGCTGGTCTCCTCGGTCCATCTTTGTATGATCCTCGTGGTAGGTTTTATTTTCCTCACCATAGGGATGTAGGTGGGGATCAGATGGACCAGGTTGTGGTCTGAGCGGCCCAGTGGGGGAAGGGGGGCTGAGCTGTATGCCTCCTTTGTGTTGGCATACAGCAGGTCCAGAGTTTTTTGTTCCCTGGTGCAGCACTTCACATACTGAGTGAAGGTGGGGAGAGTCGAAGTCAAGGGAGCATGGTTAAAATCACCGGAGATAAGAAGGAGAGACTGGGGGTGTGATGTCTGTAGCCGGGACAGAGTAGTGTGGAGCAGCTCACGAGCCACTGCCGCATCGGCCGAGGGAGGTATATACACAGTTATTATGATGACGTGCGAGAACTCCCGGGGGATGTAAAACGGCCTGATGCTAACAGCTACTAGCTCGATATTTCGAGTGCAAAATTGCTCCTTCACAGTAATATGCCCAGGACTGCACCATCTACTGTTAATAAAGACAGCTAGTCCCCCACCTTTCTTCCTACCGCTCTCCTCAGGGTCCCTGTCCGCCCTCACCAGCTGAAAGCCATCCAAGGAGATGAGAGAGTCTGGTATTCGCTCATCCAGCCAGGTCTCCGTGAAGCAGATAATGCAGGCGCTCCGATATTGTCCTTGTTGTTTGGTCAGCGCCGTTAGCTCTTCCATCTTGTTGGGGAGAGATCTTACGTTCCCCATTATAATAGATGGAATGCTGGGTCTGAAGCGTCACTTTTTCTCCTGACATTTTCGTCCGGCTCTGCATCCTCTTCTCTTCCTCTTTAACTCAGCGGGGAGGTCCAAGTCCAGGGGAATCCCGGTGTTGCGTAGCGCTAACAGTTGATCCCTCGTGTAAAGCAGCGTAGGCATGGCTGGGTGGGTCAAAATAGTCTCCAAAATTTAGAAATTTGAATTTGAAAAGATGGACTAAACTAGTAGATCCAAGACTGCCTCTCGCACAGCTTGAGTCTTGGAGTAGAGTCTTGAAAGTAAAGTCCCAAAACATTAAAGTATCGAATATAATATATAAAGTGAAGTAACAACTAAAGTCTTAAAAGACAATAAAAACATAAAATAAAGGATAAAAATCCGTAAAAAAGCTGTACAAACACAGAATTCGAGTGAGGGTTTAGGGAGCTATTGCAACAAACAGCCGCTTTGAACGGCGCCCTATGATGCTTTTTCCAATGTTCCAAATGTTCCAAGAAAGAACTGTGATGAATGCAAAATAATCTGCCGACATCTTCTCTGTCTCCCACAGAGGAGGTCCTGTCCCCAGGAGACCTGGTACTCGTCAAGGTGATAAAAAGAAAGTGCTGGTCTTCTCCACGTTGGGACGGACCTCACCGTGTGATTTTGGCCATCATCATCACCGCTCTGTGTTCAACCACATGGGGGGAACGTACCAGAACCTTGTTACACTCCCACTGGAGGAGAATGCCCCACTAGCTGGTTCAGGAAACGATCAGGGACCCCAGAACTGCATCCCATTAACCAAGACACCAATCGTCGTTCAAGTCCCTTTGCTCAGCCTACAGTTTACTCACTTGGGATTACACAGGACTGACTGCAGTTATTTTTATTGGTACCTACAAGCTCCCAGAGTCTGAGTGGTCTGGCCGGACACCTTGGACCAGGTCCTCCTCCATACAGGCTACAAAACCATCACATGGCCCCTTTCCAAAGAAGCTACCACCATGACCGCTAACTTCACCAAGTTAGCCACCACCATCAAAGATGGTAAACATATGCTAGACCTTACGACCAATATCCAACAAAAAGGCTGCATCAACCTATGCCTCCGACCGGACCGACCAGGAAAAGGCCCCCTCTTTACTATCACCATCCGCACTACTAGTCCAGCCATGGTCCCCAAAGTGATTCGTGTGAACCCCTTCGTACAACCATCCGCCACACGCCTACTCAAAATCCGTCCGGCAGGAACACCTAAGCCTGAGTAGATACACCTTATTCTCGCCCATGTCCAAACACAGCAAGAAAACGACTACAACCTGATGATGAGGAACAGTTGGTACAGATACACCGCACTCACAGCCCGCGCCACAACCAATGAGTTGTTATGTCTGTTCCCTCTTGCCTACTGCCGTAGCCCAACCACAGCTATGGGCCAACCGACAGAACGAAGAACTCGCCAACCTCACCTACAACTGTATTCTGGGTAATTTGAGAGAATCCATCCAGCAAAGCTCGACCGCCTACATACCATGGTCGCAGTACCATTAGCAGCTACAGTCAATACCGCAACGTATGTCCAGTGCAACAACCGAACAGACTGTTATCCATCCTGTTTCAACTTCAGCGGACCGGATCCGAAGACCCCTTTAGACCAAGTTCACGTCACCAGGTGTGCCGAGATCAGACACATTCCTTCCCAATCATGGACAGTACTGGACCAAATATGGTGGATCTGCGAATGGCAAGTGTATATGATCATCCCCACCAATACAACTGGGCTCTGTGTCCCTACATCTGCATCCGACCACACGTACGTTCTAACAGCAGACTCGATTCCAACTGTCGACGCCAACCCACATCTACCCACCAGGCGTCAACGACGGAGCTTTGATTTCTTCCCCCATGATTCAGTTTGGGGCTCGGATGTCCCCCTCTAATACAAACAATGGTCAGTCCCCTCCAAAATCATGATGGCGGTGTTCCCCAGGGTAGGAACAGCGAAGAACACCCTACGTCTGGAAACCATTGACTACAGATTCCAGGCCCGACACTAATCAATTACTTGTTTCCCTGCAAATGACTGAAACGTATCTGTCCAAAGTCTTAGGGACAACTGTCAGTTTTGCCTGTATTTAAGACACACTCACTGGTCATTCGACTAGAGTTGCAGTAACATCGCAGTGAACAGAACCCCACTGTAGGAACTCTCACTGTCCACTTTGCAGTCTGGTAATACATATTTTCTATTTAAATTTATCTCACTCTTTCTTAGCCTGCTCCTGAAGTTGTATTTTCAGACCTAACAAACATTTCAGTTTTTTTGCCCTAATGTGCGTTTCATGCGCTGAAAATCACGTTTTGGCCAAGTATCATAGTTTTCACTATAACTTAACTTAACCTAAGCCTAACCCTAACCCTAACCCTAACTCTAACTCTAACCCTAACCCTAACCCTAACTTCCATCACTTAGAATGATATCAAATGAAAAACCTACTTAATTTGGACGATTATACACTATATACACAGTAACTATGTGTCACTGACAGTTTGTTTCGCAGCAGGGGAACATTTCAGTTTTTATTGCCTTAATGTGCATTTCATGCGCTGAAAATCACGTTTTGGCCAAGTATCATAGTTTTCACTATAACTTAATTTCTAGCACTTAGAATGATGCTAAATGCAATACTTACTTGAATTGGATGATTTTACACTATAGACATAGTAACTATGTGCCTCTGGCAGTTTGTTTCGCAGCAGGGGAACATTTCAGTTTTTTTGCCTTAACGTGCGTTTCATGCGCTGAAAATCACGTTTTGGCCAAGTATCATAATTTTCACTATAACTTAATTTCTATCACTTAGAATGATGCTTAATGCAAAATTTACTTGAATTGGACGATTTTACACTGTATACACAGTAACTATGTGCCTCTGACAGTTTGTTTCGCAGCAGGGGAACATTTCAGTTTTTATTGCCTTAACGTGCGTTTCATGCGCTGAAAATCATGTTTTGGCCGAGTATGATAGTTTTCACTATAACTTAATTTCTAGCACTTAGAATGATGCCAAATGCAAAACTTACTTGAATTGGATGATTTTACACTATATACACAGTAACTATGTGCCTCTGGCAGTTTGTTTCGCAGCAGGGGAACATTTCAGTTTTTATTTCCTTAACGTGTGTTTCATGCGCTGAAAATCACGTTTTGGCCAAGTATCATAATTTTCACTATAACTTAATTTCTAGCACTTAGAATGATGCCAAATGCAAAAGTTACTTGAATTGGACGATTTTACACTATATACACAGTAACTATGTGCCTCTGGAAGTTTGTTTCGCAGCAGGGGAACATTTCAGTTTTTATTGCCTTAACGTGCGTTTCATGCGCTGAAAATCACGTTTTGGCCAAGTATCATAATTTTCACTATAACTTAATTTCTATCACTTAGAATGATGCTAAATGAAAAACTTACTTGAATTGGACGATAATACACTATATACACAGTAACTATGTGTCTCTGACAGTCTGTTTCGCAGCAGGGGAACATTTCAGTTTGTATTGCCTTAACGTGCGTTTCATGCGCTGAAAATCACGTTTTGGCCAAGTAACATAGTTTTCACTATAACTTAATTTCTATCACTTTGAATGATGCTAAATGCAAAAGTTACTTGGATTGGACGATTTTACACTATATACACAGTAACTATGTTTCTCTGACAGTTTGTTTCGCAGCAGGGGAATATTTCAGTTTTTATTGCCTTAACGTGCGTTTCATGTGCTGAAAATCACGTTTTGGCCAAGTATCACAATTTTCACTATAACTTAAATTCTATCACTTAGAATGATGCTTAATGAAAAACTTACTTGAATTGGACGATTTTACACTATATACACAGTAACTATGTGTCTCTGACAGTTTATTTCGCAGCAGGGGAACATTTCAGTTTTTATTGCCTTAACGTGTGTTTCATGCGCCGAAAATCACGTTTTGGGCTAGTATCATAATTTTCACTATAACTTAATTTCTATCACTTAGAATGATGCCAAATGCAAAAATTACTTGAATTGGATGATTTTACACTATATACACAGTAACTATGTGCCTCTGGCAGTTTGTTTCGCAGCAGGGGAACATTTCAGTTTTTATTGCCTTAACGTGCGTTTCATGCACTGAAAATCACGTTTTGGCCAAGTGTCATAATTTTCACTATAACTTAATTTCTATCACTTAGAATGAATCCAAATGAAAAACTTACCTGAATTGGACGATTTTACACTATATACACAGCAAATTTGTGCCTCAGACAGTTTGTTCGCAGCAGGGGAACATTTCAGTTTTATTGCCTTAACGTGCGTTTCATGCGCTGAATATCACGTTTTGGCCAAGTATCATAGTTTTGACTATAACTTAATTTCTAGCACTTAGAATGATGCCAAATGCAAAACTTACTTGAATTGGATGACTTTACACTATATACACAGTAACTTTGTGCCTCTGGAAGTTTGTTTCGCAGCAGGGGAACATTTCAGTTTTTATTGCCTTAACGTGCGTTTCATGCGCTGAAAATCACGTTTTGGCCAAGTATCATAATTCTCACTATAACTTAATTTCTATCACTTAGAATGATGCTAAATGCAAAACTTACTTGAATTGGACGATTTTACACTATATACACAGTAACTATGTGCCTCTGACAGTGTGTTTCGCAGCAGGGGAACATTTCAGTTTTTATTGCCTTAACGTGCGTTTCATGTGCTGAAAATCTTGTTTAGACCAAGTATCACAATTTTCACTATAACTTAAATTCTATCACTTAGAATGATGCTAAATGAAAAACTTACTTGAATTGGACGATTTTACACTATATACACAGTAACTATGTGCCTCTGACAGTTTGTTTCGCAGCAGGGGAACATTTCAGTTTTTATTGCCTTAACGTGCGTTTCATGCACTGAAAATCACGTTTTGGCCAAGTGTCATAATTTTCACTATAACTTAATTTCTATCACTTAGAATGATTCCAAATGAAAAACTTACCTGCATTGGACGATTATACACTGAATACACAGCAACTTTGTGCCTCAGACAGTTTGTTTCGCAGCAGGGGAACATTTCAGTTTTTATTTCCTTAACGTGCGTTTCATGCGCTGAAAATCACGTTTTGGGCTAGTATCATAATTTTCACTATAACTTAATTTCAATCACTTAGAATGATGCTAAATGAAAAACTTACTTGAATTGGACGATAATACACTATATATACAGTAACTATGTGCCTCTGGAAGTTTGTTTCGCAGCAGGGGAACATTTCAGTTTTTATTGCCTTAACGTGCGTTTCATGCGCTGAAAATCACGTTTTGGCCAAGTATCTTAATTTTCACTATAACTTAATTTCTATCACTTAGAATGATGCTAAATGCAAAACTTACTTGAATTGGACGATTTCACACTATATACACAGTAACTATGTGCCTCTGACAGTTTGTTTCGCAGCAGGGGAACATTTCAGTTTTTATTGCCTTAACGTGCGTTTCATGCGCTGAAAATCACGTTTTGGCCAAGTGTCATAAATTTCACTATAATTTAATTTCTATCACTTAGAATGATGCTAAATGAAAAACTTACTTGAATTGGACGATTTTACACTATATACTTAGCAACTTTGTGCCTCAGACAGTTTGTTTCGCAGCAGGGGAACATTTCAGTTTTTATTGCCTTAACGTGCGTTTCATGTGCTGAAAATCACGTTTTGGGCTAGTATCATAATTTTCACTATAACTTAATTTCTATCACTTAGAATGATGCTAAATGAAAAACTTACTTGAATTGGACGATAATACACTATATACACAGTAACTATGTTTCTCTGACAGTTTGTTTCGAAGCAGGGGAACATTTCAGTTTTATTGCCTTAACGTGCGTTTCATGCGCTGAAAATCACGTTTTGGCCAAGTATCATAATTTTCACTATAACTTAATTTCTATCACTTAGAATGATGCTTAATGAAAAACTTACTTGAATAGGACGATAATACACTGTATACACAGTAACTTTGTGCCTCAGACAGTTTGTTTCGCAGCAGGGGAACATTTCAGTTTTTATTTCCTTAACGTGCGTTTCATGCGCTGAAAATCACGTTTTGGGCTAGTATCATAATTTTCACTATAACTTAATTTCTATCACTTAGAATGATGCTAAATGAAAAACTTACTTGAATTGGACGATAATACACTATATATACAGTAACTATGTGCCTCTGGAAGTTTGTTTCGCAGCAGGGGAACATTTCAGTTTTTATTGCCTTAACGTGCGTTTCATGCGCTGAAAATCACGTTTTGGCCAAGTATCATAATTTTCACTATAACTTAATTTCTATCACTTAGAATGATGCTAAATGCAAAACTTACTTGAATTGGACGATTCCACACTATATACACAGTAACTATGTGCCTCTGACAGTTTGTTTCGCAGCAGGGGAACATTTCAGTTTTTATTGCCTTAACGTGCGTTTCATGCGCTGAAAATCACGTTTTGGCCAAGTGTCATAAATTTCACTATAATTTAATTTCTATCACTTAGAATGATGCTAAATGAAAAACTTACTTGAATTGGACGATTTTACACTATATACTTAGCAACTTTGTGCCTCAGACAGTTTGTTTCGCAGCAGGGGAACATTTCAGTTTTTATTGCCTTAACGTGCGTTTCATGTGCTGAAAATCACGTTTTGGGCTAGTATCATAATTTTCACTATAACTTAATTTCTATCACTTAGAATGATGCTAAATGAAAAACTTACTTGAATTGGACGATAATACACTATATACACAGTAACTATGTGCCTCTGACAGTTTGTGTCGCAGCAGGGGAACATTTCAGTTTTTATTGCCTTAACGTGCGTTTCATGTGCTGAAAATCACGTTTTGGCCAAGTATCACAATGTTCACTATAACTTAATTTCTATCACTTAGAATGATGCTAAATGAAAAACTTACTTGAATTGGACGATAATACACTATATACACAGTAACTATGTGCCTCTGACAGTTTGTGTCGCAGCAGGGGAACATTTCAGTTTTTATTGCCTTAACGTGCGTTTCATGTGCTGAAAATCACGTTTTGGCCAAGTATCACAATGTTCACTATAACTTAATTTCTATCACTTAGAATGATGCTAAATGAAAAACTTACTTGAATTGGACGATAATACACTATATACACAGTAACTATGTGTCTCTGACAGTTTGTTTCGCAGCAGGGGAACATTTCAGTTTTTATTGCCTTAACGTGCGTTTCATGCGCTGAAAATCACGTTTTGGGCTAGTATCATAATTTTCACTATAACTTAATTTCTATCACTTAGAATGATGCTAAATGCAAAATTTACTTGAATTGGACGATTTTACACTATATACACAGTAACTATGTTTCTCTGACAGTTTGTTTCGAAGCAGGGGAACATTTCAGTTTTATTGCCTTAACGTGCGTTTCATGCGCTGAAAATCACGTTTTGGCCAAGTATCATAATTTTCACTATAACTTAATTTCTATCACTTAGAATGATGCTTAATGAAAAACTTACTTGAATTGGACGATAATACACTGTATACACAGTAACTATGTGTCTCTGTCAGTTTGTTTCGAAGCAGTGGAACATTTCAGTTTTTATTGCCTTAACGTGCGTTTCATGTGCTGAAAATAACGTTTAGGGCAAGTATCACAATTTTCACTATAACTTAATTTCTATCACTTTGAATGATGCTAAATGCAAAACTTACTTGAACTGGACGATTTTACACTATAAACACAGTAACTATGTGCCTCTGACAGTTTGTTTCGCAACCGGGGAATATTTCAGTTTTTATTGCCTTAACGTGCGTTTCATGTGCTGAAAATCACGTTTTGGCCAAGTATCACAATTTTCACTATAACTTAATTTCTATCACTTAGAATGATGCTAAATGAAAAACTTACTTGAATTGGACGATAATACACTATATACACAGTAACTATGTGTCTCTGACAGTTTGTTTGGCAGCCTGGGAACATTTCAGTTTTTATTGCCTGAATGTGCTTTTCATGCGCTGAAAATCATGTTTAGGCCAAGTATCATAGTTTTCATTATAACTTAATATCTAGCCATTAGAATGATGCCAAATTAAAAACTTATTAAATTATGAAATTTGATGATTTTACACTATATATAGAGAGACATTTGTGTCTCTGACAGTTTTACACAGTTTTACAAGTTATGACTCCAGACTCTTAATTTACAATTCTGCCTTTATGGATACATTGCATCACCCCCCCTTGAGTGGATCACTTACCTCTCACTGTCTTTCACTTACCTTCATTCAGCATGTAGGTGTCAGATCACCTTGTACCTGATGACTATTCATATTACCTCACCCGAAGTTATTACACAGAAGGGATTGTGTTGTGTTACCCCAAGTTTAGAGTCCCAACGGATGTGGGAAACTTACAGCGTCTGTCTGCCAGAGAGCAGCAGCTGGAACCGATTGTGACCAGGGTGGCATGGGTCCCTGATCATGTCCCTGGCTCTGCTGAGGTAACGAGGGCTGGCAATGTCTTCCAGTGAGGGCAGAGTAGCCGACGATCTTCTGCGTAGTGGTGATATCTTTCTAAATAGCCTTTTTGTCTGCTGCCATTCTTTCCGCGTACCACCAAATGTGCTTTTTATGCGCTGATAAGCACATTTTGGTCGAATATGAAAGTTTCCAAGTGTGCACTTGACCCTGGATAACCTGGAGAGTGACAGTTACTCCTGAAGTTGAACCTTTTTTTCATCCCACAATTCAAGGAAACAATTGCAAACCCTGTTAGCCAGCCTTTCTTATATTTCGCGAGGCGAACAAAAAATTGCAAGGCCAACTAGTTAGTCTTTCTTACATTCCACGATCTTTTAATTCAATTGTAAAACCAGTTTGGCTAGTCTACCTTGCATTCTACGATCTTATCAAACAAAGGTAAAACCAGTATGACACATGGTAAGACAAGAATAAACAATTATTAAGCCAGTTAGCCAGTCCATCCCACAATTCCCTCCTTTTGTGTCTGTGAAAATATCGAAATATTGAAATGGCTGTTTCCATGAGCCAGAGAAGAACCAGTCAAGCCATCCTCGTTGTGAAACCGAATCTCCGGTCACAGCTCTCTGCATGTTCCTAATAGCCTGCAGGGCATCATGGACCGAGCAGGACATGCCGGCAGGGATGAAGGGGCAGCAGGAGTCTCCCACCATGGCACACACACAGCCCCGCTGGGTGGCCACTCCGTCAAGAGCAGGGCAGCCCTGGAAAATCACCTGGGCCATGGCGGCTACCCAGCCTGACTGATGCGCCGACACAGGCCCGGAACCTGCCTTCAATGGTCTTCAAATGCAGGGCGTTCCTTGCCGCTCCCACTCAAGGGAACTGAGCCATTACGATTTTGGATGAGACTGACCAGTATTTGTGTTTGAGGGACACATCCGAGCCACACACTGGATCATGGTCGTGAGCTCCGTCAATAATGTGCCCAAATGGAGGTCATTGATTCGGGAATAACAGAACTTCTGAAGATCCCTAGATGATTATTTTTATACATAATAAACAAAAATACATCCCCATCGTCAATGGATAAAATTTTTCGGGTAAATTCACTAACCAGAACAGACTGGGCCTGGTTCTAATACAACCACTATTTTAATCCCAGAATGCCTGTTTTGGACACTGTTTATGGTGGGAAAATAGCTCCAGAACCATCCTGGATCATTATTTTTACACAGAATAGTGAAAATACATCCATCTACACATTCAACACTAATTATGGGTAGAAGCACCAACCAGAACCGACTGGGCCCGGTTCTAATACGACCACTATTTTAATCGCAAAATGCCTGTTTTGGACAATGTTTATGGTGGGAAACATTATTTTTATAGAAAATAGTGAAACTACATCTACCTACTCAATCAACACAAATTCTGGGTAAATACACCAACCAGAACCGATTGGGCCTTGTTCTAATACAACCACTATTTTTATCGCAAAATGTTTTGGACACTATTGACGGTGGGAAATATTCCCAAAACATCCCTGCATCTTTAATTTTACACATAATAGTGAAAATGCATCCATCCACACAATTGACACTAAATCTGGGTAAAAGCGGCAACCAGAACCGACTGGGCCCGGTTCTAATACGACCACTATTTTAATCGCAAAATGCCTGTTTTGGACAATGTTTATGGTGGGAAACATTATTTTTATAGAAAATAGTGAAACTACATCCACCTACTCAACCAACACAAATTCTGGGTAAATACACCAACCAGAACCGATTGGGCCTTGTTCTAATACAACCACTATTTTTATCGCAAAATGTTTTGGACACTATTGACGGTGGGAAATATTCCCAAAACATCCCTACATCTTTAATTTTACACATAATAGTGAAAATGCATCCATCCACACAATTGACACTAAATCTGGGTAAAAGCGGCAACCAGAACCGACTGGTCCTGGTTCTAATTCAACAACCATGCAAAATTAAGATCCATTGGAGGTTTTTTATTCTTGTATAAAAAA
Organism: Stigmatopora nigra; assembly: GCF_051989575.1. Taxonomy (NCBI): domain Eukaryota; kingdom Metazoa; phylum Chordata; class Actinopteri; order Syngnathiformes; family Syngnathidae; genus Stigmatopora; species Stigmatopora nigra. Next base: position 351,826 of record NW_027551609.1, read on the forward strand.
AGCCCCAAAACATCCCTGCATGATTATTTTTGAACAGAATAGTAAAATATACATCCCAATCATCTTTGGACACAAGTTTCAGATATAAACAGCAACCAGACCCGACTGGACCCAGTTATAATGCAACTACTATTTTTTATCGCAAAATGCATGTTTTGGAGAAAATTTATGCTGGGAAATAGCCCTAGAACCATCCTGGATCTTTAATTTTAGACAGAATTGTGAAAATACATCCACCTACACAATCAATACTAACTCTGGGTATAAGACCCAACCAGAACCGACTGGGCTTGGTTCTAATACAACCACCATGCAAAATAAAGTGCCCAAATGGAGGTCATTTATTCGGGCATAAAATAACTTCTGAACATCCCTAGATGATGATTTTTATACAGAATAGTGAAAAATACAACCCCATTCCGATCGGACACAAGTTACGGGTGTATACACAAATCAGAACCGACTGGGCCTGGTTCTAATACAACCACTATGCAAAATAAAGTGCCGAAAGGGAGGTCATTGATTCGGGCATAAAAGAACTTCTGAAAATCCCTAGATGAATATTTTTATAGAGAATAGTCAAAAATACATCCCCATTATCATTTGACACAAGTTCACATACACCAACCAAGTCTACATACACCAACCAGAACCGACTGGGCCTGGTTCTAATAGGACCACTATTTTAATCGCAAAGTGCCTGTTTTGGACACTATTGATGGTGGGAAATATTCCCTGAACATCCCTGCATCTTTAATTTCACACAGAATAGTGAAAAAGCATCCTTCAACACAATTGACACTAATTCTTGGTAAAAGCACCAACCAGAACCGACTGGGCCCGGTTCTAATTCAATCACCATGCAAAATAACGATCCATAATGGAGGTTTTTGATTCTTGTATAAAAAAAGCCCCAAAACATCCCTGCATGATTATGTTTAAACAGAATAGTAAAATATACATCCCCTTCATCTTTGGACACAAGTTTCGGATTTAAACAGCAACCAGAACCGAGACGACCCAGTTATAATGCAACTACTATTTTTTATCGCAAAATGCATGTTTTGGAAACTATTTATGGTGGCAAATACCCCTAGAACCATCCTGGATCTTTATTTTTAGACAGAATAGTGAAAATACATCCACCTACACAATCAACACTAACTCTGGGTAAAAGCACCAACCAGAACCGATTCGGCTTGGTTCTACTACAACCACCATGCAAAATAAAGTGCCCAAATGGAGGTCATTTATTCGGGCATAGAAGAACTTCTGAACATTCCTAGATGATATTTTTTTATACAGAATAGTAAAAAATACAACCCCACTCCTATTGGACACGTTACGGGTGTATACACAAAACAGAACCGACTGGGCCTGGTTCTAATACAACCACTATTTTTGTCGCAAAATGCATGTTTTTGACACTATTAATGGTGGGAAATAGTCTCAGAACATCCCTGGATCTTTATTCTTACAGAGAATAGTGAAAATACATCCACCCACACAATCGACACTAATTGTGGGTAAAGCACCAACCAGAACCGACTGGGCCTGGTTCTAAACAACCACTTGTAAATAAAGTGCCCAAATTGAGGTCATTGATTCGGGCATAACAGAACTTCTGAACATCCCTAGAATATTATTTTTATAAAGAATAATCAAAAATACATCCCCATCATCATTGGACACAATTTCTGGGTAAAAACACGAACCTGAACCGACTGGTCCTGGTTCTAATACAACCACTAATTTAACCGCAAAATGCCTGTTTTGGACACTGTTTGTGGTGGGAAATAGCTCCAGAACCATCCTGGATCATTATTGTTATAAAAAATAGTGAAAATACATCCACTCACACAATAAACACAAATTCTGGGTAAAAGCACCAACCAAAACCGACTGGGCCTGTTTCTAAACCACCACTTGTGAATAAAGTGACCAAATGAAAGTAATTCATTCGGGCATAACAGAACTTCTGAACATCGCTAGATGATTATTTCTATACAAAATAGTCAAGTATACATCCCCATCATAATTGGACACAAGTTTCGTATACAAACACCCACCAGAACCGACTGGACCCTATTATAATGCAACCACTATTTTGTATCGCCTGTTTTGGACACTGTTTATGGTGGGAGATAGCTCCAGAATCACCTAGAATGATGTCAAATGAAAAACTTACTTGAATTGGACAATTATACACTATATACACAGTAACTATGTGTCTCTGACAGTTTGTTTCGCAGCAGGGGAACATTTCAGTTTTTATTGCCTTAACGTGCGTTTCATGCGCTGAAAATCACGTTTTGGCCAAGTATCATAATTTTCACTATAACTTAATTTCTATCACTTAGAATGATGCTAAATGCAAAACTTACTTGAATTGGACGATTTTTCACTACATACACAGTAACTGTGTCTCTGACAGTTTGTTTGGCAGCACGGGAACTTTTCAGTTTTTATTGCCTTCATGTACTTTTCATGCCCTGAAAATCACGTTTTGGCCAAGTATGATTGTTTTCGCTATAACTTAATTTCTAGCTTGAGAATGATGCCAAATGGATAACTTACTTGAATTGGACGATTTTTCACTTTATACACAGTAACTATGTGTCTCTGACAGTTTGTTTGGCAGCAGGGGAACATGTGAGATTAGACAAAGTATCTTTGCAAATGCTTGTTCATATTGTATAAGTTTTTGTGAGTATAACAGCATCATAGTCATCCTTATGGCTGACATGTCAGCATAAACACCCAACTGTCTGACTGAATAAACAATCTTAGTCTTGTGATTGGGGTGACATTTCAGCACAAATACTCAACTGTCCGACACTGATCAATTACTTTTTGCCCTGCAAATGACTGAAATATATCTGTCCAAAGTCCTAGCGACAACTGTCAGTTTTTCCTGTATTTGAGACACACACACTGGTCATTCGACTAGAGTTGCAGGAACATCGCGTTGAACAGGACCCTACTGTAGGAACTCTCACTGTCCACTTTGCAGTCTGGTAATAAACCAATTGGTCCGGGACCAATGAAAATAGAACAATAATTAGCAAGGGCTTTATAGTCTTGGTCTGTTAATAGAGTCAGGGACTTAACTAAGACAAAGTCAGGGACTTTTGGTCTTTGTGTGTTCAGAGATATTGGGTTAATCACAAAGTAGAGATCACTTTCTGGTAATTTAGAAAATAATTGTTGTTTAAACTATTAAGTAGGTGATTAATACGGGTCAGAAAGCAACAAAAGGAATGGGTTTATTGTCAGAATGCAAAATGAAAATCGGAGAGTTACCGGGACGAGATATCATGGTCCAGCTTGGGCTAAGCCTAGTGGCCACCCAAAATGGCCTCCGACCCAGCGAATTACAGACCAAAAATATCTTCCACACCACCACATCTAACAGCTTCTACTCTCTCGACATTGTCGGTAATGATTCTGCCAAGGTAGCTGAAAGTCTAAGAGAACAGTCTGAAGATATCTGCCCAGCAGCACCAGGACAGGAACAACAAACATGGCCATTACATGTCACCCTGAAGTTCATGGGAGACCGGACGACAAGTAGTTAAACCAATTCTCACAGTTGCCCAATGTTAGACTATAAATATTTTACCTGACTCCAATTCCTTAACTCTGTTGTCTCCAGTCTAACAATGGAGCGTGTTCAGCATCGGAGGAGACAAACCAGGGTTGAGCGAGTTTATCCACAGATGATTTATTCCATTCAAATTGATTCATACAGAGCTCCGGGTCTCCCTCCCATAGAATAAGCCCGCTGAGTGTTGATGTCCCAAAGCGGAGGATGGAAAAGACATTGTCCAAAGCCGCGTTTGCCCAGTTATAGTCCAACAAAAATGCATATTCATTCGCTGATTAATAATGAGATGTGGGCTGGTCCAGGGCTGCTGTGAGGGGGGGTTTCTCTGGGCTCCACACCTTCCAGCCTTGAATCCACATCATCCAGACCTCTGTCTCCGCTGGTCCTATAAAGTCCCGACCCTCCGCCCTGCTCTTTGTTCCTCTGCCCTTTGAAGTCCTCCATCTGGTCTCTTATCAGTGTGGATCCCACCTTGAAATAAGAATCTCAGGAAGAGCCTTTTGTTAACATTATAGTTGAGGAGTCTCAGACCCATCCTTCTGTTCATATTGTATTTGAGTTGGGAACCAGTGGCGACTCTAAAACAAGACCGCCACAACAAAAGGAATGAGTAAAATGTGATATCAAAATGAAACAGATATACTAAAAAGAATGAGTAAAATATAATATCAAAATGAAACAGCTATACTAAAAAGAATGAGTAAAATATGATATCAAAATGAAACAGCTATACTAAAAAGAATGAGTAAAATATGTCAAATATGTGCTTGTATGGGTATACCGTGAGGTTTTAATGGAGCTTTATTATTCAGTGGAGGCGCTGAAGGTACAAGAGTCAAAGTTGGTTCGATCTGGGTGGGGGCCCTCACCACAGCCAAAGCTATTGACGCAATTACCAGGTTGTGTATTGCCAATCTATGCTGTTCCAACTCCTCCTCCTTTCTCAGTATCGACCCTCGCCTCCACCTCCACACCTCCTCTTTTCTCCTTCGGAGTTCCACCTCCTTAGCTGTGACGTCACGCTCTACTTTCCGCAAAGCAATGGACAAGTTATTCATACTCCATTCATGCTTTTGACCTACAAAATGTACATTTTCTTTTAAAGTACTAAATTGTTTCACCAACTCGCGTCTTATTTTTGGTTGTTTTTTTAACTTGAACAACACTCAGAACCTGTGCTTCCACATCTGCATACAAAATTGTCAATTCATTCCATTCTCCACATTCTCCCGCACTCTCACATCCTTCCATTTTCACCAATTCAATCTAGATCAAGTCTCCGGATAAAATTGGAATTTTAGTATATTCAATTCTAGGAATTATTGTTACTTTTTTTTTTTTTTTTTTAGAATCAATTCTAGGAATCAAACATCTGTGGACCCAGTCGTTTCCCTGCTGAAGACTTTAAAATAACTCCTGCATACAACTCTTTCCGGAATCTCTTGTTCCTTTGTTTCATACGACCGTTTTCTCTATCTCAAAACGACCGTTCTGGGATCGTCATTAATTCCGACTCTAGGTATATTACAACCTTTTCGGAATCTCCTATTCCCGATATCCCCTTTCTATAGTCACTTCTCCATAATTTAAAAATCCAATAGCGGAAATTTAACGTTTCAGTAATAGGTATTCTGCTTACCTTTCAGTTGATCAGGCGCCTGTCGGAGAAGTCCCAAGAAAGGTCTCACGCTCGCCGGCGTGCCCTCACGTTCGCTGACGTGGTTAACTTTTCCTTATTCCCACGTTCGCTGACGTGTTTTAACTTTTCCTTATTCCCACGTTCGCTGACGTGTTTAACTTTTCCTTATTCCCACGTTCGCTGACGTGTTTCGATAACCGCAACTCCACGTTCGCCGACGTGTTTTAGAGTCCGCGGCTGGCCTTAACCCATATGTCTACGCAGTCTCCTCCCTGGTTCACGGACGGAGTTATCGGCCTTAACCCCTATCTGTCTACCCAACCGACTCATGGACTGGGTCACCAAAACTGTTAGACTATAAATATTTTACCTGACTCCAATTCCTTAACTCTGTAGTCTCCAGTCTAACAATGGAGCGTGTTCAGCATCGGAGGAGACAAACCAGGGTTGAGCGAGTTTATCCACAGATGATTTATTCCATTCAAATTGATTCATACAGAGCTCCGGGTCTCCCTCCCATAGAATAAGCCCGCTGAGTGTTGATGTCCCAAAGCGGAGGATGGAAAAGACATTGTCCAAACCCGCGTTTGCCCAGTTATAGTCCAACAAAAATGCATATTCATTCGCTGATTAATAATGAGATGTGGGCTGTCCAGGGCTGCTGTGAGGGGGGGTTTCTCTGGGCTCCACATCTTCCAGCCTTGAATCCACATCATCCAGACCTCTGTCTCCGCTGGTCCTATAAAGTCCCGACCCTCCGCCCTGCTCTTTGTTCCTCTGCCCTTTGAAGTCCTCCATCTGGTCTCTTATCAGTGTGGATCCCAACTTGAAATAAGAATGTCAGGAAGAGCCTTTTGTTAACATTATAGTTGAGGAGTCTCAGACCCATCCTTCTGTTCATATTGTATTTGAGTTGGGAACCAGTGGCGACTCTAAAACAAGACCGCCACAACAAAAGGAATGAGTAAAATGTGATATCAAAATGAAACAGCTATACTAAAAAGAATGAGTAAAATATGATATCAAAATGAAACAGCTATACTAAAAAGAATGAGTAAAATATGTCATATTCTTCATTCCCTCTCTTGGTCTCCTAAAGAGCCCACATCAACAACACCACACAGGTTAGTGTCAAATGAAATGTAAAACTATATTAGTATAAAAACAAAGAAGGACTACATTAGTATATCCATGAACACGTGCCCAGCGGGGGGTCCAGAGGGGTCAGTTTGGCGGAACTGGACATACTGACCTCTAGGGCCTGGTCCCACTGCTTTATCGATCAGTCGAGTGACTAGAGTACGAGCTAAGGGGAAGATACAACAGCTACAGAGAATAAGCAGAGTAATGAGCACTCCAGCAGATATGAGGATGTTGCCTATCAAACCTTTCCAGGCACCAAAATAATCCATCCATTGGTCCCAGATTGAGGTGTCCACACCTGACTGATCGGCCATCTTATTAGTCAGGGTTCGGAGGCCTTCTAAAGCTTTGGTGAGACGTCCATTTGGAGCAGTGTTATTAGGAATGAAAGTACAACAGGCATCACCAAAGATAGCACACACACCACCCTTCTCAGCCAATAACATGTCTAATGCTATACGATTTTGGAAGGCCATGAGGGATGTTGCCGCTAGCTGGTCACGTACCGCCTCTAACGACTCAACCGTGTAATTGCCAAGTCGCTGGACATTGTAATGAATATAATTGATGCGATCAACATTTTTGTTGGGAGTTACCCAAATTAGAATACTTTCGAATCCCGCTGAAACCTGATTAGCAAGTTTATACTCATTAGGAACGCCACGGGGGACGCCTATGGCGTCAATATAGGTGGGATCGGAGTTACCCATCCAGGTGTGTGGTGCTCTCTTTTGGCGATGCAAGACCTCCTTCAGGTTTGGAGGTAACCTTATTTCAGCTGTGAGATTCACTGAGGAAACAGAAACAGGAAGTAACAGAGACACCACATAACACACACCCGCAGCATTTGTGGGCAATCTATCATACAACTTATCACTTCCACACCATAACCAGATGTCAGCTTGGGATAAGGGGTATGGTACCGGAAAGAACATGTTTGATACACACCAGTCAGACGGAATGCTTCCCAATGATGTTCCAGTCCCTTGTAATTTGAGGCAGGTAAAATTTTGGCGTGCTACTGATTTGTCAAAAATTGGTTTTTCTTTGTTCTCTCGGGTAAGTGGGAATATCGAATCGTATTTAGAGCACTTAAAGGTTGGATTGGTGTTTTTTAGGAGGTCCACAATACATTCTTTATCAATTGGGGCCGAAATGATACGGAGTACGGGTTGGGCACCCATACATACGAGACAATCATTTCGGGTTTCGCTGGCAGCTTGTTCCGCCATTAACAGCCAATTGTTAGATAACGCTGAAACACCTGTAGTCATTCTAAACCACTCGTCCACTGATGGTTTGCCATGAATTATCTGGACTTTACTCGATCTAGGGGATACAAATGACGGAATCACCTTGCCGGTTGTCGCCTGAGTAATATTGGGGTTTTTACATATCCCCACTGACCAGCATGGATCGTTGTCCGAACACCATACACACAGGTTCAGGAAGCTACACTTTGTGGACGATGAAGTCCAGTCCCCCTCCCTCCACAGAGGTAAAGTGCCTTCCGACTCATTTATCCTGAGATACAAACCAGAATTATCAACAGAAAAATTTGAAACCCTCTTTTGCCATTCTTTAGCTGTTTTTGACCAGCCATAAGTACCAGGTGACCAGCGGGTCGACTGATCCATTACAAAGGTGTGTGCCCAATTACCCCCTGTGTCCTGGTACGGCCTAGCATCAAAATACCATTGGTATCTGTTTCCCCAATCCGAACCTCTTCCATTATTTGTTGAGTATAACGCTGCGTATGGAATAAACATGCGAATTTCGAACGTACCGTTGTAACAAAACCATAGCCTATTGTCATATAATATCCTTTGATTTACTGTGTCCGTCCAGTATCTTGTCCGACCCGGGGCACACGGATCATAGCTTACCAGCGAAAAATTCCCAAACACTACTTTGGATGGGCGTCTTCTAAGACCTCCATACCGTACTGAGGTTGCAGGTCTTTTAAATTGTTGTGTACCAATGGTGTCCCTTTCGTTGGAGATGTCAATGTCATTGGAGCCGCATCCGTCTGATTGTAGATTGCCCAACAGGTGTATGACATACACATATGAAGTGCTCCTTCAAAAAATAACAAGAGAAAGATTAAAACAATAATCACTAAGCAAACACATCCTATACAACACTTCCCTCTCTTGGACTGGGTTAAGCCCAGTCCAGAGCAGGAACTAGGTTTCATGCTTAGATATATGCGTGTCCGGATCCCGGGAGAATCAAAAGTCCCCTTTGGAGGATCCTGTGGTGGAGTGTGTAGTTATGGGTTAGGTGGATCCACAGGTCTAGTCTGGGAATAATGAAACCACTTCTTTCCCTTATGTTCAAGTTGAACCGCCTTTGATGTACGTGCAGTCACTTTGAAGGGACCTGTCCACTTGGGCTCAGACCACTTCCGGGATAGAACTTTGAGAAGAACGTGGGTTGAAATTGTGGGTTCCTCCTGTGGGTGATCCTGTGCAGCCGCAGTAGTCCCCTCCACCTGTGCAGAAATACTAGATACCAGAGAATGCAATTGAGACCAATATGCTGCGTGTGAGAGATCGGGTAATGGTACTTCTTCGTACGGGGTGAGTGAGGAACTGGGACCGGGCATCAACCGGCCCGTAAGCAATTCGAATGGGGCAAAATTTGTGGTTTTGTTGATGGTTCGACGGATAGAGAGTAAAGCCAATGGGAGGGCTTGAAGCCAAGACATTTTGGTGTTGTACATTATTTTCGCCAATTTCTCTTTCAATGTACGGTTTATTCGTTCAACTTTACCTTGGCTTTGTGGGTGGTAAACACAACCGAAACGATGTTTAAGGCCCAGCATGCTTTCAACCTTCTGTAGGGCCTTATTGTTAAAGTGAGTACCATTATCCGATCTAATGAGTGCAGGAAAACCATGTGAAGGAAAATAATGAGTCACTAAAGCCTTAATGACTGCTGTTGAGTCCTCTTTAGCACACGGGTACGCCTCTGGGCAATGAGAGAATGAGTCTACAATGACCAGAAGATATCTTTTCCCGTTTGCTCGTTGAGTCATGTCCGTAAAGTCAATGGTGATCTCAGCCCCTGGCCAGAGGGCTGGATGAAAATCACCAGGTCTGGGTTTAAGGGTCGGTTTGGCGTTAAAAAACATACATGTCTTACAGTCGTTAACGTGCCGCCACACAAGGGAAGACAAGTGTGGGTGCCACCAGTTAGTCAATTTAGTCATCATTGCCTGGGGGCCCACATGAGCAGGTGAGTGGGCCTCCGTCAAGACAGACACAGATAATGGTCCCATGGGAATTACCGGACATCCCGTGGGACCCACCCATACACCATCCACACGTTTCACAGCACCCGCATGCGCCCACACAGTCCGTTCCTCCGGAGAAGCAGACTGCTGGGCTTCCAGAATCACATCCACAGACAAACTCTCATGCACCGGCTCTGAGTGGTGGTGGTCCGATGTCAATACAACCATATTAGAAGGATTATCTACCCCGTACCCCGCTATTGATTTTGCTAATTGATCAGCCGCATGATTACCCCTAGATGCAAACGATGTAGATTTGGAGTGACCAGGAACTTTAACAATCGCCAATTGAGACGGAAGTAACATGGCTTTGCGCAAACGCAAAATGATATCTTTGTGTGCAATGATTCGACCTTTGGCCGTGGTCTAAGCATTGCGTTCCCATTCAGGGAGGTCAATGACAGCGGCCAAAACGGCATAAGCCGAGTCACTATAAATAGTAACTGGATGACCTGTTGCGGTCTCCAAAGCCAAACAGAGTGCCAACAATTCAGCCGCTTGGGCAGACTGGTTAGTGGTCTGTATAGAAGATGCACAAGGCACGAAGTCATCCCCCTTGCTCTCCAATACGGCAGCCGCCGCACGGAGACGTCCTGAATGGTCTCTCCAACAACAACCATCTGTAAACATGATGCAACCAAATGTAAGCGGTTTAGTATTGAGATCAGGCCGAACGTACCTTTGGTGATTAACCCTCATAGCACATTCATGTGGTCCTAGCTGAATGTTATCCGCCATATTGATACCTGTGTGAACGTAATTGATGTTTGGAGCTGTGAGAATACGTAAAAGTCTAGACTGTCGAAGCGATGATAAGGTAAATGCTGATGAAGGCACATACGCCGATACCCCATGATCAGTCAGAACATATATGGGATGTCCCATCACTGTATGAGCTGTTTTAAGAAGCACTTTAGCGAGCCCTGCTGCATAACGAGTACACTCTGGTTGACGAAGCTCAACACCATCTAGTGCAGTGATTTTCAAACTTTTTTGGCCACCGCCCCCTTCACCGCCGGGCCAAAATGCCAACGCCCCCCTCTTTACCCCTTTCCAACGAACGCTAGAACGACTATATTGCTAAATGTCACAAGAATTGGTTGATTCTTCAATCACAAACAGTTTGAAGACTAAAAAAAACAATTTTAATAAACAAAAATGGTTATCATTTATTCTTCACCTCGAATCATAAAAATTGATAGCTGATGCATTAAGCCGGTCGCTGTGCGCATACGTCTGTGGTTAAGCGTTGCCGGCGCGCTATTGTGTGCTCCTCTGCGGCTGACTGGATGGTGGTGGTTTCCCCAGTCGCCTGCATCGACGATAAACTCGCGACAATTAGTGATATACGGTATATGCGCGCTGCTCGTGAGCGCTCGAGCAGACAACGTTTCTTGTTTCAATAAAGCTTGTTTTTTTGTCGACTTTTTATTACAGACAATCAATTTTTCCGGTCTTTCTACAAACACCAACGTCACATTTTACTGTAATTGCTCCATCGCCCCCTTCACTATTTCAACGCCCCCCATTCGCCTGTTTATTCGTCAGCGCCCCCCTGAAAGTTCACACCACCCCCCGGGGGGCGGTACCGCCCACTTTGAAAACCACTGATCTAGTGTTACGCTACAATACATCAATACCCGCCTAGTCGTCGAAACCTTCTGAAATAAAACAGCATTTACTGTAGTCGCCGAGTTAGACACATCAAGATGAAAAGGTTTGTCAAAATCAGGGTTGGCCAGGGCAGCCGCAGAGGCCAGTTCTTGAACCAGAGACACAAAGGTTTCATCTGCTTCTTACGTCCAATCAAGTTGTGCTCTAAGATTCTTAACACCTTTGTCTTTTACCAGAACGCGAAGTGTATGTGTCTTGTCCACATAACATGGTATATAGGTCCTACTGTAGCCACAGAGACCCAGAAATTACAACATGTCTTTGACGGTTTGGGGCCTGGAATGAGACAAAATGGTTTTTCGATGTTCAGGTGACATGGACAGTCCTTTGGCTGACACAACACGGCCTAGAAAAGTTACTTCTCTTCGACAACACCGAAGCTTCTTCTTTGACACTTTGAAACCAATATTATGAAGTTTTAGCAGGACCATCCTAGTGACCGCCAGACAGATTTCAGAAGTGGTTGTCGCAATGCAAAGGTCATCCACATACTGTAAAAGAACAGAGTTTTCAGGTAACGTTAGGTCTTGTAACAGGTCCTTCAGACACTGATTAAAAATACCAGGTGAGTTTTTAAACCCTTGTGGCAGGCGCTGATACTGCATGTGGACACCACGATAGGTGAACGCAAAGTACTGTCTGGCTGAAGGATGCAAAGGTACACAGAAAAAGGCGTTAGCTAGATCAATACAAGTAAACCATTGATACACTGGACTGAGCGAAGTCAACATTCTATGGGGGTCGGGTACTGGTAGGATCGGAGTCAGCGTCGCGTCGTTCACAGGTCTAAGGTCATGTGCCATACGGTAACTCTGTCCATCCGCCTTAAGTACTGGTCTCAATGCCGTGTTCCATCGTGAGTTAGAAAGTTCTATCACACCTGCGTCCCACAGTCCACCTAGAGCAGGGATGGGCAAACTTTTTGACTTGCGGGCCACTATGGGTTATAAAATTTGAACAAGGGGCCACAGCAGTACATTGACTGCTGGGCCAAATATAATAAAGCGTTGCTTGTAGTATCCAAACCTCATAGTACAGCAAGCACATGCAAATAAATGTTCAACACGTTTCACTAACATTGAGGACTGCATTTTCCAAATGTACAAGAGAAATAGTAGGCGAAATAGATTAGAATAGAAAACTGTGATCTATCAACCCTGGAGATTGCATCTGTTTTTAATACAATTCAATTGAAGGCACCAAGTAAAACAAATATCAAAATTTATTGAAATCTTGATGAATATAACTTTCAACATTCAAAACATTACTACCCAACAACATAGGCGACTAACCTCAATCCTTTCTGTCCCGCTGCAGTGCGTAATTAAAAGATGCGCCCTTTCAAACTTTCAATTTTTTTATCATAGTAGAAAAACTCGAACTTTCAGTGGGAACAGTGTTGTTGGTCTCCCTTTTTTGCCAGTGCATCAAAGTTCCGTACTTTCATCAAGCGCTAATGAAAATAACTCAAAGGTTGCCGCTTTTTTGTTTAACTCGCTCACTATATCTTCATCAATGAATTCCACACGGCGAGTTATTGTTGATAAGCTGATTTTTTCGAACTTGCCTTTGCTCTCCGGACACAAAACACCAGCTGTCTCTATCATGCATTCTTTCAAAAACTCGCCTTCGGAGAAAGGCTTGCTAGCCTTTGCCAGTTTGAAGGCCAGCAAAAAGCTTGTCTTTGTGCTTGCCTCTTGAATTGCAGTTTGCCGGTGAAAAAAATTCTGCTGACTCTGCAAATTAGCCACCAATCTCTGAGCAGTAGCCGCTCGTTGTTGTGTTGACTGCTTGCTAGCGTAGTTTGCATGCTTCGTGGCAAAGTGACGGCTGATATTGTACTCTTTGAAAACAGCAATAGTTTCTTGGCATATCAGACATACAGCGGTTGATCGGACTTCAGTGAAGAAATATTTAGTTGTCCACTCTTTATTAAATACACGACACTCACTGTCCACTTTCCTTTTCTTTGGTCCGCTCATTTTTACAGAAGGGCTCAAATGACAATGAGAAAAATAAAGAGGGATAAATAAAGAGAAAGGCGCGACTCAACAAAGGCCTAAATGTCAGCGCGCCATTTATAGGTGAAACACGGTATTGCATGGACAAGATGTAATGAATGATTTATGAAGCATTATTATTTTATTTATTGGACAAGCTCGGCGGGCCGGATTAAATTGTCTAACGGGCCGTATACGGCCCGCGGGCCGTAGTTTGCCCATGTCTGACCTAGAGTGTCTTCCATACCTTTGTCCGCATCTGGAGTCCATCTATATTGTGGCCTGTGGATGATGGCACTCTCATCTATTTTTAACATTACAGGTGGAATTTTAACACAATGTCCTACATCAAATGGTCCTGATGACCACAATGTGTCCGGAATAGTTTTCAGAAACTCCTCTGTCTGGTGGTGATCAGTCAATTCCCTACCATGTTCTCGAGTCAAGATTTGTTCCTCCAAAATGGAGGAGTTTATCAATGGGGCATGTGGGTCAATCTGATAAGAGTCATGCAATTTGGAATAAGTCAGCCCTGGTAGGTCAGTGGACTGCCAGTCAGTGACTTTAAGAAGTTTCTTGACCATGGGACCGAGTTGACGAGCTTCGTGACCATAAGACAGAGCCAAAGAAATGTGGGGGTCGGCTGTATCCGACATTTTGTACCACACTTTTTGCGATTCGTCCAAATCAACATATGAAGCTACGCCTTCTGGACCCACAAATATTTTGGTGGATTTCAATTGCCAGGGTGTTCCAAGAACCTTCTGAAAACGGTCTCGATAGACTAAGTCATCTTCTGTGTCATAAAACAAAGTACAATGAAAGTCATCCTTGGGCGGATGGTAAGGCCGGAGTGAATCAATGAATGATTTCCACTGGTGATAAACAAACAACAGTCCCCCAGTGGCCGGAGTTTCAGGCTCAAGACATGACCAATAGATTGTTGCTACCTCGGTGTCTTGTTGCAAGGGACACATCAACCATTGTCCACATGTTCGTACTGGTTGCGAACACGGAATCTTTGCACCATTTGGTAAAGTCACTGTGAGGCCATCCGGCCCACATAAGATGGTAGCTCCAATAGACATCAACAAGTCTCTTCCCATTAAATTCACAGGTGTTTGGGGTGAATGGACGTAGGAATGAAATAGAGTCTGTTTTAGGTGGGGTATTTCCGTTTGCAGCGGTCTGGTAATAGGCAGAGCTTGAGGAGATCCCGAGAAGCCGACCAAAGTTATGGTTGAAGAGGAGAGACAACCGGCTGTGAGCGGCATGTTCAAAGATGAGTATGTTGCTCCCGTGTCCACCAAAGCTGATGTTTGGACGCCGTTGATTCTCATATGAAGCATTGGGTCTGCCGTTCCCCTGCTTACCGAGCCTCTCGGGCACCCCTATTCGGAGTGTGGAGGATCCCATGGACTGTGAGGATCATCTCCACCCTGGTAATATTGTCCAGTTGACTGAGCTGGCTGCTGTGACCGCCATGGTCTGCCAGTGCCTCTTGCTCCTCCGCGCGTGGGCCGCTGTTGATGTGGTGGCCCCCCTGTTGTGTTGGGGGTTGCCGCGGGTACTGTCGCTGACTGGGACACTCATGTCTCCAGTGTCCAGGACGGCCACATGTAAAACAGTTGTCTTGTTGGCCCGGTCTCGAGTACCCTTTTCCCCGGCCACCAGAGAAACCACCCGTGCGACCACCGTATCCATCATGGAACTGACCACCATCTCGAGCCCGACCATGGCCCTGGAACATCTGGGCAGATTGGTTTGTCTTTTCCTGTTTAGATTTTTTGGATTCACTATAAAATTTGGAAAGTTGTAATTTTACCAGAGCAGAATTCATATTTAGCGACTCGGCTTTTTCTTTTACCTTCTCGTTATCATACATCTTACAATGGTGAGACAGGTGACGTTTAAACCTTGGTTCATCACCAGTCAACAAGTCAGGGTCCTTTTTCAACTCCTTTTTCACAGGTTCTGGAAGACCCTCGACAACAGCTGTTCGGAATAAGAGGATATTATCTAATCTGCCCGATGGGTGTCGGCCGGTACTATCTATCCAGGCATTAATGCACTTTTCATAGTGTACCGGACCTCCCACTCCATCGATGTATGGAAACACGGTTGGAGCCATGTCATGGGATCTTGGGAAGGTATTTTTAATTGCCGTAAATAAGGCGCCCGATACCTGGGACAATGGGGTTTCGTGTGGGTACCTGATAGTTTCTGCTTCCTCCTCTATCATTTGTAATTGATGATGAGAGCAGGAAGCTGATATGGCCTGTCTCATGTCACCAAGCGCACAATTCTGTCCGCTCATTAGGGCCAAAAACTTCATCAGCCATGTACTTCCTCCATTTGCCATTGGAGGGAGTTGGTCAGCCAATGTAGCCACATCTCTAAGACCAAGAGGTTCAAATATCATTTCTGCTCCCTGAGGGCGGAGGGGATACATACCTCCAGATGTAGCTTGTACCCGCTTTGCGCTGGGCTTTGGTTTTGGCGCGGCAGTCTTGTCTGGTGTCTCTTTTGCCCCATTGTTACGTGGGCGAAGGGCGTAATGAGATCCCAAATCTGGTAGAGCCTGTTTATACATGTCCACACTCTCATTCTCCTGTTCACCTGCAATGTCTGAATCATTATCTGAGTTATAGTCTGATTGTCGATTCACGTCCTCAAACAGTACAAGATTGTCAGTCAAGTCATCTTTTCCTTTTTTCCTACCTTTCTTTATTTCATTTTTCTGTCGAGTCCCTTTGGTCATTTCTTTTTCATCATTGTCCTCTCGGTCAGTCAAGTCAACTCAGGATCGTTCTGTCCTATCTTTCGCGTGTTCGAGATTACATGCTTTTCCTATGAGGCCTTTTGCCTCGGAGGACATAGCTTCCTCCTCATTCTCAACGTCAAGGATCAATCGTCCACCTAAAGTCACTATTGGTGCTTGTATGGGTATACCGTGAGGTTTTAATGGAGCTTTATTATTCAGTGGAGGCGCTGAAGGTACAAGAGTCAAAGTTGGTTCGATCTAGGTGGGGGCCCTCACCGCAGCCAAAGCTATTGACGCAATTACCAGGTTGTGTATTGCCAATCTATGCTGTTTCAACTCCTCCTCCTTTCTCAGTATCGACCCCCGCCTCCACCTCCACACCTCCTCTTTTCTCCTTCGGAGTTCCACCTCCTTAGCTGTGACGTCATGCTCTACTTTCCGCAAAGCAATGGACAAGTTATTCATATTCCATTCATGCTTTTGACCTACAAAATGTACATTTTCTATCAAAGTACTAAATTGTTTCACCAACTCGCGTCTTATTTTTGGTTGTTTTTTTAACTTGAACACCACTCAGAACCTGTGCTTCCACATCTGCATACAAAATTGTCAATTCATTCCATTCTCCACATTCTCCCGCACTCTCACATCTTTCCATTTTCACCAATTCAATCTAGATCAAGTCTCCGGATAAATTTGGAATTTTAGTATGTTCAATTCTAGGAATTATTGTTACTTTTTTTTTTTTTTTTTTTTTTTTAGAATCAATTCTAGGAATCAAACATCTGTGGACCCAGTCGTTTCCCTGCTGAAGACTTTAAAATAACTCCTGCATACAACTCTTTCCGGAATCTCTTGTTCCTTTGTTGCATACGACCGTTTTCTCTATCTCAAAACGACCGTTCTGGGATCGTCATTAGTTCCGACTCTAGATATATTACAACCTTTTCGGAATCTCCTATTCCCGATATCCCCTTTCTATAGTCACTTCTCCATAATTTAAAAATCCAATAGCAGAATTTTAACGTTTCAGTAATAGGTATTCTGCTTACCTTTCAGTTGATCAGGCGCCTGTCGGAGAAGTCCCAAGAAAAAAAGGTCTCACGCTCGCCGGCGCTCCCTCACGTTCGCTGACGTGGTTAACTTTTCCTTATTCCCACGTTCGCTGACGTGTTTTAACTTTTCCTTATTCCCACGTTCGCTGACGTGTTTAACTTTTCCTTATTCCCACGTTCGCTGACGTGTTTCGATAACCGCGACTCCACGTTCGCCGACGTGTTTTAGAGTCCGCGGCTGGCCTTAACCCATATGTCTACGCAGTCTCCTCCCTGGTTCACGGACGGAGTTATCGGCCTTAACCCCTATCTGTCTACGCAACCGACTCACGGACTGGGTCACCAAAACTGTTAGACTATAAATATTTTACCTGACTCCAATTCCTTAACTCTGTAGTCTCCAGTCTAACAATGGAGCGTGTTCAGCATCGGAGGAGACAAACCAGGGTTGAGCGAGTTTATCCACAGATGATTTATTCCATTCAAATTGATTCATACAGAGCTCCGGGTCTCCCTCCCATAGAATAAGCCCGCTGAGTGTTGATGTCCCAAAGCGGAGGATGGAAAAGACATTGTCCAAACCCGCGTTTGCCCAGTTATAGTCCAACAAAAATGCATATTCATTCGCTGATTAATAATGAGATGTGGGCTGGTCCAGGGCTGCTGTGAGGGGTGGGTTTCTCTGGGCTCCACATCTTCCAGCCTTGAATCCACATCATCCAGACCTCTGTCTCCGCTGGTCCTATAAAGTCCCGACCCTCTGCCCTGCTCTTTGTTCCTCTGCCCTTTGAAGTCCTCCATCTGGTCTCTTATCAGTGTGAATCCCACCTTGAAATAAGAATCTCAGGAAGAGCCTTTTGTTAACATTGTAGTCGAGGAGTCTCGGACCCATCCTTCTGTTCATATTGTAATTGAGTTGGGAACAAGAGCTGAACCCTTCAGTGGCGATACTAAAACAAGACCGCCACAAAAAGAATGAGTAAAATGTGATATCAAAATGAAACAGCCATACTAAAAAGAATGAGTAAAATATGTCAGATTCTTCACCTGATAATCACGTTTTGGCCAAGTATGATAGTTTTCATTGTAACTTAATTTCTATCACTTTGAACGATGCCAAATAAAAAACTTACTTGAATTGGACGATTTTACACTATATACACAGTAACTGTGTCTCTGACAGTTTGTTTGGCAGCAGGGGAACTTTTCAGTTTTTATTGCCTTAATGTACTTTTCATACCCTGAAAATCACGTTTTGGCCAAGTATGATTGTTTTCATTGTAACTTAATTTTTATCAATGAGAATGATGCCAAATGGATAACTTACTTGAATTGGACGATTTTACACTATATACACAGTAACTATGTGTCTCTGACAGTTTTTTTTTGCAGCAGGGGAATATGTAAGATTAGACAAAGTATCTTTGCAAATGCTTGTTCATATTGTATAAGTTTTTGTGAGTATAACAGCATTGTAGTCATCCTTACGGCTGACATAGCAGCATAAACACCCAACTGTCTGACTGAATAAACAATCTTAGTCTTGTGATTGGGGTGACATGTCAGCACAAATATTCAACTGTCTGACACTGATCAATTACTTTTTGCCCTGCAAATGACTGAAATGTATCTGTCCAAAGTCCTAGTGACAACTGTCAGTTTTTCCTGTATTTAAGACACACACACTGGTCATTCGACTAGAGTTTCAGGAACATCGCGTTGAACAGGACCCTACTGTAGGAACTCTCACTGTCCACTTTGCAGTCTGGTAATAAACCAATTGGTCCGGGACCAATGAAAGTAGAACAAGAATTAGCAAAGGCATTATAGTCTTGGTCTGTTAATAGAGTCAGGGACTTAACTAAGACAAAGTCAGGGACTTTTGGTCTTTGTGTGTTCAGAGATATTGGGTTAATCACAAAGTGGAGATCAATTTCGGGTAATTTAGAAAATAATTGTTGTTTAAACTATTAAGTAAGTGATTAATATGGGTCAGAAAGCAACAAAAGGGATGGGTTTATTGTCAGACTGCAAAATGAAAATCGGAGAGTTACCGGGACGAGATATCATGGTCCAGCTTGGGCTAAGCCTAGTGGCCACCCAAAATGGCCTCCGACCCAGGGAATTACAGACCAAAAATATCTTCCACACCACCACATCTAACAGCTTCTACTCTCTCGACATTGTCGGGAATGATTCTGCCAAGGTAGCTGAAAGTCTAAGAGAACAGTCTGAAGATATCTGCCCAGCAGCCCCAGGACAGGAACAACAAACATGGCCATTACATGTCACCCTGAAGTTCATGGGAGACCGGACGACAAGTGGTTAAACCAATTCTCACAGTTGCCCACTCAACGAATCATAATTAACCACGTATATGCAAATGACCTAATGGACAACCCATTGCCCCCCGGACACATTGCCTATGGGGATGGATCATCATCAAAAATCCTGGATGGAGAAAAACACAACGTATATGCCGTGGTGACTCAAAAAGACAACCTCAGGACAGGACGACTCCCCGGCGACTGGTCTGCACAAGCCGCAGAAATAGTGGCACTGACAGAGGCATGTAGACTATTCCTAGAACAAGACGTGACGGTGGAAAGACACAGCCCAATCCCTGCTGAATTCCTAAGAGAAATGCAAAATCATTCCCCAGAAAAAGAGAAACTGCAATGGGAAACAGAAGGAGCCACTCAACACAAGAACGGACTCTATGCAGTAGAAAACAAGCCATGCGTGACACGATCATTGTTTGAAGTAATTGCCAAATTGAGCCATGGGAGGAGCCATGTCTCAACAGGAGGGATGATCAGTACAGTACAACAAACAATGCATGTTCCCAGAGGTCTCCAAACTTACCTCAATTATTTTGCAGAAACTGTCTAAACTGCTGTAGACACAACTCTCAAGGCAATGAACAACCCAAGCATGGAACAAGGCAAACAGGAACATATCCCTTCGAGCTTCTGAACATGGATTTCATCAAACTGAACCAAAGTGCTGGACTCGTCGAACAAACCATTAGAACAGTAAAACTCAGACTCAGAAAAACCATGGAAGATACAGGAAAACCATGGCAAGAATGCCTGAGCCTGGTAGAAACGTACATGAGAATCATTCCAACAGCACAGGGATGCACACCATTTGAGGCAGTGAACGACAGACCCTTCCACTTAACAATGTGGGAAAAAGATCTGGTGGTAGAAGAGAAAAGAGAAACAGATTCCCTCACTAAGTGGTTATGCAAAATGTTCCAAGAAAGAACTGTGATGAATGCAAAATAATCTGCCGACATCTTCTCTGTCTCCCACAGAGGAGGTCCTGTCCCCAGGAGACCTGGTACTCGTCAAGGTGATAAAAAGAAAGTGCTGGTCTTCTCCACGTTGGGACGGACCTCACCGTGTGATTTTGGCCATCATCATCACCGCTCTGTGTTCAACCACATGGAGGGAACGTACCAGAACCTTGGTACATTCCCACTGGAGGAGAATGCCCCACTAGCTGGTTCAGGAAACGATCAGGGACCCCAGATCTGCATCCCATTAACCAAGACACCAATCGTCGTTCAAGTACCTTTGCTCAGCCTACAGCTTACTCACTTGGGATTACACAGGACTGACTCCAGTTATTTTTATTGGTACCTACAAGCTCCCAGAGTCTGAATGGTCTGGCCAGACACCTTGGACCAGGTCCTCCTCCATACAGGCTACAAAACCATCACATGGCCCCTTTCCAAAGAAGCTACCACCATGACCGCTAACTTCACCAAGTTAGCCACCACCATCAAAGATGGTAAACATATGCTAGACCTTACGACCAATATCCAACAAAAAGGCTGCATCAACCTATGCCTCCGACCAGACCGACCAGGAAAAGGCCCCCTCTTTACTATCACCATCCGCACTACTAGTCCAGCCATGGTCCCAAAAGTGATTGGTGTGAACCCCTTCGTACAACCATCCGCCACACGCCTACTCAAAATCCGTCCGGCAGGAACACCTAAGCCTGAGTAGATACACCTTATTCTCGCCCATGTCCAAACACAGCAAGAAAACGACTACAACCTGATGATGAGGAACAGTTGGTACAGATACACCGCACTCACAGCCCGCGGCACAACCAATGAGTTGTTATGTCTGTTCCCTCTTGCCTACTGCCGTAGCCCAACCACAGCTATGGGCCAACCGACAGAACGAAGAACTCGCCACCCTCACCTACAACTGTATTCTGGGTAATTTGAGAGAATCCTTCCAGCAAAGCTCGACCGCCTACATACCATGGTCGCAGTACCATTAGCAGCTACAGTCAATACCGCAACGTATGTCCAGTGCAAACACCGAACAGACTGTTATCCATCCTGTTTCAACTTCAGCGGACCGGATCCGAAGACCCCTTTAGACCAAGTTCACGTCACCAGGTGTGCCGAGATCAGACACATTCCTTCCCAATCATGGACAGTACTGGACCAAATATGGTGGATCTGCGAATGGCAAGTGTATATGATCATCCCCACCAATACAACTGGGCTCTGTGTCCCTACATCTGCATCCGAACACACGTACGTTCTAACAGCAGACTCGATTCCAACTGTCGACGCCAACCCACATCTACCCACCAGGCGTCAACGACGGAGCTTTGATTTCTTCCCCCATGATTCAGTTTGGGGCTCGGATGTCCCCCTCTAATACAAACAATGGTCAGTCCCCTCCAAAATCATGATGGCGGTGTTCCCCAGGGTAGGAACAGCGAAGAACACCCTACGTCTGGAAACCATTGACTACAGATTCCAGGCCCGACACTAATCAATTACTTGTTTCCCTGCAAATGACTGAAACGTATCTGTCCAAAGTCTTAGGGACAACTGTCAGTTTTGCCTGTATTTAAGACACACTCACTGGTCATTCGACTAGAGTTGAAGTAACATCGCAGTGAACAGGACCCCACTGTAGGAACTCTCACTGTCCACTTTGCAGTCTGGTAATACATATTTTCTATTTAAATTTATCTCACTCTTTCTTAGCCTGCTCCTGAAGTTGTATTTTCAGACCTAACAAACATTTCAGTTTTTTTGCCCTAATGTGCGTTTCATGCGCAGAAAATCATGTTTTGGCCAAGTATCCTAGTTTTCACTATAACTTAACCTAACCCTAACCCTAACCCTAACTTTCATCACTTAGAATGATATCAAATGAAAAACCTACTTAATTTGGATGATTATACACTATATACACAGTAACTAAGTGTCACTGACAGTTTGTTTCGCAGCGGGGGAACATTTCAGTTTTTATTGCCTTAATGTGCATTTCATGCGCTGAAAATCACGTTTTGGCCAAGTATCATAGTTTTTACTATAACTTAACTTAACCTAACCCTAACCCTAACCCTAACCCTAACCCTAACCCTAACCCTAACTCTAACCCTAACCCTAACCCTAACCCTAACCCTAACTTCCATCACTTAGAATGATATCAAATGAAAAACCTACTTAATTTGGACGATTATACACTATATACACAGTAACTATGTGTCACTGACAGTTTGTTTCGCAGCAGGGGAACATTTCAGTTTTTTTTGCCTTAACGTGCATTTCATGCGCTGAAAATCACGTTTTGGCCAAGTATCATAGTTTTCACTATAACCTAATTTCTAGCACTTAGAATGATGCAAAATGAAAAACTTACTTGAATTGGACAATTATACACTATATACACAGTAACTATGTGCCTCTGACAGTTTGTTTCGCAGCAGGGGAACATTTCAGTTTTTATTGTCTTAACGTGCGTTTCATGCGCTGAAAATCACGTTTTGGCCAAGTATCATAGTTTTCACTATAACTTAATTTCTATCACTAAGAATGATGCTAAATGCAAAACTTACTTGAATTGGACTATAATACACTATATACACAGTAACTATATGTCTCTGACAGTTTGTTTCGCAGCAGGGGAACATTTCAGTTTTTATTGCCTTAACGTGCGTTTCATGCGCTGAAAATCACGTTTTGGCCAAGTATCATAATTTTCACTATAACTTAATTTCTATCACTTAGAATGATGCTAAATGCAAAATTTACTTGAATTGGACGATTTTACACTATATACACAGTAACTATGTGCCTCTGACAGTTTGTTTCGCAGCAGGGGAACATTTCAGTTTTTATTGCCTTAACGTGCGTTTCATGCGCTGAAAATCATGTTTTGGCCGAGTATGATAGTTTTCACTATAACTTAATTTCTATCACTTAGAATGATGCTAAATAAAAAACTTACTTGAATTGGACGATTTTACACTATATATACAATAACTATGTGCCTCTGACATTTGTTTCGCAGCAGGGGAACATTTCAGTTTTTATTGCCTTAACGTGCGTTTCATGTGCTGAAAATCACGTTTTGGCCAAGTATCACAATTTTCACTATAATTTAATTTCTATCACTTAGAATGATGCTAAATGAAAAACTTACTTGAATTGGACGATAATACACCATATACACAGTAACTATGTGTCTCTGACAGTTTGTTTCGCAGCAGGGGATCATTTCAGTTTTTATTGCCTTAACGTGCGTTTCATGCGCTGAAAATCACGTTTTGGCCAAGTATCATAATTTTCACTATAACTTAATTTCTATCACTTAGAATGATGCTAAATGCAAAACTTACTTGAATTAGGCGATTTTACACTATATACACAGTAACTATGTGCCTCTGAATGTTTCTTTCGCAGCAGGGGAACATTTCAGTTTTTATTGCTTTAACGTGCGTTTCATGTGCTAAAAATCACGTTTTGGCCAAGTATCAGAATTTTCACTATAACTTCATTTCTATCAATTAGAATGATGCTAAATGAAAAACTTACTTGAATTGGACGATTTTTCACTACATACACAATAACTGTGTCTCTGACAGTTTGTTTGGCAGCAGGGGAACTTTTCAGTTTTTATTGCCTTCATGTACTTTTCATGCCCTGAAAATCAATTTTTGGCCAAGTATGATTGTTTTCATTATAACTTAATTTCTAGCTTGAGAATGATGCCAAATGGATAACTTACTTGAATTGGACGATTTTTCACTTTATACACAGTAATTATGTGTCTCTGACAGTTTGTTTGGCAGCAGGGGAACATGTGAGATTAGACAAAGTATCTTTGCAAATGCTTGTTCATATTGTATACGTTTTTGTGAGTATAACAGCATCATAGTCATCCTTATGGCTGACATGTCAGCATAAACACCCAACTGTCTGACTGAATAAACAATCTTAGTCTTGTGATTGGGGTGACATGTCAGCACAAATACTCAACTGTCCGACACTGATCAATTACTTTTTGCCCTGCAAATGACTGAAATGTATCTGTCCAAAGTCCTAGCGACAACTGTCAGTTTTTCCTGTATTTGAGACACACACACTGGTCATTCGACTAGAGTTGCAGGAACATCGCGTTGAACAGGACCCTACTGTAGGAACTCTCACTGTCCACTTTGCAGTCTGGTAATAAACCAATTGGTCCGGGACCAATGAAAGTAGAACAATAATTAGCAAGGGCTTTATAGTCTTGGTCTGTTAATAGAGTCAGGGACTTAACTAAGACAAAGTCAGGGACTTTTGGTCTTTGTGTGTTCAGAGATATTGGGTTAATCACAAAGTAGAAATCACTTTCGGGTAATTTAGAAAATAATTGTTGTTTAAACTATTAAGTAGGTGATTAATAAGGGTCAGAAAGCAACAAAAGGAATGGGTTTATTGTCAGAATGCAAAATGAAAATCGGAGAGTTACCGGGACGAGATATCATGGTCCAGCTTGGGCTAAGCCTAGTGGCCACCCAAAATGGCCTCCGACCCAGCGAATTACAGACCAAAAATATCTTCCACACCACCACATCTAACAGCTTCTACTCTCTCGACATTGTCGGTAATGATTCTGCCAAGGTAGCTGAAAGTCTAAGAGAACAGTCTGAAGATATCTGCCCAGCAGCACCAGGACAGGAACAACAAACATGGCCATTACATGTCACCCTGAAATTCATGGGAGACCGGACGACAAGTAGTTAAACCAATTCTCACAGTTGCCCAATGTTAGACTATAAATATTTTACCTGACTCCAATTCCTTAACTCTGTAGTCTCCAGTCTAACAATGGAGCGTGTTCAGCATCGGAGGAGACAAACCAGGGTTGAGCGAGTTTATCCACAGATGATTTATTCCATTCAAATTGATTCATACAGAGCTCCGGGTCTCCCTCCCATAGAATAAGCCCGCTGAGTGTTGATGTCCCAAAGCGGAGGATGGAAAAGACATTGTCCAAACCCGCGTTTGCCCAGTTATAGTCCAACAAAAATGCATATTCATTCGCTGATTAATAATGAGATGTGGGCTGGTCCAGGGCTGCTGTGAGGGGGGGTTTCTCTGGGCTCCACATCTTCCAGCCTTGAATCCACATCATCCAGACCTCTGTCTCCGCTGGTCCTATAAAGTCCCGACCCTCCGCCCTGCTCTTTTGTTAACATTATAGTTGAGGAGTCTCAGACCCATCCTTCTGTTCATATTGTATTTGAGTTGGGAACCAGTGGCGACTCTAAAACAAGACCGCCACAACAAAAGGAATGAGTAAAATGTGATATCAAAATGAAACAGCTATACTAAAAAGAATGAGTAAAATATGATATCAAAATGAAACAGCTATACTAAAAAGAATGAGTAAAATATGTTATATTCTTCATTCCCTCTCTTGGTCTCCTAAAGAGACCACATCAACAACACCACACAGGTTAGTGTCAAATGAAATGTAAAACTATATCAGTATAAAAACAAAGAAGCACTACATTAGTATTTCCATGAACACGTGCCCAGCGGGGGGTCCAGAGGGGTCAGTTTGGCGCAACTGGACATACTGACCTCTAGGGCCTGGTCCCACTGCTTTATCGATCAGTCGAGTGACTAGAGTACGAGCTAAGGGGAAGATACAACAGCTACAGAGAATAAGCAGAGTAATGAGCACTCCAGCAGATATGAGGATGTTGCCTATCAAACCTTTCCAGGCACCAAAATAATCCATCCATTGGTCCCAGATTGAGGTGTCCACACCTGACTGATCGGCCATCTTATTAGTCAGGGTTCGGAGGCCTTCTAAAGCTTTGGTGAGACGTCCATTTGGAGCAGTGTTATTAGGAATGAAAGTACAACAGGCATCACCAAAGATAGCACACACACCACCCTTCTCAGCCAATAACATGTCTAATGCTATACGATTTTGGAAGGCCATGAGGGATGTTGCCGCTAGCTGGTCACGTACCGCCTCTAACGACTCAACCGTGTAATTGCCAAGTCGCTGGACATTGTAATGAATATAATTGATGCGATCAACATTTTTGTTGGGAGTTACCCAAATTAGAATACTTTCGAATCCCGCTGAAACCTGATTAGCAAGTTTATACTAATTAGGAACGCCACGGGGGACGCCTATGGCGTCAATATAGGTGGGATCGGAGTTACCCATCCAGGTGTGTGGTGCTCTCTTTTGGCGATGCAAGACCTCCTTCAGGTTTGGAGGTAACCTTATTTCAGCTGTGAGATTCACTGAGGAAACAGAAACAGGAAGTAACAGAGACACCACAGAACACACACCCGCAGCATTTGTGGGCAATCTATCATACAACTTATCACTTCCACACCATAACCAGATGTCAGCTCGGGATAAGGGGTATGGTACCGGAAAGAACATGTTTGATACACACCAGTCAGACGGAATGCTTCCCAATGATGTTCCAGTCCCTTGTAATTTGAGGCAGGTAAAATTTTGGCGTGCTACATATTTGTCAAAAATTGTTTTTTCTTTGTTCTCTCGGGTAAGTGGGAATATCGAATCGTATTTAGAGCACTTAAAGGTTGGATTGGTGTTTTTTAGGAGGTCCACAATACATTCTTTATCAATTGGGGCCGAAATGATACGGAGTACGGGTCGGGCACCCATACATACGAGACAATCATTTCGGGTTTCGCTGGCAGCTTGTTCCGCCATTAACAGCCAATTGTTAGATAACGCTGAAACACCTGTAGTCATTCTAAACCACTCGTCCACTGATGGTTTGCCATGAATTATCTGGACTATACTCGATCTAGGGGATACAAATGACGGAATCACCTTGCCGGTTGTCGCCTGAGTAATATTGGGGTTTTTACATATCCCCACTGACCAGCATGGATCGTTGTCCGAACACCATACAACAGGTTCAGGAAGCTACACTTTGTGGACGATGAAGTCCAGTCCCCCTCCCTCCACAGAGGTAAAGTGCCTTCCGACTCATTTATCCTGAGATACAAACCAGAATTATCAACAGAAAAATTTGAAACCCTCTTTTGCCATTCTTTAGCTGTTTTTGACCAGCCATAAGTACCAGGTGACCAGCGGGTCGACTGATCCATTACAAAGGTGTGTGCCCAATTACCCCCTGTGTCCTGGTACGGCCTAGCATCAATATACCATTGGTATCTGTTTCCCATTTCCATTATTTGTTGAGTATAACGCTGCATATGGAATAAACATGCGAATTTCGAACGTACCGTTGTAACAAAACCATAGCCTATTGTCATATAATAATTAATTGAAAAGATTATTGCTCAGCAAGCAATACCATAAAACTATAGGGAACTCTTTTATATTGGGTTTGACGTCTCCATATGGTTTCAATTGAGACTAAACCATCTTACAAAGGATTAGGATAACCTACCAGACAAGGGAAAATACGATGGGATCTAACAACTCCCTCAATCACCATTCTTTTGGGGAAAAGTGTTTTTACAAATGAAAAAACGTGTCCTACTTGGCAAGAAAAAAAAATATTGAAACAGTGTTTATCCTGTTACGCAGTAAATAGGAAGTCAATTTTTCCACTGTTTAATCATTTTACCTGCTTAAACCTTACAGGGCATGGTCTGAAGCTGGGGGCGATAAATGAGACGTGGTGTACCGGCGTTTTAAAACAAGCTACACCCCTGATACCACGTTCTTGCCTATGGTGGCGGGGTGGTAGATAAATTATACGACTCCTGCCAAAACGCGGCAGGACTAGGTACTTTGGTCTCACTGCTCTTACCGGTGTCTGTTTTTCCATCCACAGTGGAGGAGATACAATTGGCGGCTCAGAATTCGGAGGTGAAGGGTCGACCCTCCCGACATCGTCGAGAGGCATGGAGGGAAGGAGATCCAACATACATTGATGCGATTGGCATCCCCCGGGGCGTACCAGATGAGTATAAGCTGGCTAATCAGATCGCAGCAGGTTGGGAGTCCATCTTCCTTCTAATCACCCCAAACAAAAATGTGGATAGAATAAATTACTTACATTACAATGTCCAAAACTTGGAAATTATGTTAAACAGGGATTTGTGGCCATGAAGGAACAACTGGCAGCTACCAGTCTGATGGCGTTCCAGAATCGCATAGCGGTGGATATGATCCTTGAAACAGGGGGCGTGTGTGCAATGTTTGGAAAACAATGTTGCACCTTCATACCGAACAACACGTCACCCAGTGGATCTCTCACCAGGGCCATTACTGGCCTGCAAACACTGAACCGCAATATGCAAGAGCATTCTGGAGTAGATACGTCCGCATTGTCAGATTGGTGGGATAAGACCTTTGGAAAATATAAAGATTTGGCTACATCCTTCATGGTGACTATTGGCACAATAACCGCTATCCTAACATTGTGTGGGTGCTGTATTATCCCCTGTTTGCGCTCCTTGCTAAGCCGACTTATAAATACTGCAATTGCCCCTACAAATTCTAAAGTACATGAGTTGTATCTTATGGGACGGTTTGGGGAAAGCAGTGAGGTCCAGGAGTACGGTAAATCCGAGGACCAATTGGACGAATATAATTATGTTCTTTCTCTTTCAGACCAGCCATGGGAGTAAGGAGTAGGCGGGAAAAATCACAGGCACCCGACATTACCATTTAGTGATTACTAAGAAATGACTAATAACATACATAATATAAAAACGGGGGAATGTTGGGTTTATTCTGTTTTACTATTATAATAGTTATATTAATTCATTTCTTTATTAAATCATTCTCTTTCTATTCTCTGTATTAATTCATTACTTTGTTAAATCATTCTCTTTCTGTTTTCAAAAGTGTTGCGAGGTCACGAGTATTGCCAAGTCATCTTTAACCTGGACGGCCTGTTCCAGGATGGTTATAAAAACAATCCACCCAATCTGGGTCCTTGAGATTTGGTGGGCCCTTGGTGACGAGGCCAGGGCTATTCGGCCAATAACAAGAATGTTGTTATCGTTATGTAACCGTGCACTTCGGGTTTTTCTGTATGTAACCATTATATGATTATGATTATATTATATGATTCATTAGGTCAAGGAGGTTGTATAATTACTCTAATCTAAATGTTGTTAGGTCTAGTCTCCTGTTTTAGTTATTAGTAAAAAACTTTGATTGTTATTGTAGTCCCAGATGTTGTTTTTACTCATACGTGATGTAATGATCAACAACTCTGTAACTTGTTTTGATTCATGACCATAAGAGTGGGACGAAAACGTCTATTCGGTGAGACGTTCGGAAGTTGTAAGGTGACACTTGCTGACTCTCCCCTTCGGAGGCTTTTATCTGTTGTATCCATTTCTATTTAATTAAATGTCAATAATTGAATAAGATGTCTGCCTGCAGTTATTGATAATTACGGACGAAGGTAATTATTAATGAACCTAATAATTTAGCATCATTCTAAGTGATAGAAATTAAGTTATAGTGAAAACTATGATACTTGGCCAAAACGTGATTTTCAGCGCATGAAACGCACGTTAAGGCAATAAAAACTGAAATGTTCCCCTGCTGCGAAACAAACTGTCAGAGACACATAGTTACTGTGTATATAGTGTATAATTGTCCAATTCAAGTAAGTTTTTTATTTGGCATCATTCTAAGTGATAGAAATTAAGTTATAGTGAAAACTATGATACTTGGCCAAAACGTGATTTTCAGCGCATGAAACGCACGTTAAGGCAATAAAAACTGAAATGTTCCCCTGCTGCGAAACAAACTGTCAGAGACACATAGTTACTGTGTATATAGTGTATAATTCTCCAATTCAAGTAAGTTTTTCATTTAGCATCATTCTAAGTGATAGAAATTAAGTTATAGTGAAAATTATGATACTTGGCCAAAACGTGATTTTCAGCGCATGAAATGCACGTTAAGGCAATAAAAACTGAAATGTTCCCTGCTGCGAAACAAACTGCCAGAGGCACATAGTTACTGTGTCTATAGTGTAAAATCATCCAATTCAAGTAAGTATTGCATTTAGCATCATTCTAAGTGCTAGAAATTAAGTTATAGTGAAAACTATGATACTTGGCCAAAACGTGATTTTCAGCGCATGAAACGCACGTTAAGGCATTAAATACTGAAATTTTCCCATGCTGCGAAACAAACTGTCAGAGGCACATAGTTACTGTGTATATAGTGTATAATTGTCCAATTCAAGTAAGTTTCTCATTTTGCATCATTCTAAGTGCTAGAAATTAAGTTATAGTGAAAACTATGATACTTGGCCAAAACGTGATTTTCAGCGCATGAAATGCACATTAAGGCAATAAAAACTGAAATGTTCCCCCGCTGCGAAACAAACTGTCAGTGACACATAGTTACTGAGTATATAGTGTATAATCGTCCAAATTAAGTAGGTTTTTCATTTGATATCATTCTAAGTGATGGAAGTTAGGGTTAGGGTTAGGGTTAGGGTTAGGTTAAGTTATAGTGAAAACTATGATACTTGGCCAAAACGTGATTTTCAGCACATGAAACGCACATTAGGGCAAAAAAACTGAAATGTTTGTTAGGTCTGAAAATACAACTTCAGGAGCAGGCTAAGAAAGAGTGAGATAAATTTAAATAGAAAATATGTATTACCAGACTGCAAAGTGGACAGTGAGAGTTCCTACAGTGGGGTCCTGTTCACTGCGATGTTACTGCAACTCTAGTCGAATGACCAGTGAGTGTGTCTTAAATACAGGCAAAACTGACAGTTGTCCCTAAGACTTTGGACAGATACGTTTCAGTCATTTGCAGGGCAACAAGTAATTGATTAGTGTCGGGCCTGGAATCTGTAGTCAATGGTTTCCAGACGTAGGGTGTTCTTCGCTGTTCCTACCCTGGGGAACACCGCCATCATGATTTTGGAGGAGACTGACCATTGTTTGTATTAGAGGGGGACATCCGAGCCCCAAACTGAATCATGGGGGAAGAAATCAAAGCTCCGTCGTTGACGCCTGGTGGGTAGATGTGGGTTGGCGTCGACAGTTGGAATCGAGTCTGCTGTTAGAACGTACGTGTGGTCGGATGCAGATGTAGGGACACAGAGCCCAGTTGTATTGGTGGGGATGATCATATACACTTGCCTTTCGCAGAGCCACCATATTCTGTCCAGTACTGTCCATGATTGGGAAGGAATGTGTCTGATCTCGGCACACCTGGTGACGTGAAGTTGGTCTAAAGGGGTCTTCGGATCCGGTCCGCTGAAGTTGAAACAGGATGGATAACAGTCTGTTCGGTTGTTGCACTGGACATACGTTGCGGTATTGACTGTAGCTGCTAATGGTACTGCGACCATGGTATGTAGGCGGTCGAGCTTTGCTGGAAGGATTCTCTCAAATTACCCAGAATACAGTTGTAGGTGAGGTTGGCGAGTTCTTCGTTCTGTCGGTTGGCCCATAGCTGTGGTTGGGCTACGGCAGTATTCAAGAGGGAACAGACATAACAACTCATTGGTTGTGGCACGGGCTGTGAGTGCGGTGTATCTGTACCAACTGTTCCTCATCATCAGGTTGTAGTCGTTTTCTTCCTGTGTTTGGACATGGGCGAGAATAAGGTGTATCTACTCAGGCTTAGGTGTTCCTGCCGGACGGATTTTGAGTAGGCGTGTGGCGGATGGTTGTACGAAGGGGTTCACACCAATCACTTTGGGGACCATGGCTGGACTAGTAGTGCGGATGGTGATAGTAAAGAGGGGGCCTTTTCCTGGTCGGTCCGGTCGGAGGCATAGGTTGATGCAGCCTTTTTGTTGGATATTGGTCGTAAGGTCTAGCATATGTTTAACATCTTTGATGGTGGTGGCTAACTTGGTGAAGTTAGCGGTCATGGTGGTAGCTTCTTTGGAAAGGGGCCATGTGATGGTTTTGTAGCCTGTATGGAGGAGGACCTGGTCCAAGGTGTCTGGCCAGACCACTCAGACTCTGGGAGCTTGTAGGTACCAATAAAAATAACTGGAGTCAGTCCTGTGTAATCCCAAGTGAGTAAGCTGTAGGCTGAGCAAAGGGACTTGAACGACGATTGGTGTCTTGGTTAATGGGATGCAGATCTGGGGGCCCCTGATCGTTTCCTGAACCAGCTAGTGGGGCATTCTCCTCCAGTGGGAGTGTACCAAGGTTCTGGTACGTTCCCCCCATGTGGTTGAACACAGAGCGGTGATGATGATGGCCAAAATCACACGGTGAGGTCCGTCCCAACGTGGAGAAGACCAGCACTTTCTTTTTATCACCTTGACGAGTACCAGGTCTCCTGGGGACAGGACCTCCTCTGTGGGAGACAGAGAAGATGTCGGCAGATTATTTTGCATTCATCACAGTTCTTTCTTGGAACATTTTGCATAACCACTTAGTGAGGGAATCTGTTTCTCTTTTCTCTTCTACCACCAGATCTTTTTCCCACATTGTTAAGTGGAAGGGTCTGTCGTTCACTGCCTCAAATGGTGTGCATCCCTGTGCTGTTGGAATGATTTTCATGTACGTTTCTACCAGGCTCAGGCATTCTTGCCATGGTTTTCCTGTGTCTTCCATGGTTTTTCTGAGTCTGAGTTTTACTGTTCTAATGGTTTGTTCGACGAGTCCAGCACTTTGGTTCAGTTTGATGAAATCCATGTTCAGAAGCTCGAAGGGATATGTTCCTGTTTGCCTAGTTCCATGCTTGGGTCGTTCATTGCCTTGAGAGTTGTGTCCACAGCAGTTCAGACAGTTTCTGCCAAAAAAATTGAAGTTTGGAGACCTCTGGGAACATGCATTGTTTGTTGTACTGTACTGATCATCCCTCCTGTTGAGACATGGCTCCTCCCATGGCTCAATTTGGCAATTACTTCAAACAATGATCTTGTCACGCATGGCTTGTTTTCTACTGCATAGAGTCCATTCTTGTGTTGAGTGGCTCCTTCTGTTTCCCATTGCAGTTTCTCTTCTTCTGGGGCATGATTTTGCATTTCTCTTAGGAATTCAGCAGGGATTGGGCTGTGTCTTTCCACCGTCACGTCTTGTTCTAGGAATAGTCTACATGCCTCTGTCAGTGCCACTTTTTCTGCGGCTTGTGCAGACCAGTCGCCGGGGAGTCATCCTGTCTTGAGGTTGTCTTTTTGAGTCACCACGGCATATACGTTGTGTTTTTCTCCATCCAGGGTTTTTGATGATGATCCATCCCCATAGGCAATGTGTCCGGGGGCAATGGGTTGTCCATTAGGTCAGTTGCATATACGTGGTTAATTATGATTCGTTGAGTGGGCAACTGTGAGAATTGGTTTAACCACTTGTCGTCCGGTCTCCCATGAACTTCAGGGTGACATGTAATGGCCATGTTTGTTGTTCCTGTCCTGGTGCTGCTGGGCAGATATCTTCAGACTGTTCTCTTAGACTTTCAGCTACCTTGGCAGAATCATTCCCGACAATGTCGAGAGAGTAGAAACTGTTAGATGTGGTGGTGTGGAAGATATTTTTGGTCTGTAATTCCCTGGGTCGGAGGCCATTTTGGGTGGCCACTAGGCTTAGCCCAAGCTGGACCATGATATCTCGTCCCGGTAACTCTCCGATTTTCATTTTGCAATCTGACAATAAACCCATCCCTTTTGTTGCTTTCTGACCCATATTGATCACCTACTTAATAGTTTAAACAACAATTATTTTCTAAAAAACCCGAAATTGATCTCTACTTTGTGATTAACCCAACATCTCTGAACACACAAAGACCAAAAGTCCCTGACTTTGTCTTAGTTAAGTCCCTGACTCTATTAACAGACCAAGACTATAAAGCCCTTGCTAATTCTTGTTCTACTTTCATTGGTCCCGGACCAATTGGTTTATTACCAGACTGCAAAGTGGACAGTGAGAGTTCCTACAGCAGGGTCCTGTTCAACGCGATGTTCCTGCAACTCTAGTCGAATGACCAGTGTGTGTGTCTTAAATACAGGAAAAACTGACAGTTGTCAATAAGACTTTGGACAGATAAATTTCAGTCATTTGCAGGGCAGAAAGTAATTGATCAGTGTCAGACAGTTGAGTATTTGTGCTGACATGTCACCCCAATCACAAGACTAAGATTGTTTATTCAGTCAGACAGTTGGGTGTTTATGCTGACATGTCAGTCATAAGGATGACTACGATGCTGTTATACTCACAAAAATGTATACAATATGAACAAGCTTTTGCAAAGATAATTTGTCTAATCTTACATGTTCCCCTGCTGCCAAACAAACAGTCAGAGACACATAGTTGCTGTGTATATAGTGAAAAATCGTCCAATTCAAGTAAGTTATCCATTTGGCATCATTCTCATGGCTAGAAATTAAGTTATAATGAAAACAATCATACTTGGCCAAAACGTGATTTTCAGGGCATGAAAAGTACATTAAGGCAATAAAAACTGAAAAGTTCCCCTGCTGCCAAACAAACTGTCAGAGACAAAGTTACTGTGTATATAGTGTAAAATCGTCCAATTCAAGTAAGTTTTGCATTTAGCATTATTCTAAGTGACTTAATTTCTATCACTTAGAATGATGCTAAATGAAAAACTTACTTGAATTGGACGATAATACACTATATATACAGTAACTTTGTGCCTCAGACAGTTTGTTTCGCAGCAGGGGAACATTTCAGTTTTTATTTCCTTAACGTGCGTTTCATGCGCTGAAAATCACGTTTTGGCCAAGTAACATAGTTTTCACTATAACTTAATTTCTATCACTTTGAATGATGCTAAATGCAAAAGTTACTTGGATTGGACGATTTTACACTATATACACAGTAACTATGTGCCTCTGACAGTTTGTTTCGCAGCAGGGGAATATTTCAGTTTTTATTGCCTTAACGTGCGTTTCATGTGCTGAAAATCACGTTTTGGCCAAGTAT
Organism: Stigmatopora nigra; assembly: GCF_051989575.1. Classification (NCBI taxonomy): domain Eukaryota; kingdom Metazoa; phylum Chordata; class Actinopteri; order Syngnathiformes; family Syngnathidae; genus Stigmatopora; species Stigmatopora nigra. The sequence goes on from NW_027551609.1 coordinate 387,187, forward strand.
CACAATTTTCACTATAACTTAAATTCTATCACTTAGAATGATGCTAAATGAAAAACCTACTTGAATTGGACGATTTTACACTATATACACAGTAACTATGTGCCTCTGACAGTTTGTTTCGCAGCAGGGGAACATTTCAGTTTTTATTGCCTTAACGTGCGTTTCATGCACTGAAAATCACGTTTTGGCCAAGTGTCATAATTTTCACTATAACTTAATTTCTATCACTTAGAATGATTCCAAATGAAAAACTTACCCGAATTGGACGATTTTACACTATATACACAGCGACTTTGTGCCTCAGACAGTTTGTTTCGCAGCAGGGGAACATTTCAGTTTTTATTGCCTTAACGTGCATTTCATGCGCTGAAAATCACGTTTGAGGTCCTGTCCCCAGGAGACCTGGTACTCGTCAAGGTGATAAAAAGAAAGTGCTGGTCTTCTCCACGTTGGGACGGACCTCACCGTGTGATTTTGGCCATCATCATCACCGCTCTGCGTTCAACCACATGGGGGGAACGTACCAGAACCTTGGTACACTCCCACTGGAGGAGAATGCCCCACTAGCTTGTTCAGGAAACGATCAGGGGCCCCCAGATCTGCATCCCATCAAACAAGACACCAATCGTCGTTCAAGTCCCTTTGCTCAGCCTACAGCTTACTCACTTGGGATTACACAGGACTGACTCCAGTTATTTTTATTGGTACCTACAAGCTCCCAGAGTCTGAGTGGTCTGGCCAGACACCTTGGACCAGGTCCTCCTCCATACAGGCTACAAAACCATCACATGGCCCCTTTCCAAAGAAGCTACCACCATGACCGCTAACTTCACCAAGTTAGCCACCACCATCAAAGATGGTAAACATATGCTAGACCTTACGACCAATATCCAACAAAAAGGCTGCATCAACCTATGCCTCCGACCGGACCGACCAGGAAAAGGCCCCCTCTTTACTATCACCATCCGCACTACTAGTCCAGCCATGGTCCCCAAAGTGATTGGTGTGAACCCCTTCGTACAACCATCCGCCACACGCCTACTCAAAATCCGTCCGGCAGGAACACCTAAGCCTGAGTAGATACACCTTATTCTCGCCCATGTCCAAACACAGGAAGAAAACGACTACAACCTGATGATGAGGAACAGTTGGTACAGATACACCGCACTCACAGCCCGCGCCACAACCAATGAGTTGTTATGTCTGTTCCCTCATGCCTACTGCCGTAGCCCAACCACAGCTATGGTCCAACCGACAGAACGAAGAACTCGCCAACCTCACCTACAACTGTATCCTGGGTAATCTGATAGAATCCTTCCAGCAAAGCTCGACCCCCTACATACCATGGTCGCAGTACCATTAGCAGCTACAGTCAATACCGCAACGTATGTCCAGTGCAACAACCGAACAGACTGTTATCCATCCTGTTTCAACTTCAGCGGACCGGATCCGAAGACCCCTTTGGACCAAGTTCACGTCACCAGGTGCGCCGAGATCAGACACATTCCTTCCCAATCATGGACAGTACTGGACCAAATATGGTGGCTCTGCGAATGGCAAGTGTATATGATCATCCCCACCAATACAACTGGGCTCTGTGTCCCTACATCTGCATCCGACCACACGTACGTTCTAACAGCAGACTCGATTCCAACTGTCGACGCCAACCCACATCTACCCACCAGGCGTCAACGACGGAGCTTTGATTTCTTCCCCCATGATTCAGTTTGGGGCTCGGATGTCCCCCTCTAATACAAACACTGGTCAGTCTCCTCCAAAATCATGATGGCGGTATTCCCCAGGGTAGGAACAGCGAAGAACACCCTACGTCTGGAAACCATTGACTACAGATTCCAGGCCCGACACTAATCAATTACTTGTTGCCCTGCAAATGACTGAAACGTATCTGTCCAAAGTCTTAGGGACAACTGTCAGTTTTGCCTGTATTTAAGACACACTCACTGGTCATTCGACTAGAGTTGCAGTAACATCGCAGTGAACAGGAGCCCACTGTATGAACTCTCTGTCCACTTTGCAGTCTGGTCATACATATTTTCTATTTAAATTTATCTCACTCTTTCTTAGCCTGCTCCTGAAGTTGTATTTTCAGACCTAACAAACATTTCAGTTTTTTTGCCCTAATGTGCGTTTCATGCGCAGAAAATCATGTTTTGGCCAAGTATCCTAGTTTTCACTATAACTTAACCTAACCCTAACCCTAACTTTCATCACTTAGAATGATACCAAATGAAAAACCTACTTAATTTGGATGATTATACACTATATACACAGTAACTATGTGTCACTGACAGTTTGTTTCGCAGCGGGGGAACATTTCAGTTTTTATTGCCTTAATGTGCATTTCATGCGCTGAAAATCACGTTTTGGCCAAGTATCATAGTTTTCACTATAACTTAATTTCTAGCACTTAGAATGATGCTAAATGCAATACTTACTTGAATTGGATGATTTTACACTATAGACACAGTAACTATGTGCCTCTGACAGTTTGTTTCGCAGCAGGGGAACATTTTAGTTTTTATTGCCTTAACGTGCGTTTCATGCGCTGAAAATCACGTTTTGGCCAAGTATCATAGTTTTCACTATAACTTAATTTCTAGCACTTAGAATGATGCTAAATGCAATACTTACTTGAATTGGATGATTTTACACTATAGACACAGTAACTATGTGCCTCTGGCAGTTTGTTTCGCAGCAGGGGAACATTTCAGTTTTTATTGCCTTAACGTGCGTTTCATGCGCTGAAAATCACGTTTTGGCCAAGTATCATAATTTTCACTATAACTTAATTTCTATCACTTAGAATGATGCCAAATGAAAAACTTACTTGAATTGGACAATAATACACTATATACACAGTAACTATGTGTCTCTGACAGTTTGTTTCGCAGCAGGGGAACATTTCAGGTTTTATTGCCTTAACGTGCGTTTCATGCGCTGAAAATCACGTTTTGGCCAAGTATCATAGTTTTCACTATAACTTAATTTCTATCACTTAGAATGATGCTAAATGCAAAACTTACTTGAATTGGACTATTTTACACTATATACACAGTAACTATGTGTCTCTGACAGTTTGTTTCGCAGCAGGGGGACATTTCAGTTTTTATTGCCTTAACGTGCGTTTCATGCGCTGAAAATCACGTTTTGGCCAAGTATCATAATTTTCACTATAACTTAATTTATATCACTTAGAATGATGCCAAATGAAAAACTTATTAAATTATAAAATTTGATGATATTAAACTATGTATAGAGAGACATTTGTGTCTCTGACAGTTTTACACAGTTTTACAAGTTATGACTCCAGACTCTTAATTTACAATTCTGCCTTTATGGATACATTGCATCACCACCCCTTGAGTGGATCACTTACCTCTCACTGTCTTTCACTTACCTTCATTCAGCATGTAGGTGTCAGATCACCTTGTACCTAATGTCTATTCATATTACCTCACCCGAAGTTATTACACAGAAGGGATTGTGTTGTGTTACCCCAAGTTTAGAGTCCCAACGGATGTGGGAAACTTACAGCGTCTGTCTGCCAGAGAGCAGCAGCTGGAACCGATTGTGACCAGGGTGGCATGGGTCCCTGATCATGTCCCTGGCTCTGCTGAGGTAACGAGGGCTGGCAATGTCTTCCAGTGAGGGCAGAGTAGCCGACGTTCTTCTGCGTAGTGGTGATACCTTTCTAAATAGCCTTTTTGTCTTCTGCCGTTCTTCCCGCGTACCACCAAATGTGCTTTTTATGTGCTGATAAGCACGTTTTGGTCGAATATGAAAGTTTTCAAGTGTGCACTTGACCCAAGATGACCTGGAGAGTGACAGTTACTCCTGAAGTTGAACCTCTTTTCATCGCACAATACAAGGAAAAAATTGCAAACCCTGTTAGCCAGCCTTTCTTATATTTCTCGAGGCGAACAAACAATTGCAAGGCCAACTAGTTAGTCTTTCTTACATTCCACCATCATTTAATTCAATTGTAAAACCAGTTTGGCTAGTCTACCTTGCATTCTACGATCTTAAAAAACAAAGTTAAACCAGTATGACCACATGGTGCGACAAGAATAAACAATTATTAAGCCAGTTAGCCAGTCCATCCCACAATTCCCTCCTTTTGTGTCTGTGAAAATATCGAAATATTGAAGTGGCTGTTTCCATGGGCCTGAGAAGAACCAGTCAAGACATCCTCGTTGTGGAACCGGATCTCCGGTCACAGCTCTCTGCATGTTCCTAATAGCCTGCAGGGCATCATGGACCGAGCAGGACATGCCGGCAGGGATGAAGGGGCAGCACGAGTCTCCCACCATGAAACACACACAGCCCCGCTGGGTGGCCACTCCGTCAAGAGCAGGGCAGCCCTGGAAAATCACCTGGGCCATAGCGGCTACCCAGCCTGACTGATGCGCCGACACAGGCCCGGAACCTGCCTTCAATGGTCTTCAAATGCAGGGCGTTCCTTGCCGCTCCCACTCAAGGGAACTGAGCCATTACGATTTTGGATGAGACTGACCAGTATTTGTGTTTGAGGGACACATCCGAGCCACACACTGGATCATGGTCGTGAGCTCCGTCAATAATGTGCCCAAATGAAGGTCATTGATTCGGGAATAACAGAACTTCTGAAGATCCCTAGATGATTATTTTTATACATAATAATCAAAAATACATCCCCATCGTCAATGGATACAATTATTCGGGTAAATTCACCAACCAGAACAGACTGGGCCTGGTTCTAATACAACCACTATTTTAATCGCAGAATGCCTGTTTTGGACACTGTTTATGGTGGGAAAATAGCTCCAGAACCATCCTGGATCATTATTTTTACACAGAATAGTGAACATACATCCATCTACACATTCAACACTAATTATGGGTAGAAGCACTAACCAGAACCGATTGGGCCCGGTTCTAATACGACCACTATTTTAATCGCAAAATGCCTGTTTTGGACAATGTTTATGGTGGGAAACATTATTTTTATAGAAAATAGTGAAACTACATCTACCTACTCAATCAACACAAATTCTGGGTAAATACACCAACCAGAACCGATTGGGCCTTGTTCTAATACAACCACTATTTTTATCGCAAAATGTTTTGGACACTATTGACGGTGGGAAATATTCCCAAAACATCCCTGCATCTTTAATTTTACACATAATAGTGAAAATGCATCCATCCACACAATTGACACTAAATCTGGGTAAAAGCGGCAACCAGAACCGACTGGGCCTGGTTCTAATACGACCTCTTTTTTAATCGCAAAATGCCTGTTTTGGACAATGTTTATGGTGGGAAACATTATTTTTATAGAAAATAGTGAAACTACATCCACCCACTCAATCAACACAAATTCTGGGTAAATACACCAACCAGAACCGATTGGGCCTTGTTCTAATACAACCACTATTTTTATCGCAAAATGTTTTGGACACTATTGACGGTGTGAAATATTCCCAGAACATCCCTGCATCTTTAATTTTACACATAATAGTGAAAATGCATCCATCCACACAATTGACACTAAATCTGGGTAAAAGCGGCAACCAGAACCGACTGGGCCCGGTTCTAATTCAACCACCGTGCAAAATAAAGATCCATTGGAGGTTTTTGATTCTTGTGTAAAAAAAGCCCCAAAACATCCCTACATGATTATTTTTAAACAGAATAGTAAAATATACATCCCCATCCTCTTTGGACACAAGTTTCGGATATAAACAGCAACCAGAACCGAGACTACCCAGTTATAATGCAACTATCCATCGTTCCTGCCTGCCTAAAATCTGCCACCATCATTCCTGTCCCCAAAAAGGCCAACCATCTGCAGCTTGAACGATTACAGGCCTGTTGCTCTCACGCCTGTGATCATGAAGTGCTTTGAAAAGTTGGTGGCCCGACACATCAGAAGGACAATCCCCCCCTCAGTTGACCCTCACCAGTTTGCTTATAGAGAAAACAGGTCCACTGAGGATGCTATCGCTGTGGCTCTTCACACAGCACTGAGCCACCTGGAGCACCGGGGGAACTATGTGACGATGCTTTTCATAGACTATAGCTCAGCCTTTAACACCATCAAGCCGGACATCCTGAAAGACAAACTCTACCACCTTGGACTATCCTCTTCAATCTGCTGCTGGGTAAAGAACTTCTTGACTGGTCGACCACAAACTGTCAGAATGGGTCCACACCTCTCTTCCGCCATTACACTGAACACTGGCTCACCACAAGGCTGTGTACTGAGTCCTGTCCTGTACTCCTTGTACACATACGACTGCACACCAGCCCACCAGTCAAACTCTATCATCAAATTCGCCGATGACACCACTGTGATCGGACTCATCTCAGGCGGGGATGAGTCAGCTTACAGAGACGAGGTCGACAAACTGTCTTCTTGGTGCTCGGCGAACAATCTTACACTAAATACCGCAAAGACTAAAGAAATAATCCTGGACTTTCGCAAGCGCAGCACAGACCTGGCCCCACTCCTCATTAACGGAGTATGTGTAGACAGGGTCCAATCCTTCAAATTTCTGGGAGTCCATGTCACGGATAGGCTCTCCTGGTCCACAAACACCACAGTGTTAGTAAAGAAGGCCCAGAAACGACTCCACTTTCTCAGGGTACTGAGAAGGGACAAATTGGACACCAAGCTTCTGGCAACCTTCTACAGAGCCACTGTGGAGAGCATCCTGACTTACGGCATTACAGTGTGGTATACCGGAAGCACGGCAGCAGACAAAAAAGCCATACAGAGGGTGATAAACACTGCCCAGAAGATCGTCGGCTGCTCTCTGCCATCACTAGAAGACATTGCCAACCCCCGATACCTTAGAAGAGCCGGGTCCATTGTTGGAGACCCATACCACCCTGGACACGGCCTGTTCCAGTTGCTTCCATCTGGCAGACGCTACAGGTCCTACAAAGCACGGACAAACAGGCTCAAGGACAGCTTTTTCCCAACAGCCATCAGGTCTCTGAACCTGCAGCAACACGTGACGTGACGACTACACATATCCCTACTATGAAATTAAGTCAAGTCGAAATGAAGTAACAGGAAGGTCGTTTGGCGCAGATCTGCCTTCCAAAGGCTGACTGAGGGAGGGTAAGTATAAAGACTGAGAGGTAAGTGATCCACCTTATTCTTGTTGGCATCGGTGAGGCATCTTGCAGTCGCCGCAAAATGGCGCTCAAGGCGGAGAGCTAACAAGTATGAATATGTCATAAATAAATGTCATAAATGTGTCTGGCCTGGGAAGACGAACTTGTGGAGAAGCACTATACAATTTCGTCATACGCTGCTGAGGGTATGATGACTACTAGGCTTTTTGTCAAGTCAATGATGACCACAATGCCTATGTCTGATTTTCATTTTTTCATTTTTTCAACTACTATTTTTTATCACAAAATGCATGTTTTGGAGACTATTTATGGTAGTAAATACCCCTAGAACCATCCTGGATCTTTATTTTTAGACAGAATAGTGAAAATACATCCACCTACACAATCAACACTAACTCTGGGTAAAAGCACCAACCAGAACCGACTGGGCTTGGTTCTACTACAACCAACATGCAAAATAAAGTGCCCAAATGGAGGTCATTTATTCGGGCATAGAAGAACTTCTGAACATCCCTAGATGATAATTTTTATACAGAATAGTCAAAAATACAACCCCATTCCTATTGGACACTTCTTATTCATATTATTACCTCTTCGACTGTATTTCCTAGGCTTGTCTTAATTTTACTGCAGAAACCACACAAACACCATACAACATTTACAACATATTCGGACTCAGGACGACGTGAAAAAAGCCGTAGACGGCATCACGTCGTACAAAATAGACGTGGGGGAATTTGTCGTGCAGATGGAAGATATTAGACGGTCATATCACTTAAATGGAGTAGAAACGCAGCAGATTTGGATGGCCGCGTTAAAAGGTGATTGGCATGCTATTAGAGGAGATTGGGATCCAAAATCAAAGTGTGGACCATTTGCTCATGATAGCCGTGAATTGCAAATAAGAGTGCGTGAGCTGATAGAGCGTGCCACGAAAAAATTTAAAACAAAAGCAAATTATACTGCGATTGGTACAGCTAAACAAAAAGATAATGAGGCTTTTGATGAATATTTAATCAGGATGTCTGCTTGTTTTAAAGTCAACAGTGGCATTCCTGAGGATAACACGGTGGGCAGCCTTTATCAAGAGCAACTAAAAAATGTGTTACACGCTGTTGGGTTTATTCTGTTTTACTATTATAATAGTTATATTAATTCATTTATTTATTAAATCATTCTCTTTCTATTCTCTGTATTAATTCATTACTTTGTTAAATCATTCTCTTTCTGTTTTCAAAAGTGTTGCGAGGTCACGAGTATTGCCAAGTCATCTTTAACCTGGACGGCCTGTTCCAGGATGGTTATACAAACAATCCACCCAATCTGGGTCCTTGAGATTTGGTGGGCCCTTGGTGACGAGGCCAGGGCTATTCGGCTAATAACAAGAATGTTGTTATGGTTATGTAACCGTGCTTTTCTGTATGTAACCATTATATGATTATGATTATATTATATGATTCTTAGGTCAAGGAAGTTGTATAATTACTCTAATCTAAATGTGTTAGGTCTAGTCTCCTGTTTTTGTTATTGGTAAAATACTTTGATTGTTATTGTAGTCCCAGATGTTGTTTTTACTCATACGTGATGGAATGATCAACAACTCTGTAACTTGTTTTGATTCATGACCATAAGAGTGGGACGAAAACGTCTATTCGAGGAGACGTTCGGAAGTTGTAAGGTGACACTTGCTGTAACGCTCCCCTTCGGAGGCTTTTATCTGTTGTATCCATTTCTATTTAATTAAATGTCAATAATTGAATAAGATGTCTTCCTGCAGTTATTGATAATTACGGACGAAGGTAATTATTAATGAACCTAACACACGCTAATTCAAATCATGCCCTCCGGGAATGGATTGAGAAATATTGGGTAGATAGGCCCACGGGCACGCTTGACCAATACGTAAATCAAGCGTTGCATGCAGAAGGGGTGCTAAAGAAAAACGGTAAAAAACATGGGGGGCCGTCCTCTGCGGGGGAAGAAATGTTTTACCAAGAAAGAGAAGGACATAAAAAGTTTAACAAAATTAACTGGAGAAAAGATGGGGGTAAGTTAAATAAATATCGGAGATTTAAAAGTAATGCATGCTGGATTTGTGGAAGAACTGGGCACATTTCGCGGGATTGCCCAGACAACAGAGCCTCTAGGGCTGGGACTCAATCAGCAAGGCCTGGCGTAGGGCCAGGGCCCAGTGGGACAACTGGTGGGGTCCAGTCTAGGGGAGTGGAGCTAAATTTAGCGGAAATACTGACACTTGATTCAATTAAACCTGAAATTACATTGTTTGTGAATGGGGTACGTTTAACATTTTTGTGTGATACTGGAGCTTGTAAAACTGCAATTACACAGGATGTTCCGGGAATTAAATTTATGAAAAATAAGGTTTATGTGGCGACAGCTGATGGGCAGGTTGCTACTGCTTCAGAGACGTTTCCGGTTAGGATAAGGGATCCGGAAGGGGAAACATGTAAAATGTCGGTGTTGGTGGTAAAAGAGTGTCCTGTCAATTTACTGGGTAGGGATGGACTATTACAATTGGGATTGGCGTTAGTACCCTCCGCTAGTGGAAATATGGTGGTTAAAAGGCGAAAGGAAATTAATTGTGGCCAATTAAATGTTTTGCATGTAGAGCAACCTGCTTTCTTTTACTATACTCTGGATGTGTCTAATAATACGCCGGCTTGTGTGGGAAACAGTTTGTTATCTACAGCTGCTAGTTTGATTGAGACGCGGCAGAGTGTGGCGAGCATAAACTCCCTCCATGTTATAATGTGGTACAAAATGACGGAGGGGCCTGACGAAATTTATGAAAACAAATTGAGACGAGTCACGCCGTCTGAAATTAAATTGGAATATATGTACACGGACGGAATTTCTACAGTTTTGGCAGGGGTTGAGTTGTCAAGGGAATATAAGACTCTTTTTCTCGAGTGGGGAACTCCACACATTGTATTATGCAAGCCACATAATCAGGGAAAGGAGGTGATACGTGACTTTATACAAACAGCCCGCGAGACGAGTGATTGGATAATGTTGGATACAGGTCTTGAGTATAGCGAAAGTACGGAAACATACAGAAAGGCAGTGTTTCAGACTGTGGGGGTGAATGTGAATGTGGGAATTTACCTGCTATGACTATCACAAACAACTAAGGAAGTATATCTACTATCGGAAGAGGAGGAGGAGTTGTTAGCAACAGTCCCTCCTGAAATATGGTCAAAAGGACCTTCCGATGTAGGGCTCGTTAAAGGGGTAATACCTGTAGTAATTAGACCAAAAAGTGAATTTAGGCCATGTATACGACAATATCCACTAAAACCTGATGCCTTAAAAGGAATAAGTCCGGTAATTGAAGATTTATTAAGGGCGGGAGTGATAATTGAATGTGATGATTCACCCTGTAATTCCCCAATTTTTCCAGTAAAAAAGGCGGCTCCTTCTGTGGGATGGAGAATGGTTCAGGATTTACAAGCGGTAAACTCTGCAGTAATTCAACGCGTGCCGTGTGTGCCAGATCCACACACACTTCTGAATAATTTGGATCCAGAGGCAGCATTTTTTACGGTAATTGACATAAGTAATGCTTTTTTCTCCATCCCATTAGATCGAGATAGTCAATATTGGTTTGCGTTTACGTTTGGTAGGAAAAAATATACTTTTACAAGATTACCACAAGGATACTGTGAAAGCCCCACGATATATTCACAGATAATGAGTAGCAGTGTAGCAAGATTCCAGCCACCGGGGGGCAGCCAGATTATTGTGTATGTGGATGATGTGCTTGTGGCGTCGCCTAGTGTGGAAGTGTGTAAAAAGGACACTGTGACATTGATAAGGCACCTGGCGTCGGAGGGCCACAAAATAAGCAGAAATAAATTGCAGTTTTCTAAAGAACAAGTGAAATATTTGGGACATAATCTGGTGAAAGGTGGGAAAAAGATTTTGGATGACAGAAAGAGGGTGGTGTTGGAAGCACCCAAGCCGCTAACTAAAAGACAAATCATGTCATTTTTGGGTCTTACTAATTACTGCAGGACGTGGGTTCCAAATTATGCAGAAATTGTTTCCCCCCTTTCTAAATTAATGAATGAAGATGGGTTAAAAATGAACTCGGCTCTGAATTGGACGGCAGAGGCTGAGAATGCGTTTTGTACAATAAAACAGATGCTAGTTACTAGTGGGATTTTGGCGTTACCTAATTATAATAAACCCTTTGTGCAAATGGTGGACTGTAGTGGACACCACGATAGGTGAACGCAAAGTACTGTCTGGCTGAAGGATGCAAAGGTACACAGAAAAAGGCGTTAGCTAGATCAATACAAGTAAACCATTGATACACTGGACTGAGCGAAGTCAACATTCTATGGGGGTCGGGTACTGGTAGGATCGGAGTCAGCGTCGCGTCGTTCACAGGTCGAAGGTCATGTGCCATACGGTAACTCTGTCCATCCGCCTTAAGTACTGGTCGCAATGCCGTGTTCCATCGTGAGTTAGAAAGTTCTATCACACCTGCGTCCCACAGTCCACCTAGAGTGTCTTCCATACCTTTGTCCGCATCTGGAGTCCATCTATATTGTGGCCTGTGGATGATGGCACTCTCATCTATTTTTAACATTACAGGTGGAATTTTAACACAATGTCCTACATCAAATGGTCCTGATGACCACAATGTGTCCGGAATAGTTTTCAGAAACTCCTCTGTCTGGTGGTGATCAGTCAATTCCCTACCATGTTCTCGAGTCAAGATTTGTTCCTCCAAAATGGAGGAGTTTATCAATGGGGCATGTGGGTCAATCTGATAAGAGTCATGCAATTTGGAATAAGTCAGCCCTGGTAGGTCAGTGGACTGCCAGTCAGTGACTTTAAGAAGTTTCTTGACCATGGGACCGAGTTGACGAGCTTCGTGACCATAAGACAGAGCCAAAGAAATGTGGGGGTCGGCTGTATCCGACATTTTGTACCACACTTTTTGCGATTCGTCCAAATCAACATATGAAGCTACGCCTTCTGGACCCACAAATATTTTGGTGGATTTCAATTGCCAGGGTGTTCCAAGAACCTTCTGAAAACGGTCTCGATAGACTAAGTCATCTTCTGTGTCATAAAACAAAGTACAATGAAAGTCATCCTTGGGCGGATGGTAAGGCCGGAGTGAATCAATGAATGATTTCCACTGGTGATAAACAAACAACAGTCCCCCAGTGGCCGGAGTTTCAGGCTCAAGACATGACCAATAGATTGTTGCTACCTCGGTGTCTTGTTGCAAGGGACACATCAACCATTGTCCACATGTTCGTACTGGTTGCGAACACGGAATCTTTGCACCATTTGGTAAAGTCACTGTGAGGCCATCCGGCCCACATAAGATGGTAGCTCCAATAGACATCAACAAGTCTCTTCCCATTAAATTCACAGGTGTTTGGGGTGAATGGACGTAGGAATGAAATAGAGTCTGTTTTAGGTGGGGTATTTCCGTTTGCAGCGGTCTGGTAATAGGCAGAGCTTGAGGAGATCCCGAGAAGCCGACCAAAGTTATGGTTGAAGAGGAGAGACAACCGGCTGTGAGCGGCATGTTCAAAGATGAGTATGTTGCTCCCGTGTCCACCAAAGCTGATGTTTGGACGCCGTTGATTCTCATATGAAGCATTGGGTCTGCCGTTCCCCTGCTTACCGAGCCTCTCGGGCACCCCTATTCGGAGTGTGGAGGATCCCATGGACTGTGAGGATCATCTCCACCCTGGTAATATTGTCCAGTTGACTGAGCTGGCTGCTGTGACCGCCATGGTCTGCCAGTGCCTCTTGCTCCTCCGCGCGTGGGCCGCTGTTGATGTGGTGGCCCCCCCTGTTGTGTTGGGGGTTGCCGCGGGTACTGTCGCTGACTGGGACACTCATGTCTCCAGTGTCCAGGACGGCCACATGTAAAACAGTTGTCTTGTTGGCCCGGTCTCGAGTACCCTTTTCCCCGGCCACCAGAGAAACCACCCGTGCGACCACCGTATCCATCATGGAACTGACCACCATCTCGAGCCCGACCATGGCCCTGGAACATCTGGGCAGATTGGTTTGTCTTTTCCTGTTTAGATTTTTTGGATTCACTATAAAATTTGGAAAGTTGTAATTTTACCAGAGCAGAATTCATATTTAGCGACTCGGCTTTTTCTTTTACCTTCTCGTTATCATACATCTTACAATGGTGATTCAGGTGACGTTTAAACCTTGGTTCATCACCAGTCAACAAGTCAGGGTCCTTTTTCAACTCCTTTTTCACAGGTTCTGGAAGACCCTCGACAACAGCTGTTCGGAATAAGAGGATATTATCTAATCTGCCCGATGGGTGTCGGCCGGTACTATCTATCCAGGCATTAATGCACTTTTCATAGTGTACCGGACCTCCCACTCCATCGATGTATGGAAACACGGTTGGAGCCATGTCATGGGATCTTGGGAAGGTATTTTTAATTGCCGTAAATAAGGCGCCCGATACCTGGGACAATGGGGTTTCGTGTGGGTACCTGATAGTTTCTGCTTCCTCCTCTATCATTTGTAATTGATGATGAGAGCAGGAAGCTGATATGGCCTGTCTCATGTCACCAAGCGCACAATTCTGTCCGCTCATTAGGGCCAAAAACTTCATCAGCCATGTACTTCCTCCATTTGCCATTGGAGGGAGTTGGTCAGCCAATGTAGCCACATCTCTAAGACCAAGAGGTTCAAATATCATTTCTGCTCCCTGAGGGCGGAGGGGATACATACCTCCAGATGTAGCTTGTACCCGCTTTGCGCTGGGCTTTGGTTTTGGCGCGGCAGTCTTGTCTGGTGTCTCTTTTGCCCCATTGTTACGTGGGCGAAGGGCGTAATGAGATCCCAAATCTGGTAGAGCCTGTTTATACATGTCCACACTCTCATTCTCCTGTTCACCTGCAATGTCTGAATCATTATCTGAGTTATAGTCTGATTGTCGATTCACGTCCTCAAACAGTACAAGATTGTCAGTCAAGTCATCTTTTCCTTTTTTCCTACCTTTCTTTATTTCATTTTTCTGTCGAGTCCCTTTGGTCATTTCTTTTTCATCATTGTCCTCTCGGTCAGTCAAGTCAACTCAGGATCGTTCTGTCCTATCTTTCGCGTGTTCGAGATTACATGCTTTTCCTATGAGGCCTTTTGCCTCGGAGGACATAGCTTCCTCCTCATTCTCAACGTCAAGGATCAATCGTCCACCTAAAGTCACTATTGGTGCTTGTATGGGTATACCGTGAGGTTTTAATGGAGCTTTATTATTCAGTGGAGGCGCTGAAGGTACAAGAGTCAAAGTTGGTTCGATCTAGGTGGGGGCCCTCACCGCAGCCAAAGCTATTGACGCAATTACCAGGTTGTGTATTGCCAATCTATGCTGTTTCAACTCCTCCTCCTTTCTCAGTATCGACCCCCGCCTCCACCTCCACACCTCCTCTTTTCTCCTTCGGAGTTCCACCTCCTTAGCTGTGACGTCATGCTCTACTTTCCGCAAAGCAATGGACAAGTTATTCATATTCCATTCATGCTTTTGACCTACAAAATGTACATTTTCTATCAAAGTACTAAATTGTTTCACCAACTCGCGTCTTATTTTTGGTTGTTTTTTTAACTTGAACACCACTCAGAACCTGTGCTTCCACATCTGCATACAAAATTGTCAATTCATTCCATTCTCCACATTCTCCCGCACTCTCACATCTTTCCATTTTCACCAATTCAATCTAGATCAAGTCTCCGGATAAATTTGGAATTTTAGTATGTTCAATTCTAGGAATTATTGTTACTTTTTTTTTTTTTTTTTTTTTTTTAGAATCAATTCTAGGAATCAAACATCTGTGGACCCAGTCGTTTCCCTGCTGAAGACTTTAAAATAACTCCTGCATACAACTCTTTCCGGAATCTCTTGTTCCTTTGTTGCATACGACCGTTTTCTCTATCTCAAAACGACCGTTCTGGGATCGTCATTAGTTCCGACTCTAGATATATTACAACCTTTTCGGAATCTCCTATTCCCGATATCCCCTTTCTATAGTCACTTCTCCATAATTTAAAAATCCAATAGCAGAATTTTAACGTTTCAGTAATAGGTATTCTGCTTACCTTTCAGTTGATCAGGCGCCTGTCGGAGAAGTCCCAAGAGAAAGGTCTCACGCTCGCCGGCGCTCCCTCACGTTCGCTGACGTGGTTAACTTTTCCTTATTCCCACGTTCGCTGACGTGTTTTAACTTTTCCTTATTCCCACGTTCGCTGACGTGTTTAACTTTTCCTTATTCCCACGTTCGCTGACGTGTTTCGATAACCGCGACTCCACGTTCGCCGACGTGTTTTAGAGTCCGCGGCTGGCCTTAACCCATATGTCTACGCAGTCTCCTCCCTGGTTCACGGACGGAGTTATCGGCCTTAACCCCTATCTGTCTACGCAACCGACTCACGGACTGGGTCACCAAAACTGTTAGACTATAAATATTTTACCTGACTCCAATTCCTTAACTCTGTAGTCTCCAGTCTAACAATGGAGCGTGTTCAGCATCGGAGGAGACAAACCAGGGTTGAGCGAGTTTATCCACAGATGATTTATTCCATTCAAATTGATTCATACAGAGCTCCGGGTCTCCCTCCCATAGAATAAGCCCGCTGAGTGTTGATGTCCCAAAGCGGAGGATGGAAAAGACATTGTCCAAACCCGCGTTTGCCCAGTTATAGTCCAACAAAAATGCATATTCATTCGCTGATTAATAATGAGATGTGGGCTGGTCCAGGGCTGCTGTGAGGGGTGGGTTTCTCTGGGCTCCACATCTTCCAGCCTTGAATCCACATCATCCAGACCTCTGTCTCCGCTGGTCCTATAAAGTCCCGACCCTCTGCCCTGCTCTTTGTTCCTCTGCCCTTTGAAGTCCTCCATCTGGTCTCTTATCAGTGTGAATCCCACCTTGAAATAAGAATCTCAGGAAGAGCCTTTTGTTAACATTGTAGTCGAGGAGTCTCGGACCCATCCTTCTGTTCATATTGTAATTGAGTTGGGAACAAGAGCTGAACCCTTCAGTGGCGATACTAAAACAAGACCGCCACAAAAAGAATGAGTAAAATGTGATATCAAAATGAAACAGCCATACTAAAAAGAATGAGTAAAATATGTCAGATTCTTCACCTGATAATCGCGTTTTGGCCAAGTATGATAGTTTTCATTGTAACTTAATTTCTATCACTTTGAACGATGCCAAATAAAAAACTTACTTGAATTGGACGATTTTACACTATATACACAGTAACTGTGTCTCTGACAGTTTGTTTGGCAGCAGGGGAACTTTTCAGTTTTTATTGCCTTAATGTACTTTTCATACCCTGAAAATCACGTTTTGGCCAAGTATGATTGTTTTCATTGTAACTTAATTTTTATCAATGAGAATGATGCCAAATGGATAACTTACTTGAATTGGACGATTTTACACTATATACACAGTAACTATGTGTCTCTGACAGTTTTTTTTGCAGCAGGGGAATATGTAAGATTAGACAAAGTATCTTTGCAAATGCTTGTTCATATTGTATAAGTTTTTGTGAGTATAACAGCATTGTAGTCATCCTTACGGCTGACATAGCAGCATAAACACCCAACTGTCTGACTGAATAAACAATCTTAGTCTTGTGATTGGGGTGACATGTCAGCACAAATATTCAACTGTCTGACACTGATCAATTACTTTTTGCCCTGCAAATGACTGAAATGTATCTGTCCAAAGTCCTAGTGACAACTGTCAGTTTTTCCTGTATTTAAGACACACACACTGGTCATTCGACTAGAGTTTCAGGAACATCGCGTTGAACAGGACCCTACTGTAGGAACTCTCACTGTCCACTTTGCAGTCTGGTAATAAACCAATTGGTCCGGGACCAATGAAAGTAGAACAAGAATTAGCAAAGGCATTATAGTCTTGGTCTGTTAATAGAGTCAGGGACTTAACTAAGACAAAGTCAGGGACTTTTGGTCTTTGTGTGTTCAGAGATATTGGGTTAATCACAAAGTGGAGATCAATTTCGGGTAATTTAGAAAATAATTGTTGTTTAAACTATTAAGTAAGTGATTAATATGGGTCAGAAAGCAACAAAAGGGATGGGTTTATTGTCAGACTGCAAAATGAAAATCGGAGAGTTACCGGGACGAGATATCATGGTCCAGCTTGGGCTAAGCCTAGTGGCCACCCAAAATGGCCTCCGACCCAGGGAATTACAGACCAAAAATATCTTCCACACCACCACATCTAACAGCTTCTACTCTCTCGACATTGTCGGGAATGATTCTGCCAAGGTAGCTGAAAGTCTAAGAGAACAGTCTGAAGATATCTGCCCAGCAGCCCCAGGACAGGAACAACAAACATGGCCATTACATGTCACCCTGAAGTTCATGGGAGACCGGACGACAAGTGGTTAAACCAATTCTCACAGTTGCCCACTCAACGAATCATAATTAACCACGTATATGCAAATGACCTAATGGACAACCCATTGCCCCCCGGACACATTGCCTATGGGGATGGATCATCATCAAAAATCCTGGATGGAGAAAAACACAACGTATATGCCGTGGTGACTCAAAAAGACAACCTCAAGACAGGACGACTCCCCGGCGACTGGTCTGCACAAGCCGCAGAAATAGTGGCACTGACAGAGGCATGTAGACTATTCCTAGAACAAGACGTGACGGTGGAAAGACACAGCCCAATCCCTGCTGAATTCCTAAGAGAAATGCAAAATCATTCCCCAGAAAAAGAGAAACTGCAATGGGAAACAGAAGGAGCCACTCAACACAAGAACGGACTCTATGCAGTAGAAAACAAGCCATGCGTGACACGATCATTGTTTGAAGTAATTGCCAAATTGAGCCATGGGAGGAGCCATGTCTCAACAGGAGGGATGATCAGTACAGTACAACAAACAATGCATGTTCCCAGAGGTCTCCAAACTTACCTCAATTATTTTGCAGAAACTGTCTAAACTGCTGTAGACACAACTCTCAAGGCAATGAACAACCCAAGCATGGAACAAGGCAAACAGGAACATATCCCTTCGAGCTTCTGAACATGGATTTCATCAAACTGAACCAAAGTGCTGGACTCGTCGAACAAACCATTAGAACAGTAAAACTCAGACTCAGAAAAACCATGGAAGATACAGGAAAACCATGGCAAGAAAGCCTGAGCCTGGTAGAAACGTACATGAGAATCATTCCAACAGCACAGGGATGCACACCATTTGAGGCAGTGAACGACAGACCCTTCCACTTAACAATGTGGGAAAAAGATCTGGTGGTAGAAGAGAAAAGAGAAACAGATTCCCTCACTAAGTGGTTATGCAAAATGTTCCAAGAAAGAACTGTGATGAATGCAAAATAATCTGCCGACATCTTCTCTGTCTCCCACAGAGGAGGTCCTGTCCCCATGAGACCTGGTACTCGTCAAGGTGATAAAAAGAAAGTGCTGGCCTTCTCCACGTTGGGACGGACCTCACCGTGTGATTTTGGCCATCATCATCACCGCTCTGTGTTCAACCACATGGGGGGAACGTACCAGAACCTTGGTACATTCCCACTGGAGGAGAATGCCCCACTAGCTGGTTCAGGAAACGATCAGGGACCCCAGATCTGCATCCCATTAACCAAGACACCAATCGTCGTTCAAGTACCTTTGCTCAGCCTACAGCTTACTCACTTGGGATTACACAGGACTGACTCCAGTTATTTTTATTGGTACCTACAAGCTCCCAGAGTCTGAATGGTCTGGCCAGACACCTTGGACCAGGTCCTCCTCCATACAGGCTACAAAACCATCACATGGCCCCTTTCCAAAGAAGCTACCACCATGACCGCTAACTTCACCAAGTTAGCCACCACCATCAAAGATGGTAAACATATGCTAGACCTTACGACCAATATCCAACAAAAAGGCTGCATCAACCTATGCCTCCGACCGGACCGACCAGGAAAAGGCCCCCTCTTTACTATCACCATCCGCACTACTAGTCCAGCCATGGTCCCCAAAGTGATTGGTGTGAACCCCTTCGTACAACCATCCGCCACACGCCTACTCAAAATCCGTCCGGCAGGACCACCTAAGCCTGAGTAGATACACCTTATTCTCGCCCATGTCCAAACACAGGAAGAAAACGACCACAACCCGATGATGAGGAACAGTTGGTACAGATACACCGCACTCACAGCCCGCGCCACAACCAATGAGTTGTTATGTCTGTTCCCTCTTGCCTACTGCCGTAGCCCAACCACAGCTATGGTCCAACTGACAGAACGAAGAACTCGCCAACCTCACCTACAACTGTATCCTGGGTAATCTGAGAGAATCCTTCCAGCAAAGCTCGACCGCCTACATACCATGGTCGCAGTACCATTAGCAGCTACAGTCAATACCGCAACGTATGTCCAGTGCAACAACCGAACAGACTGTTATCCATCCTGTTTCAACTTCAGCGGACCGGATCCGAAGACCCCTTTGGACCAAGTTCACGTCACCAGGTGCGCCGAGATCAGACACATTCCTTCCCAATCATGGACAGTACTGGACCAAATATGGTGGCTCTGCGAATGGCAAGTGTATATGATCATCCCCACCAATACAACTGGGCTCTGTGTCCCTACATCTGCATCCGACCACACGTACGTTCTAACAGCAGACTCGATTCCAACTGTCGACGCCAACCCACATCTACCCACCAGGCGTCAACGACGGAGCTTTGATTTCTTCCCCCATGATTCAGTTTGGGGCTCGGATGTCCCCCTCTAATACAAACACTGGTCAGTCTCCTCCAAAATCATGATGGCGGTATTCCCCAGGGTAGGAACAGCGAAGAACACCCTACGTCTGGAAACCATTGACTACAGATTCCAGGCCCGACACTAATCAATTACTTGTTGCCCTGCAAATGACTGAAACGTATCTGTCCAAAGTCTTAGGGACAACTGTCAGTTTTGCCTGTATTTAAGACACACTCACTGGTCATTCGACTAGAGTTGCAGTAACATCGCAGTGAACAGGAGCCCACTGTAGGAACTCTCTGTCCACTTTGCAGTCTGGTCATACATATTTTCTATTTAAATTTATCTCACTCTTTCTTAGCCTGCTCCTGAAGTTGTATTTTCAGACCTAACAAACATTTCAGTTTTTTTGCCCTAATGTGCGTTTCATGCGCTGAAAATCATGTTTTGGCCAAGTATCATAGTTTTCACTATAACTTAACCTAACCCTAACCCTAACTTTCATCACTTAGAATGACATCAAATGAAAAACCTACTTAATTTGGATGATTATACACTATATACACAGTAACTATGTGTCACTGACAGTTTGTTTCGCAGCGGGGGAACATTTCAGTTTTTATTGCCTTAATGTGCATTTCATGCGCTGAAAATCACGTTTTGGCCAAGTATCATAGTTTTCACTATAACTTAATTTCTAGCACTTAGAATGATGCAAAATGAAAAACTTACTTGAATTGGACAATTATACACTATATACACAGTAACTATGTGCCTCTGAGTGTTTGTTTCGCAGCAGGGGAACATTTCAGTTTTTATTGCCTTAACGTGCGTTTCATGCGCTGAAAATCACGTTTTGGCCAAGTATCATAGTTTTCACTATAACTTAATTTCTAGCACTTAGAATGATGCTAAATGCAATACGTTATTGAATTGGATGATTTTACACTATAGACACAGTAACTATGTGCCTCTGACAGTTTGTTTCGCAGCAGGGGAACATTTCAGTTTTTATTGCCTTAACGTGCGTTTCATGCGCTGAAAATCACGTTTTGGCCAAGTATCATAGTTTTCACTATAACTTAATTTCTAGCACTTAGAATGATGCTAAATGCAATACTTACTTGAATTGGATGATTTTACACTATAGACACAGTAACTATGTGCCTCTGGCAGTTTGTTTCGCAGCAGGGGAACATTTCAGTTTTTATTGCCTTAACGTGCATTTCATGCGCTGAAAATCACGTTTTGGCCAAGTATCATAATTTTCACTATAACTTAATTTCTATCACTTAGAATGATGCCAAATGAAAAACTTACTTGAATTGGACAATAATACACTATATGCACAGTAACTATGTGTCTCTGACAGTTTGTTTCGCAGCAGGGGAACATTTCAGTTTTTATTGCCTTAACGTGCGTTTCATGCGCTGAAAATCACGTTTTGGCCAAGTATCATAGTTTTCACTATAACTTAATTTCTATTACTTAGAATGATGCTAAATGCAAAACTTAATTGAATTGGACTATTTTACACTATATACACAGTAACTATGTGTCTCTGACAGTTTGTTTCGCAGCAGGGGGACATTTCAGTTTTTATTGCTAACGTGCGTTTCATGCTCTGAAAATCATGTTTTGGCCGAGTATGATAGTTTTCACTATAACTTAATTTCTATCACTTAGAATGATGCTAAATGAAAAACTTACTTGAATTGGACGATAATACACTATATACACAGTAACTATAGGTCTCTGACAGTTTGTTTCGCAGCAGGGGAATATTTCAGTTTTTATTGCCTTAACGTGCGTTTCATGCGCTGAAAATCACGTTTTGGCCAAGTATCATAATTTTCACTATAACTTAATTTATATCACTTAGAATGATGCCAAATGAAAAACTTACTTGAATTGGACAATTATACACTATATACACAGTAACTATGTGTCTCTGACAGTTTGTTTCGCAGCAGGGGAACATTTCAGTTTTTATTGGCTTAACGTACGTTTCATGCGCTGAAAATCACGTTTTGGCCAAGTATCATAGTTTTCATTATAACTTAATATCTAGCCAATAGAATGATGCCAAATGAAAAACTTATTAAATTATAAAATTTGATGATATTACACTATGTCATTTGTGTCTCTGACATTTTTACACAGTTTTACAAGTTATGACTCCAGACTCTTAATTTACAATTCTGCCTTTATGGATACATTGCATCAGCACCCCTTGAGTGGATCTCTTACCTCTCACTGTCTTTCACTTACCTTCATTCAGCATGTAGGTGTCAGATCACCTTGTACCTAATGTCTATTCATATTACCTCACCCGAAGTTATTACACAGAAGGGATTGTGTTGTGTTACCCCAAGTTTAGAGTCCCAACGGATGTGGGAAACTTACAGCGTCTGTCTGCCAGAGAGCAGCAGCTGGAACCGATTGTGACCAGGGTGGCATGGGTCCCTGATCATGTCCCTGGCTCTGCTGAGGTAACGAGGGCTGGCAATGTCTTCCAGTGAGGGCAGAGTAGCCGACGTTCTTCTGCGTAGTGGTGATACCTTTCTAAATAGCCTTTTTGTCTGCTGCCGTTCTTCCCGCGTACCACCAAATGTGCTTTTTATGTGCTGATAAGCACGTTTTGGTCGAATATGAAAGTTTTCAAGTGTGCACTTGACCCTAGATGACCTGGAGAGTGACAGTTACTCCTGAAGTTGAACCTCTTTTCATCGCACAATACAAGGAAAACATTGCAAACCCTGTTAGCCAGCCTTTCTTATATTTCTCGAGGCGAACAAACAATTGCAAGGCCAACTAGTTAGTCTTTCTTACATTCCACGATCTTTTAATTCAATTGTAAAACCAGTTTGGCTAGTCTACCTTGCATTCTACGATCTTAAAAAACAAAGTTAAACCAGTATGACCACATGGTGCGACAAGAATAAACAATTATTAAGCCAGTTAGCCAGTCCATCCCACAATTTCCTCCTTTTGTGTCTGTGAAAATATCGAAATATTGAAGTGGCTGTTTCCATGAGCCAGAGAAGAACCAGTCAAGCCATCCTCGTTGTGGAACCGGATCTCCGGTCACAGCTCTCTGCAGGTTCCTAATAGCCTGCAGGGCATCATGGACCGAGCAGGACATGCCGGCAGGGATGAAGGGGCAGCACGAGTCTCCCACCATGAAACACACACAGCCCCGCTGGGTGGCCACTCCGTCAAGAGCAGGGCAGCCCTGGAAAATCACCTGGGCCATAGCGGCTACCCAGCCTGACTGATGCGCCGACACAGGCCCGGAACCTGCCTTCAATGGTCTTCAAATGCAGGGCGTTCCTTGCCGCTCCCACTCAAGGGAACTGAGCCATTAGGATTTTGGATGAGACTGACCAGTATTTGTGTTTGAGGGACACATCCGAGCCACACACTGGATCATGGTCGTGAGCTCCGTCAATAATGTGCCCAAATGGAGGTCATTGATTCGGGAATAACAGAACTTCTGAAGATCCCTAGATGATTATTTTTATACATAATAATCAAAAATACATCCCCATCGTCAATGGATACAATTTTTCGGGTAAATTCACCAACCAGAACAGACTGGGCCTGGTTCTAATACAACCACTATTTTAATCGCAGAATGCCTGTTTTGGACACTGTTTATGGTGGGAAAATGGCTCCAGAACCATCCTGGATCATTATTTTTACACAGAATAGTGAAAATACATCCATCTACACATTCAACACTAATTATGGGTAGAAGCACCAACCAGAACCGACTGGGCCTGGTTCTAATACGACCTCTTTTTTAATCGCAAAATGCCTGTTTTGGACAATGTTTATGGTGGGAAACATTATTTTTATAGAAAATAGTGAAACTACATCCACCCACTCAATCAACACAAATTCTGGGTAAATACACCAACCAGAACCGATTGGGCCTTGTTCTAATACAACCACTATTTTTATCGCAAAATGTTTTGGACACTATTGACGGTGTGAAATATTCCCAGAACATCCCTGCATCTTTAATTTTACACATAATAGTGAAAATGCATCCATCCACACAATTGACACTAAATCTGGGTAAAAGCGGCAACCAGAACCGACTGGGCCCGGTTCTAATTCAACCACCGTGCAAAATAAAGATCCATTGGAGGTTTTTGATTCTTGTGTAAAAAAAGCCCCAAAACATCCCTACATGATTATTTTTAAACAGAATAGTAAAATATACATCCCCATCCTCTTTGGACACAAGTTTCGGATATAAACAGCAACCAGAACCGAGACTACCCAGTTATAATGCAACTATCCATCGTTCCTGCCTGCCTAAAATCTGCCACCATCATTCCTGTCCCCAAAAAGGCCAACCATCTGCAGCTTGAACGATTACAGGCCTGTTGCTCTCACGCCTGTGATCATGAAGTGCTTTGAAAAGTTGGTGGCCCGACACATCAGAAGGACAATCCCCCCCCTCAGTTGACCCTCACCAGTTTGCTTATAGAGAAAACAGGTCCACTGAGGATGCTATCGCTGTGGCTCTTCACACAGCACTGAGCCACCTGGAGCACCGGGGGAACTATGTGACGATGCTTTTCATAGACTATAGCTCAGCCTTTAACACCATCAAGCCGGACATCCTGAAGGACAAACTCTACCACCTTGGACTATCCTCTTCAATCTGCTGCTGGGTAAAGAACTTCTTGACTGGTCGACCACAAACTGTCAGAATGGGTCCACACCTCTCTTCCGCCATTACACTGAACACTGGCTCACCACAAGGCTGTGTACTGAGTCCTGTCCTGTACTCCTTGTACACATACGACTGCACACCAGCCCACCAGTCAAACTCTATCATCAAATTCGCCGATGACACCACTGTGATCGGACTCATCTCAGGCGGGGATGAGTCAGCTTACAGAGACGAGGTCGACAAACTGTCTTCTTGGTGCTCGGCGAACAATCTTACACTAAATACCGCAAAGACTAAAGAAATAATCCTGGACTTTCGCAAGCGCAGCACAGACCTGGCCCCACTCCTCATTAACGGAGTATGTGTAGACAGGGTCCAATCCTTCAAATTTCTGGGAGTCCACGTCACGGATAGGCTCTCCTGGTCCACAAACACCACAGTGTTAGTAAAGAAGGCCCAGAAACGACTCCACTTTCTCAGGGTACTGAGAAGGGACAAATTGGACACCAAGCTTCTGGCAACCTTCTACAGAGCCACTGTGGAGAGCATCCTGACTTACGGCATTACAGTGTGGTATACCGGAAGCACGGCAGCAGACAAAAAAGCCATACAGAGGGTGATAAACACTGCCCAGAAGATCGTCGGCTGCTCTCTGCCATCACTAGAAGACATTGCCAACCCCCGATACCTTAGAAGAGCCGGGTCCATTGTTGGAGACCCATACCACCCTGGACACGGCCTGTTCCAGTTGCTTCCATCTGGCAGACGCTACAGGTCCTACAAAGCACGGACAAACAGGCTCAAGGACAGCTTTTTCCCAACAGCCATCAGGTCTCTGAACCTGCAGCAACACGTGACGTGACGACTACACATATCCCTACTATGAAATTAAGTCAAGTCGAAATGAAGTAACAGGAAGGTCGTTTGGCGCAGATCTGCCTTCCAAAGGCTGACTGAGGGAGGGTAAGTATAAAGACTGAGAGGTAAGTGATCCACCTTATTCTTGTTGGCATCGGTGAGGCATCTTGCAGTCGCCGCAAAATGGCGCTCAAGGCGGAGAGCTAACAAGTATGAATATGTCATAAATAAATGTCATAAATGTGTCTGGCCTGGGAAGACGAACTTGTGGTGAAGCACTATACAATTTCGTCATACGCTGCTGAGGGTATGATGACTACTAAGCTTTTTGTCAAGTCAATGATGACGACAATGCCTATGTCTGATTTTCATTTTTTCATTTTTTCAACTACTATTTTTTATCGCAAAATGCATGTTTTGGAGACTCATTATGGTGGTAAATACCCCTAGAACCATCCTGGATCTTTATTTTTAGACAGAATAGTGAAAATACATCCACCTACACAATCAACACTAACTCTGGGTAAAAGCACCAACCAGAACCGACTGGGCTTGGTTCTACTACAACCACCATGCAAAATAAAGTGCCCAAACGGAGGTCATTTATTCGGGCATAGAAGAACTTCTGAACATCCCTAGATGATCATTTTTATACAGAATAGTCAAAAATACAACCCCATTCCTATTGGACACACGTTAAGGGGGTATACACAAACCAGAACCGACTGGGCCTGGTTCTAATACAACCACTATTTTTGTCGCAAAATGCATGTTCTTGACACTATTTCTGGTGGGAAATAGTCTCAGAACATCCCTGGATCTTTATTCTTACAGAGAATAGTGAAAATACATCAAACCCACACAATCGACACTAATTGTGGGTAAAGCACCAACCAGAACCGACTGGGCCTGGTTCTAAACAACCACTTGTAAATAAAGTGCCCAAATTGAGGTCATCGATTAGGGCATAACAGAACTTCTGAACCTCCCTAGAATATTATTTTTATAAAGAATAATAAAAAATACATCCCCATAATCATTGGACACAATTTCTGGGTAAAAACACGAACCAGAACCGACTGGGCGTGGTTCTAATACAACCACTACTTTAACCGCAAAATGCCTGTTTTGGACACTGTTTGTGGTGGGAAATAGCTCCAGAATCATCCTGGATCATTGTTGTTATACAAAATAGTGAAAATACATCCACTCACACAATAAACACAAATTCTGGGTAAAAGCACCAACCAAAACCGACTGGACCTGTTTCTAAACCACCACTTGTAAATAAAGTGACCAAATGAAAGTAATTCATTCGGGCATAACAGAACTTCTGAACATCGCTAGATGATTACTTCTATACAGAATAGTCAAGTATACATCCCCATCATAATTGGACACAAGTTTCGTATACAAACACCCACCAGAACCGACTGGACCCTGTTATAATGCAGCCACTATTTTGTATCGCAAAATGCATGTTTTGGACACTATTTATGGAGGGAAATAGCCCCGGAACTGTCCTGGATCTTTATTTTTAGACAGAATAGTGAAAATACATCTACCCACACAATCGATACTATATCTGGGTAAAAGCACCAACCAGAACCGACTGGGCCTGGTTCTTAAAAACCACCACTTGTAAATAAAGTGCCCAAATTGAGGTCATTGATTCGGGCGTAACAAAACTTCTGAACATCCCTAGATGATTATTTTTATACAGAATAATCAAAAATACATCCTTATCATCATTGGACACAATTTCAGGGTAAAAACACCAACCAGAATCGCCTGGGCCTGGTTCTAATACAACCACTATTTTAATCGCAAAATGCCTGTTTTGGACACTTTTTATGGTGGGAAATAGCTCCAGAATCACCTAGAATGATGCCAATGAAAGACTTACATGGATAGGACGAATTTACACTATATACACAGGAACTATGTGTCTCTGACAGTGCGTTGGCAGCAGGGGAACATTTCAGTTTTTATTGCCTTAATGTGCTTTTCATGGCCTGATAATCACGTTTTGGCCAAGTATGATAGTTTTCATTGTAACTTAATTTCTATCACTTTGAACGATGCCAAATAAAAAACTTACTTGAATTGGACGATTTTACACTATATACACAGTAACTGTGTCTCTGACAGTTTGTTTGGCAGCAGGGGAACTTTTCAGTTTTTATTGCCTTAATGTACTTTTCATACCCTGAAAATCACGTTTTGGCCAAGTATGATTGTTTTCATTGTAACTTAATTTTTATCAATGAGAATGATGCCAAATGGATAACTTACTTGAATTGGACGATTTTACACTATATACACAGTAACTATGTGTCTCTGACAGTTTTTTTTTTGCAGCAGGGGAATATGTAAGATTAGACAAAGTATCTTTGCAAATGCTTGTTCATATTGTATAAGTTTTTGTGAGTATAACAGCATTGTAGTCATCCTTACGGCTGACATAGCAGCATAAACACCCAACTGTCTGACTGAATAAACAATCTTAGTCTTGTGATTGGGGTGACATGTCAGCACAAATATTCAACTGTCTGACACTTTTACTTTTACTTGTTGCCCTGCAAATGACTGAAATGTATCTGTCCAAAGTCCTAGTGACAACTGTCAGTTTTTCCTGTATTTAAGACACACACACACTGGTCATTCGACTAGAGTTTCAGGAACATCGCGTTGAACAGGACCCTACTGTAGGAACTCTCACTGTCCACTTTGCAGTCTGGTAATAAACCAATTGGTCCGGGACCAATGAAAGTAGAACAAGAATTAGCAAAGTCATTATAGTCTTGGTCTGTTAATAGAGTCAGGGACTTAACTAAGACAAAGTCAGGGACTTTTGGTCTTTGTGTGTTCAGAGATATTGGGTTAATCACAAAGTGGAGATCAATTTCGGGTAATTTAGAAAATAATTGTTGTTTAAACTATTAAGTAAGTGATTAATATGGGTCAGAAAGCAACAAAAGGGATGGGTTTATTGTCAGACTGCAAAATGAAAATCGGAGAGTTACCGGGACGAGATATCATGGTCCAGCTTGGGCTAAGCCTAGTGGCCACCCAAAATGGCCTCCGACCCAGGGAATTACAGACCAAAAATATCTTCCACACCACCACATCTAACAGCTTCTACTCTCTCGACATTGTCGGGAATGATTCTGCCAAGGTAGCTGAAAGTCTAAGAGAACAGGCTGAAGATATCTGCCCAGCAGCCCCAGTACAGGAACAACAAACATGGCCATTACATGTCACCCTGAAGTTCATGGGAGACCGGACGACAAGTGGTTAAACCAATTCTCACAGTTGCCCACTCAACGAATCATAATTAACCACGTATATGCAACTGACCTAATGGACAACCCATTGCCCCCCGGACACATTGCCTATGGGGATGGATCATCATCGAAAACCCTGGATGGAGAAAAACACAACGTATATGCCGTGGTGACTCAAAAAGACAACCTCAAGACAGGACGACTCCCCGGCGACTGGTCTGCACAAGCCGCAGAAATAGTGGCACTGACAGAGGCATGTAGACTATTCCTAGAACAAGACGTGACGGTGGAAAGACACAGCCCAATCCCTGCTGAATTCCTAAGAGAAATGCAAAATCATTCCCCAGAAAAAGAGAAACTGCAATGGGAAACAGAAGGAGCCACTCAACACAATAACGGACTCCATGCAGTAGAAAACAAGCCATGCGTGACACGATCATTGTTTGAAGTAATTGCCAAATTGAGCCATGGGAGGAGCCATGTCTCAACAGGAGGGATGATCAGTACAGTACAACAAACAATGCATGTTCCCAGAGGTCTCCAAACTTACTTCAATTATTTTGCAGAAACTGTCTAAACTGCTGTAGACACAACTCTCAAGGCAATGAACAACCCAAGCATGGAACAAGGCAAACAGGAACATATCCCTTCGAGCTTCTGAACATGGATTTCATCAAACTGAACCAAAGTGCTGGACTCGTCGAACAAACCATTAGAACAGTAAAACTCAGACTCAGAAAAACCATGGAAGATACAGGAAAACGATGGCAAGAATGCCTGAGCCTGGTAGAAACGTACATGAGAATCATTCCAACAGCACAGGGATGCACACCATTTGAGGCAGTGAAAGACAGACCCTTCCACTGAACAATGTGGGAAAAAGATCTGGTGGTAGAAGAGAAAAGGGAAACAGAATCCCTCACTAAGTGGTTATGCAAAATGTTCCAAGAAAGAACTGTGATGAATGCAAAATAATCTGCCGACATCTTCTCTGTCTCCCACAGAGGAGGTCCTGTCCCCAGGAGACCTGGTACTCGTCAAGGTGATAAAAAGAAAGTGCTGGTCTTCTCCACGTTGGGACGGACCTCACCGTGTGATTTTTGCCATCATCATCACCGCTCTGTGTTCAACCACATGGGGGGAACGTACCAGAACCTTGGTACATTCCCACTGGAGGAGAATGCCCCACTAGCTGGTTCAGGAAACGATCAGGGACCCCAGATCTGCATCCCATTAACCAAGACACCAATCGTTGTTCAAGTACCTTTGCTCAGCCTACAGCTTACTCACTTGGGATTATACGAGACTGATTCCAGTTATTTTTATTGGTACCTACAAGCTCCCAGAGTCTGAGTGGTCTGGCCGGACACCTTGGACCAGGTCCTCCTCCATACAGGCTACAAAACCATCACATGGCCCCTTTCCAAAGAAGCTACCACCATGACCGCTAACTTCACCAAGTTAGCCACCACCATCAAAGATGGTAAACATATGCTAGACCTTACGACCAATATCCAACAAAAAGGCTGCATCAACCTATGCCTCCGACCGGACCGACCAGGAAAAGGCCCCCTCTTTACTATCACCATCCGCACTACTAGTCCAGCCATGGTCCCCAAAGTGATTGGTGTAAACCCCTTCGTACAACCATCCGCCACACGCCTACTCAAAATCCGTCCGGCAGGAACACCTAAGCCTGAGTAGATACACCTTATTCTCGCACATGTCCAAACACAGGAAGAAAACGACTACAACCTGATGATGAGGAACAGTTGGTACAGATACACCGCACTCACAGCCCGCGCCACAACCAATGAGTTGTTATGTCTGTTCCCTCATGCCTACTGCCGTAGCCCAACCACAGCTATGGTCCAACCGACAGAACGAAGAACTCGCCAACCTCACCTACAACTGTATCCTGGGTAATCTGAGAGAATCCTTCCAGCAAAGCTCGACCGCCTACATACCATGGTCGCAGTACCATTAGCAGCTACAGTCAATACCGCAACGTATGTCCAGTGCAACAACCGAACAGACTGTTATCCATCCTGTTTCAACTTCAGCGGACCGGATCCGAAGACCCCTTTGGACCAAGTTCACGTCACCAGGTGCGCCGAGATCAGACACATTCCTTCCCAATCATGGACAGTACTGGACCAAATATGGTGGCTCTGCGAATGGCAAGTGTATATGATCATCCCCACCAATACAACTGGGCTCTGTGTCCCTACATCTGCATCCGACCACACGTACGTTCTAACAGCAGACTCGATTCCAACTGTCGACGCCAACCCACATCTACCCACCAGGCGTCAACGACGGAGCTTTGATTTCTTCCCCCATGATTCAGTTTGGGGCTCGGATGTCCCCCTCTAATACAAACACTGGTCAGTCTCCTCCAAAATCATGATGGCGGTATTCCCCAGGGTAGGAACAGCGAAGAACACCCTACGTCTGGAAACCATTGACTACAGATTCCAGGCCCGACACTAATCAATTACTTGTTGCCCTGCAAATGACTTAAACGTATCTGTCCAAAGTCTTAGGGACAACTGTCAGTTTTGCCTGTATTTAAGACACACTCACTGGTCATTCGACTAGAGTTGCAGTAACATCGCAGTGAACAGGAGCCCACTGTAGGAACTCTCTGTCCACTTTGCAGTCTGGTCATACATATTTTCTATTTAAATTTATCTCACTCTTTCTTAGCCTGCTCCTGAAGTTGTATTTTCAGACCTAACAAACATTTCAGTTTTTTTGCCCTAATGTGCGTTTCATGCGCTGAAAATCATGTTTTGGCCAAGTATCATAGTTTTCACTATAACTTAACCTAACCCTAACCCTAACTTTCATCACTTAGAATGATATCAAATGAAAAACCTACTTAATTTGGATGATTATACACTATATACACAGTAACTATGTGTCACTGACAGTTTGTTTCGCAGCGGGGGAACATTTCAGTTTTTATTGCCTTAATGTGCATTTCATGCGCTGAAAATCACGTTTTGGCCAAGTATCATAGTTTTCACTATAACTTAATTTCTAGCACTTAGAATGATGCAAAATGAAAAACTTACTTGAATTGGACAATTATACACTATATACACAGTAACTATGTGCCTCTGAGTGTTTGTTTCGCAGCAGGGGAACATTTCAGTTTTTATTGCCTTAACGTGCGTTTCATGCGCTGAAAATCACGTTTTGGCCAAGTATCATAGTTTTCACTATAACTTAATTTCTAGCACTTAGAATGATGCTAAATGCAATACGTTATTGCATACCTGTCAACTGGTACGTTCTCGCCGTAATTGGTACAACTGAAAGCCCATTTTTATATTGGTACGCTGTACACATGAAAATGGTACGCTAAACGGTGATTTTGAGAATCGTTCCCGGAAACGCATGTCTGCCAAGTGATATATGTACCGGCGCCTCTGATTGGCTAAAAAAAAAAGATCATGATAAACATTTCGTTTTGTAACACTTTCACCATGTGATTTCCGTTTCCTGTTCCCTTGTTTATGTTTACTTTCATTTTGTTGTTCGTGATTTTTTACAAAAAAGTAAAGTGGTAAGATTTTCCATGTATTTATACATATATGTAAGGGCGAAAACAAAATTTGGTAAGATCACAAATGGTTCGAGGTTGACAGGTATGTTATTGAATTGGATGATTTTACACTATAGACACAGTAACTATGTGCCTCTGACAGTTTGTTTCGCAGCAGGGGAACATTTCAGTTTTTATTGCCTTAACGTGCGTTTCATGCGCTGAAAATCACGTTTTGGCCAAGTATCATAGTTTTCACTATAACTTAATTTCTAGCACTTAGAATGATGCTAAATGCAATACTTACTTGAATTGGATGATTTTACACTATAGACACAGTAACTATGTGCCTCTGGCAGTTTGTTTCGCAGCAGGGGAACATTTCAGTTTTTATTGCCTTAACGTGCATTTCATGCGCTGAAAATCACGTTTTGGCCAAGTATCATAATTTTCACTATAACTTAATTTCTATCACTTAGAATGATGCCAAATGAAAAACTTACTTGAATTGGACAATAATACACTATATGCACAGTAACTATGTGTCTCTGACAGTTTGTTTCGCAGCAGGGGAACATTTCAGTTTTTATTGCCTTAACGTGCGTTTCATGCGCTGAAAATCACGTTTTGGCCAAGTATCATAGTTTTCACTATAACTTAATTTCTATTACTTAGAATGATGCTAAATGCAAAACTTAATTGAATTGGACTATTTTACACTATATACACAGTAACTATGTGTCTCTGACAGTTTGTTTCGCAGCAGGGGGACATTTCAGTTTTTATTGCTAACGTGCGTTTCATGCTCTGAAAATCATGTTTTGGCCGAGTATGATAGTTTTCACTATAACTTAATTTCTATCACTTAGAATGATGCTAAATGAAAAACTTACTTGAATTGGACGATAATACACTATATACACAGTAACTATAGGTCTCTGACAGTTTGTTTCGCAGCAGGGGAATATTTCAGTTTTTATTGCCTTAACGTGCGTTTCATGCGCTGAAAATCACGTTTTGGCCAAGTATCATAATTTTCACTATAACTTAATTTATATCACTTAGAATGATGCCAAATGAAAAACTTACTTGAATTGGACAATTATACACTATATACACAGTAACTATGTGTCTCTGACAGTTTGTTTCGCAGCAGGGGAACATTTCAGTTTTTATTGGCTTAACGTACGTTTCATGCGCTGAAAATCACGTTTTGGCCAAGTATCATAGTTTTCATTATAACTTAATATCTAGCCAATAGAATGATGCCAAATGAAAAACTTATTAAATTATAAAATTTGATGATATTACACTATGTCATTTGTGTCTCTGACATTTTTACACAGTTTTACAAGTTATGACTCCAGACTCTTAATTTACAATTCTGCCTTTATGGATACATTGCATCAGCACCCCTTGAGTGGATCTCTTACCTCTCACTGTCTTTCACTTACCTTCATTCAGCATGTAGGTGTCAGATCACCTTGTACCTAATGTCTATTCATATTACCTCACCCGAAGTTATTACACAGAAGGGATTGTGTTGTGTTACCCCAAGTTTAGAGTCCCAACGGATGTGGGAAACTTACAGCGTCTGTCTGCCAGAGAGCAGCAGCTGGAACCGATTGTGACCAGGGTGGCATGGGTCCCTGATCATGTCCCTGGCTCTGCTGAGGTAACGAGGGCTGGCAATGTCTTCCAGTGAGGGCAGAGTAGCCGACGTTCTTCTGCGTAGTGGTGATACCTTTCTAAATAGCCTTTTTGTCTGCTGCCGTTCTTCCCGCGTACCACCAAATGTGCTTTTTATGTGCTGATAAGCACGTTTTGGTCGAATATGAAAGTTTTCAAGTGTGCACTTGACCCTAGATGACCTGGAGAGTGACAGTTACTCCTGAAGTTGAACCTCTTTTCATCGCACAATACAAGGAAAAAATTGCAAACCCTGTTAGCCAGCCTTTCTTATATTTCTCGAGGCGAACAAACAATTGCAAGGCCAACTAGTTAGTCTTTCTTACATTCCACGATCTTTTAATTCAATTGTAAAACCAGTTTGGCTAGTCTACCTTGCATTCTACGATCTTAAAAAACAAAGTTAAACCAGTATGACCACATGGTGCGACAAGAATAAACAATTATTAAGCCAGTTAGCCAGTCCATCCCACAATTCCCTCCTTTTGTGTCTGTGAAAATATCGAAATATTGAAGTGGCTGTTTCCATGAGCCAGAGAAGAACCAGTCAAGCCATCCTCGTTGTGGAACCGGATCTCCGGTCACAGCTCTCTGCATGTTCCTAATAGCCTGCAGGGCATCATGGACCGAGCAGGACATGCCGGCAGGGATGAAGGGGCAGCACGAGTCTCCCACCATGAAACACACACAGCCCCGCTGGGTGGCCACTCCGTCAAGAGCAGGGCAGCCCTGGAAAATCACCTGGGCCATAGCGGCTACCCAGCCTGACTGATGCGCCGACACAGGCCCGGAACCTGCCTTCAATGGTCTTCAAATGCAGGGCGTTCCTTGCCGCTCCCACTCAAGGGAACTGAGCCATTAGGATTTTGGATGAGACTGACCAGTATTTGTGTTTGAGGGACACATCCGAGCCACACACTGGATCATGGTCGTGAGCTCCGTCAATAATGTGCCCAAATGGAGGTCATTGATTCGGGAATAACAGAACTTCTGAAGATCCCTAGATGATTATTTTTATACATAATAATCAAAAATACATCCCCATCGTCAATGGATACAATTTTTCGGGTAAATTCACCAACCAGAACAGACTGGGCCTGGTTCTAATACAACCACTATTTTAATCGCAGAATGCCTGTTTTGGACACTGTTTATGGTGGGAAAATGGCTCCAGAACCATCCTGGATCATTATTTTTACACAGAATAGTGAAAATACATCCATCTACACATTCAACACTAATTATGGGTAGAAGCACCAACCAGAACCGACTGGGCCTGGTTCTAATACGACCTCTTTTTTAATCGCAAAATGCCTGTTTTGGACAATGTTTATGGTCGGAAACATTATTTTTATAGAAAATAGTGAAACTACATCCACCCACTCAATCAACACAAATTC
Source organism: Stigmatopora nigra (assembly GCF_051989575.1). NCBI lineage: Eukaryota > Metazoa > Chordata > Actinopteri > Syngnathiformes > Syngnathidae > Stigmatopora > Stigmatopora nigra. The sequence continues at coordinate 422,588 of NW_027551609.1, forward strand.
TGGGTAAATACACCAACCAGAACCGATTGGGCCTTGTTCTAATACAACCACTATTTTTATCGCAAAATGTTTTGGACACTATTGACGGTGTGAAATATTCCCAGAACATCCCTGCATCTTTAATTTTACACATTATAGTGAAAATGCATCCATCCACACAATTGACACTAAATCTGGGTAAAAGCGGCAACCAGAACCGACTGGGCCCGGTTCTAATTCAACCACCGTGCAAAATAAAGATCCATTGGAGGTTTTTGATTCTTGTGTAAAAAAAGCCCCAAAACATCCCTACATGATTATTTTTAAACAGAATAGTAAAATATACATCCCCATCCTCTTTGGACACAAGTTTCGGATATAAACAGCAACCAGAACCGAGACTACCCAGTTATAATGCAACTATCCATCGTTCCTGCCTGCCTAAAATCTGCCACCATCATTCCTGTCCCCAAAAAGGCCAACCATCTGCAGCTTGAACGATTACAGGCCTGTTGCTCTCACGCCTGTGATCCTGAAGTGCTTTGAAAAGTTGGTGGCCCGACACATCAGAAGGACAATCCCCCCCTCAGTTGACCCTCACTAGTTTGCTTATAGAGAAAACAGGTCCACTGAGGATGCTATCGCTGTGGCTCTTCACACAGCACTGAGCCACCTGGAGCACCGGGGGAACTATGTGACGATGCTTTTCATAGACTATAGCTCAGCCTTTAACACCATCAAGCCGGACATCCTGAAGGACAAACTCTACCACCTTGGACTATCCTCTTCAATCTGCTGCTGGGTAAAGAACTTCTTGACTGGTCGACCACAAACTGTCAGAATGGGTCCACACCTCTCTTCCGCCATTACACTGAACACTGGCTCACCACAAGGCTGTGTACTGAGTCCTGTCCTGTACTCCTTGTACACATACGACTGCACACCAGCCCACCAGTCAAACTCTATCATCAAATTCGCCGATGACACCACTGTGATCGGACTCATCTCAGGCGGGGATGAGTCAGCTTACAGAGACGAGGTCGACAAACTGTCTTCTTGGTGCTCGGCGAACAATCTTACACTAAATACCGCAAAGACTAAAGAAATAATCCTGGACTTTCGCAAGCGCAGCACAGACCTGGCCCCACTCCTCATTAACGGAGTATGTGTAGACAGGGTCCAATCCTTCAAATTTCTGGGAGTCCACGTCACGGATAGGCTCTCCTGGTCCACAAACACCACAGTGTTAGTAAAGAAGGCCCAGAAACGACTCCACTTTCTCAGGGTACTGAGAAGGGACAAATTGGACACCAAGCTTCTGGCAACCTTCTACAGAGCCACTGTGGAGAGCATCCTGACTTACGGCATTACAGTGTGGTATACCGGAAGCACGGCAGCAGACAAAAAAGCCATACAGAGGGTGATAAACACTGCCCAGAAGATCGTCGGCTGCTCTCTGCCATCACTAGAAGACATTGCCAACCCCCGATACCTTAGAAGAGCCGGGTCCATTGTTGGAGACCCATACCACCCTGGACACGGCCTGTTCCAGTTGCTTCCATCTGGCAGACGCTACAGGTCCTACAAAGCACGGACAAACAGCCTCAAGGACAGCTTTTTCCCAACAGCCATCAGGTCTCTGAACCTGCAGCAACACGTGACGTGACGACTACACATATCCCTACTATGAAATTAAGTCAAGTCGAGTCGCTCAAGGCGGAGAGCTAACAAGTATGAATATGTCATAAATAAATGTCATAAATGTGTCTGGCCTGGGAAGACGAACTTGTGGAGAAGCACTATACAATTTCGTCATACGCTTATGAGGGTATGATGACTACTAGGCTTTTTGTCAAGTCAATGATGACGACAATGCCTATGTTTGATTTTCATTTTTTCAACTACTATTTTTTATCACAAAATGCATGTTTTGGAGACTATTTATGGTGGTAAATACCCCTAGAACCATCCTGGATCTTTATTTTTAGACAGAATAGTGAAAATACATCCACCTACACAATCAACACTAACTCTGGGTAAAAGCACCAACCAGAACCGACTGGGCTTGGTTCTACTACAACCAACATGCAAAATAAAGTGCCCAAATGGAGGTCATTTATTCGGGCATAGAAGAACTTCTGAACATCCCTAGATGATAATTTTTATACAGAATAGTCAAAAATACAACCCCATTCCTATTGGACACACGTTAAGGGGGTATACACAAACCAGAACCGACTGGGCCTGGTTCTAATACAACCACTATTTTTGCCGCAAAATGCATGTTTTTGACACTATTTCTGGTGGGAAATAGTCTCAGAACATCCCTGGATCTTTATTCTTACAGAGAATAGTGAAAATACATCAAACCCACACAATCGACACTAATTGTGGGTAAAGCACCAACCATAACCGACTGGGCCTGGTTCTAAACAACCACTTGTAAATAAAGTGCCCAAATTGAGGTCATTGATTAGGGCATAACAGAACTTCTGAACATCCCTAGAATATTATTTTTATAAAGAATAATAAAAAATACATCCCCATAATCATTGGACACAATTTCTGGGTAAAAACACGAACCAGAACCGACTGGGCGTGGTTCTAATACAACCACTACTTTAACCGCAAAATGCCTGTTTTGGACACTGTTTGTGGTGGGAAATAGCTCCAGAATCATCCTGGATCATTATTGTTATTATTAGGTTCATTAATAATTACCTTCGTCCGTAATTATCAATAACTGCAGGAAGACATCTTATTCAATTATTGACATTTAATTAAATAGAAATGGATACAACAGATAAAAGCCTCCGGAGGGGAGCGTTACAGCAAGTGTCACCTTACAACTTCCGAACGTCTCCTCGAATAGACGTTTTCGTACGCTTCTTATTGCCATGAATCAAAACAATTTACAGAGTTGTTGATCATTCCATCACGTATGAGTAAAAACAACATCTGGGACTACAATAACAATCAAAGTATTTTACCAATAACAAAAACAGGAGACTAGACTTAACATCATTTAGATTAGAGTAATTATACAACTTCCTTGACCTAAGAATCATATAATATAATCATAATCATATAATGATTACATACAGAAAAACCCGAAGTGCACGGTTACATAACGATAACAATATTCTTGTTATTGGCCGAATAGCCCTGGCCTCGTCACCAAGGGCCCACCAAATCTCAAGGACCCAGATTGGGTGGATTGTTTGTATAACCATCCTGGAACAGGCCGTCCAGGTTAAAGATGACTTGGCAATACTCGTGACCTCGCAACATTTTGAAAATAGAAAGAGAATGATTTAAACAAAGAAAAGAATTAATACAGAGAATAGAAAGAGAATGATTTAACAAAGTAATGAATTAATACGACTATTATAAAAGTAATACAGAATAAACCCAACATTCCCCCGTTTTTATAATATGTATGTTATTAGTCATTTCTTAGTAATCACTAAATGGTAATGTCGGGTGACTGTGATTTTTCCCGCCTACTCCTTACTCCCATGGCTGGTCTGAAAGAGAAAGAACATAATTATATTCGTCCAATTGGTCCTCGGATTTACCGTACTCCTGGACCTCACTGCTTTCCCCAAACCGTCCCATAAGATACAACTCATGTACTTTAGAATTTGTAGGGGCAATTGCAGTAGTTATAAGTCGGCTTAGCAAGGAGCGCAAACAGGGGATACTACATCACCCACACAATGTTAGGATAGCGGTAATTGTGCCTATAGTCACCACGAAGGATGTAGCCAAATCTTTAGATTTTCCAAAGGTCTTATCCCACCAATCTGACAATGCGGACGTATCTACTCCAGAGTGCTCTTGCATATTGCGGTTCAGTGTTTGCAGGCCAGTAATGGCCCTGGTGAGAGATCCACTGGGTGACGCATTGTTCGGTATGAAGGTGCAACATTGTTTTCCAAACATTGCACACATGCCCCCTGTTTCAAGGATCATATCCACCGCTATGCGATTCTGGAACGCCATCAGACTGGTAGCTGCCAGTTGCTCCTTTATGGCCACAAATCCCTGTTCAGTATAATTTCCAAGTTTTGAACATTGTAATGTAAGTAATTTATTCTATCCACATTTTTGTTTGGGGTGATTAGAAGGAAGATAGACTCCCAACCTGCTGCGATCTGATTAGCCAGCTTATACTCATCTGGTACGCCCCAGGGGATGCCAATCGCATCAATGTATGTTGGATCTCCTTCCCTCCATGCCTCTCGACGATGTCGGGAGGGTCGACCCTTCAGCCGAATTATGAGCCGCCAATTGTATCTCCTCCACTGTGGATGGAAAAACAGACATCGGTAAGAGCAGTGAGACCAAAGTACCTAGTCCTGCCGCGTTTCGGCAGGAGTCGTATAATTTATCTACCACCCCGCCACCATAGGCCAGAACGTGGTATCAGGGGTGTAGTTTGTTTTAGAACGCCGGTACACCACGTCTCATTTATCGCCCCCAGCTTCAGACCATGCCCTGTAAGGTTTAAGCAGGTAAAATGATTAAACAGTGGAAAAATTGACTTCCTATTTACCGCGTAACAGGATAAACACTGCTTCAATATTTTTTCTTGCCAAGTAGGACACGTTTTTTCATTTGTATAAACACTTTTCCCCAAATGAATGGTGATTGAGGGAGTTGTTAGATCCCATCGTATTTTCCCTTGTCTGGTAGTTTATCCTAATCCTTTGTAAGATGGTTTAGTCTCAATTGAAACCATATGGAGACGTCAAACCCAATATAAAAGAGTTCCCTATAGTTTTATGGTATTGCTTGCTGAGCAATAATCTTTTCAATTAATATTGGTGTTTCCCGTATTTTATTAAGTCAGAAAGTTTATCTTACCCGTCCCCTCAATGTTTCAATTGAGACCACCCTTTTACCAAAGTAGCTCCACCAAGTGCTTGTCCTCTTTACACTCCATTAACAGCGCCCAATTATCCCCTGTTTGGGAAATCCCTGTTTCAGAAATAAATTTCACAGGTTAATATGTCAGTCCAAGCTTTCCAATCTTGACCAATTTCTGCAACAAGGCTTTTCCCAATCTTCAATTTTTTGCTGTTAATGTACCACACATATTTCCCACCATAGATTGACCCCTTGTACGGCAACTGGGACGTCGCCGAGTCCAAATATATATATTTTCAATGTGGAAATTTGATTTAGTAGGTAATGTTAATTAAATGTAAATGTGTATGTTTCTCGGTTTACCCTCCCGTAAGAAGGTGTATCCTCAATTGAAACGCCTCCGCCTTTTTCTCCAACTGGAGAAAACAACCCTACTGTGGAAAGGAATAGAATCACAATCATCATTAATCTCATTGCCCCAAAAGCAATAATTGTTTTCAACATGACTTTTTGTCTTTGTTTAGGGATTTTTTCTCTTGAAACGTTTCAATTTAGACAACCTTCTTACTGTGGGAAAGGTGCATCCGTGTCCCCTTTCAGTAACAAGGACCCTCCCACTTTGCGTTGCTCCGATGTTTCTTCTTTTATGCTGCTTATCAGCATCCAGTCTTCAAGAATCACCGTCGCTTCGTCCGTTTCCTGTTGAGAAGCAAAATCTCCCTCTGATAGTCTAAATTTGGTGTGTGCGTTTTTTTTTTTCTCTGATAGATTCGCCTCATCATCCAATTGTCATTGTGTAGTGAATAATAACAATTTGTAAGGTCTACCAAACAGGACTTCATATAAGGTCCGCCAATTGTGGATGGTAGACAACTATTATATTAACAAAATGGGAGCCATTATCACTATAAATAGTTTCTGGAATTCCATATCGTGGAATGATATCCATATGATCTAATAAAAATAAAATAAAATCTATATGTATTTTTTGAAATGGATATGTGGGTATGCATATAGATTTAAACCCTAAGCCTTGTAGTGCCGTTGTAGCAAGGCCACCTCCCCCTTGTCGAGACATAGGTCTTCCCTTGACTCAAGCCCAAATTATTTTCTTTATTGATCTTTTATTGATAGATTATGTCTCGGTGGTCTGCCAATCAAAAAACACAAAAAACAAACTATCATTCACGCTCACACTCATAAAAAGAAGAATTTAGTGTGTTCAACCAGTCTAGCATCCATAATTTCATTTTGTGGGAGTAAACTGGAGTACCCGGAGAAAATCCACAAATTCTCGAGGACGCCATGAATACCCCACATTCCGGAAGGTCTGGATCCACCCCGCATTCATTAGTAGATCCTTTAATATACACACCCCCACTCTAGCATTTTAACCGTTTGTAAAAAATTACCTTCAAGTTTCACAGAAAGTTATATCCTTTTTAATGCTATCAGTTTAGCTGTTTGTTCCCCGAATTGAGGTGGCAATAGTTTCACATCTAAGGTTTTTATTTTCACAGCCGCCATGACCTAATGGCCCCCTATCAGGTTTTTGGAAAATCCCAATTTCCTCTAATAGCATGCCAATCACCTTTTAATGCGGCCATCCAGTTTTGTTTCCACTTGTTTTAGGTGATAAGATAATCTCCCCCATTTGTAAAACTAATTCATCCACGCCTATTTTATACAACATGACGCCTATGGCCTTTATTACGTCGCCTTGACTCCAAATTCTATGAACCAAGATAACACGCCGAATTTGTAAGCGAATTTCGCCCATCCCATTTTGTTCATAGACAACCCATCTACCTAAAGCGTCACTTGTTTCAAAACATGAAAGGCCCCACTAGAATTCGTGCATCCAGCGCCAAATAGAGCCTATTTAAACATTTGTCTCGGTTTGTTTTAGATATGGGGTCCCCAATTTCCCAAAATTTCCCAGAATTCATGTACCACCACATCCTGTCAAAAACCCAAAACGACTAACATAACCTGTTTCTATGCCAGATTCTGGAATTTGGAGAATTTCTCCTTTCCCTCCCTTATCTAAGCTTGTTATTGCCACTCGTTATCACTGTAACATTCAGGCGTATTAACCCCATCGTTGCTAAAGTTCTCACCAATTTGCATGCCCTTAAAGCCGTAAAAGCAACGTTATTTGGTTGTATCAATTGACCAATGCTTATCCAATCCGTAATATCCTTAAAGTCATCAATATGACCTGTGACAAAGCATATTTCCTCCCGCCAGGACAACAGACAATGTTCTTTCAAGTGCACTTTGAAAAACATTCCATGTTACTCCATTCTTAGGGAAAATATGCTCATCCTAAACCAATTATTTTATTTACAATTCACCTAATTATTTGGATGAATGCCATGAATTTTATCATGCCACTATTGTATTGTAAATTTCCCATCTGATGTCGTTAACAGCCAAATAATTCAATACCTACTATATACTTTGTCAATCACCTCATATGATGTTTACTTAAGACAAGAGTCATTTCCCATAGCCTGTTACCAAAACAAAAATCTACACAATTAAATTAGAGAAATCAACCTTTTGTTAGGCAATTCCTAATTACAAACTTTAATGTTTTAAAAACCTTAAAAACCCTTAAAACCCTTATTGTCACCAATATACCATAATATTGTAAATTTTGTCATCCTGGCCTTTTCTTTAACCAGCCAACCTCCCGGATTAAAGTATTTTGAACAATCAAAATATTCCGAAATAGTATTAATATTATTTTATCCTCCAAAAGCTAGTTTCCTTTAACTAAGAGCCCTTTGAAATCCACAATTGCTCAAAAATGACTATTTTGGTCTATTTCCCAAATCCAAAGCTTTTTACCAAATCAACCTTTTACTGAACAGATTTTCTATCCTCTTAATACAAAAAGCATTCGCGAAAGCATTCGCATAACCTTGCATTTCTTGCAGCCCATGTATTGTTCTTATTCTGAAAAGTCCAAACAGAAAACGCAATTAGCCGTTAACTATGACCTCCACTCTTGCTGCGAAAACAGCATTGTTATCTTATGTTTACAAACCAGCTTTTTAGAGAAGACAACCATTAAAACGTCAAATTAACCCCTCTTCCGATATTCAACTACATCACAATATTTTTCCAAGACCCCATATATCCAGAATATGTATGCTGCAAGCACAACAATATGGCAAAAACCCATTTTCTGCCCTCAAGTTTGCTTCAGCACCCCCAAGGCCAATTATTATTATTATAATGTCTTCACGGAAGGGATCACAAAATTGTAGTCGTTTACACGGTCCGAACGCTCCCGAAAGCCCAACACAGTTAAATCGTCTGCCCCGCGGCCCACATCTTTCACTCCCATCTAATCAGCAGCCGCTGCACCAGAAACGCTTCCCCCGCAGGCGACACATATTTTTTTTGCAAGTCTAGAGCATAATAAAAACACAGGTGACATTCCCTGCTAAAATTTAAATGATCATTTTGTATATATTCTTTTGTCTTTTTAAACACCATCTTCCCGTTAGCGGACGGGATCAAAAACCAAGCTGCAATAAGCCATCACATTAATGTAAATTGACAGTACATATAGGTTATATTAACAAAGCACCACCAGGACTTGGAAATAACCATTCTAATTGTTGTTATACAAGCCCAAGCATCACAAAAAACCCCAATTTAATTGTAATCACAAAACGTCATACCTGGATTAACCAAATCAAATACCAGTGTCCCCATTAATTTTCTAGCTCCCTTTATTTTTGTTAAACTTCCTACGCGCCCGTCACCTATCTCGGTAAATATTTTCCCCGTCAGCCGAGGAGGCCCCGCTGTTTTTCCTTACCAAACAGTACTTTCCCGCCGCCACGGTCTTAAATATATCCCCGTTATCCGAGGGAACCCCCACTATTTTCCCAAAATAGTATTTTTAACTTCTCCCCGGCCTTATTTTGCCATTAGTGTCTGTGGAACAAGCTGTTACACTTTTATCCACTCACATATTATTTATATATGTATATTACCTCTATGCATTAGTGCATATATTATCCTGCATTCTATGCATTTTAAGCTGGCCAGCAAACCCATTTTTATTTATCCATAAATATAGCTGTGTAATATTTTTAAAGCGCTTTGTCTTACCAATTTTTTCCAATCCTTACAAGTTAGACGTATTTTTTGGATCGTCATCCAAACCCGCCTTACAACACGTGTTTCCCATATTTTACTTTTTTGTAGTGAGTTCGTGTGCCTCACACAGTTAACTTTATTATATCTATTGTTATTATTATTATTACCTCTTCGACTGTATTTCCTAGGCTTGTCTTAATTTTACTGCAGAAACCACACAAACACCATACAACATTTACAACATATTCGGACTCAGGACGACGTGAAAAAAGCCGTAGACGGCATCACGTCGTACAAAATAGACGTGGGGGAATTTGTCGTGCAGATGGAAGATATTAGACGGTCATATCACTTAAATGGAGTAGAAACGCAGCAGATTTGGATGGCCGCGTTAAAAGGTGATTGGCATGCTATTAGAGGAGATTGGGATCCAAAATCAAAGTGTGGACCATTTGCTCATGATAGCCGTGAATTGCAAATAAGAGTGCGTGAGCTGATAGAGCGTGCCATGAAAAAATTTAAAACAAAAGCAAATTATACTGCGATTGGTAGAGCTAAACAAAAAGATAATGAGGCTTTTGATGAATATTTAATCAGGATGTCTGCTTGTTTTAAAGTCAACAGTGGCATTCCTGAGGATAACACGGTGGGCAGCCTTTATCAAGAGCAACTAAAAAATGTGTTACACGCTGTTGGGTTTATTCTGTTTTACTATTATAATAGTTATATTAATTCATTTATTTATTAAATCATTCTCTTTCTATTCTCTGTATTAATTCATTACTTTGTTAAATCATTCTCTTTCTGTTTTCAAAAGTGTTGCGAGGTCACGAGTATTGCCAAGTCATCTTTAACCTGGACGGCCTGTTCCAGGATGGTTATACAAACAATCCACCCAATCTGGGTCCTTGAGATTTGGTGGGCCCTTGGTGACGAGGCCAGGGCTATTCGGCTAATAACAAGAATGTTGTTATGGTTATGTAACCGTGCTTTTCTGTATGTAACCATTATATGATTATGATTATATTATATGATTCTTAGGTCAAGGAAGTTGTATAATTACTCTAATCTAAATGTGTTAGGTCTAGTCTCCTGTTTTTGTTATTGGTAAAATACTTTGATTGTTATTGTAGTCCCAGATGTTGTTTTTTCTCATACGTGATGGAATGATCAACAACTCTGTAACTTGTTTTGATTCATGACCATAAGAGTGGGACGAAAACGTCTATTCGAGGAGACGTTCGGAAGTTGTAAGGTGACACTTGCTGTAACGCTCCCCTTCGGAGGCTTTTATCTGTTGTATCCATTTCTATTTAATTAAATGTCAATAATTGAATAAGATGTCTTCCTGCAGTTATTGATAATTACGGACGAAGGTAATTATTAATGAACCTAACACACGCTAATTCAAATCATGCCCTCCGGGAATGGATTGAGAAATATTGGGTAGATAGGCCCACGGGCACGCTTGACCAATACGTAAATCAAGCGTTGCATGCAGAAGGGATGCTAAAGAAAAAAGGTAAAAGACATGGGGGGCCGTCCTCTGCGGGGGAAGAAATGTTTTACCAAGAAAGAGAAGAAGGACATAAAAAGTTTAACAAAATTAACTGGAGAAAAGATGGGGGTAAGTTAAATAAATATCGGAGATTTAAAAGTAATGCATGCTGGATTTGTGGAAGAACTGGGCACATTTCGCGGGATTGCCCAGACAACAGAGCCTCTAGGGCTGGGACTCAATCAGCAAGGCCTGGCGTAGGGCCAGGGCCCAGTGGGACAACTGGTGGGGTCCAGTCTAGGGGAGTGGAGCTAAATTTAGCGGAAATACTGACACTTGATTCAATTAAACCTGAAATTACATTGTTTGTGAATGGGGTACGTTTAACATTTTTGTGTGATACTGGAGCTTGTAAAACTGCAATTACACAGGATGTTCCGGGAATTAAATTTATGAAAAATAAGGTTTATGTGGCGACAGCTGATGGGCAGGTTGCTACTGCTTCAGAGACGTTTCCGGTTAGGATAAGGGATCCGGAAGGGGAAACATGTAAAATGTCGGTGTTGGTGGTAAAAGAGTGTCCTGTCAATTTACTGGGTAGTGAAGAATTTGACATATTTTACTCATTCTTTTTAGTATAGCTGTTTCATTTTGATATCACATTTTACTCATTCTTTTTGTGGCGGTCTTGTTTTAGTATCGCCACTGAAGGGTTCAGCTCTTGTTCCCAACTCAATTACAATATGAACAGAAGGATGGGTCCGAGACTCCTCGACTACAATGTTAACAAAAGGCTCTTCCTGAGATTCTTATTTCAAGGTGGGATTCACACTGATAAGAGACCAGATGGAGGACTTCAAAGGGCAGAGGAACAAAGAGCAGGGCAGAGGGTCGGGACTTTATAGGACCAGCGGAGACAGAGGTCTGGATGATGTGGATTCAAGGCTGGAAGATGTGGAGCCCAGAGAAACCCACCCCTCACAGCAGCCCTGGACCAGCCCACATCTCATTATTAATCAGCAAATGAATATGCATTTTTGTTGGACTATAACTGGGCAAACGCGGGTTTGGACAATGTCTTTTCCATCCTCCGCTTTAGGACATCAACACTCAGCGGGCTTATTCTATGGGAGGGAGACCCGGAGCTCTGTATGAATCAATATGAATGGAATAAACCATCTGTGGATAAACTCGCTCAACCCTGGTTTGTCTCCTCCGATGCTGAACACGCTCCATTGTTAGACTGGAGACTACAGAGTTAAGGAATTGGAGTCAGGTGAAATAGTTTAGTCTAACAGTTTTGGTGACCCAGTCCGTGAGTCGGTTGCGTAGACAGTTTAGGGGTTAAGGCCGATAACTCCGTCCGTGAACCAGGGAGGAACTGCGTAGACATATGGGTTAAGGCCAGCCGCGGACTCTAAAACACGTCGGCGAACGTGGAGTCGCGGTTATCGAAGCACGTCGGCGAACGTGAGAATAAGGAAAAGTTAAACACGTCGGCGAACGTGAGAATAAGGAAAAGTTAAACACGTCGGCGAACGTGAGAATAAGGAAAAGTTAAACACGTCGGCGAACGTGAGAATAAGGAAAAGTTAACCACGTCGGCGAACGTGAGGGCACGCCGGCGAGCGTGAGACCTTTCTCTTGGGACTTCTCCAACAGGTGCCTGATCAACTGAAAGGTAAGCAGAATACCTATTACTGAAACGTTAAAATTCTGCTATTGGATTTTTTAAATTATGGAGAAGATGCCAGAGAAAGGGGGTTTGGGAATAGGAGATTTCGAAAAGGTTGTAATATACCTAGAGTCGGAATTGATGACGATCCCAGGACGATCGTTTTGAAATAGAGAAAACGTCGTATGAAACAAAGGAACAAGAGATTCCGGAAAGAGTTGTATGCAGGAGTTATTTTAAAGTCTTCAGCAGGGAAACAACTGGGGCCACAGATGTTTGATTCCTAGAATTGATTCAAAAAAAAAAAAAAAAAAAAAAAAAAAAAAAGTAACAATAGTAATATTTCTAATTCCTAGAATTGAACATACTAAAATTCTAAATTTATCCGGAGACTTGATCTAGATCGAATTGGTGAAAATGGAAGGATGTGAGAGTGCGGGAGAATGTGGAGAATGGAATGAATTGACAATTTTGTAAATGGTGAAAATGGAAGGATGTGAGAGTGCGGGAGAATGTGGAGAATGGAATGAATTGACAATTTTGTAAATGGTGAAAATGGAAGGATGTGAGAATGCGGTAGAATGTGGAGAATGGAATAAATTGACAATTTTGTATGCAGATGTGGAAGCACAGGTTCTGAGTGGTGTTCAAGTTAAAAAACAACCAAAAATAAGACGCGAGTTGGTGAAACAATTTTGTACTTAAAAAGGAAATATACATTTTGTAGGTCAAAAGCATGAATGGTATATGAATAATTTGTCCATTGCTTTGCAGAAAGTAGAGCGTGACGTCAGAGCTAAGGAGGTGTGAAGGCGAGGGCCGATACTGAGAAAGCACCCCACGGTGGGGCCATAGAGAGAGAGCCCCCACCAGCCCAAGGCCCCCACCCCTGCACAAAGCGGGGAGGGGTGGGGGACTGAGAGAGAAAGACAGAGAAAGTTGACAGAGAGAAAGATGTGGATAGAGACAGAGATGTAGAGAGACAGAGATGTAGAGAGAGAGAGACAGAGATGTAGAGAGAGAGAGACAGAGATGTAGAGAGACAGAGATGTAGAGAGAGAGAGACAGAGATGTAGAGAGACAGAGATGTAGAGAGAGAGAGACAGAGATGTAGAAAGAGAGAGGCAGATAGTTGATACTATTATGATATATTAGTGACAAATTATGGGTCCTTTATTAAACACTAAAATTTATATAAGGAAATTCTTAGTGAAAGGTTATTTTTCCTAAATTTTAATTATGGTAATAGTGAGCCCAGAAAATGGCTCTTATTTTAAATATAACCGCCTTCTTGGAGCGGATAGGAATTCAATAGGGATTCCGCTAGTGCAATTTAGCTATCCTCATAGCTAATTTAGCAATATGAGAGTGATTTGTGATTCAGATTTAAGTATTAAGAATCATCCAAATTATTAAATGAAGACAAAGCAGAAATGGCATTGATCCAAATTATTAATGATATCAAACGAGAAGTTTACAATGCAGAAATGGCATTGATCCAAATTATTAGGTAAAGTTTAGATAAAAGTTGAGATAAAATAATTAATTTAGGATAAGCATGATTTCTATAGGATGGAATAAGATGAATCATGTTTAGTGCACGAAATATAATTCATTGTTTTTCCATCACTAGATGAAATATGCTTTAGTGTGAGTCATATTAATGACTATTAACCTAGTTCTTTTGAGAATGACTAGTGCTGATAGGACCGAAAAAGGTGGTTAGCTGCCAATAAGCCCTTTTCAGGGATGGCGCTCTCCACTAGTGAAAAAATTGCAGACCACTGATGTCTGATTATGAATGAGTGTGAGCGTGAATGGTTGTTTGTCTTTTTGTGTTTTTGATTGGCCAACCACCAAGATATAATTGATCATTTAGATATCAAGGTGGAAAAGGATTTAGCAAATTGGAATCAATTTCTGAAACTGCCAATAAGCCTTTTCAGGGATGGCAGCGAAGGATTGGAAATTTGAAATCAATTTCTGAAATCGCCAATAAGCCTTTTTGGATGGCGATGAAAAATCAAGGAAAATTGTTTAGTCCAAAGAAATTTTTTGATGATAATGCATTGAATTGGAGGAATAAATCTGCTATGCAGAATTTTGAAGCACTGAGAAAAACAAAAACAGTGCATCATATGAAATTCCAAAGTACCATTGATTTATAGGGATAATGGCATCCAAATTGTGTTAATGGATTAATTGACTGAATTGACAAAGTGTTTCATATTTTGTTACCATACCAAACGCCATTATTCGCTACACGATTGGAGCTGAATGATGAGTCTAATCTGGCTATCTGCATAAAAGAAAAACTTTAAAGAAACGCACTAATTTTGAGTTAGCAGAAGAAGACTGTGTTTTTCAACAGGAAACATGGAGAAGACGCACGAGCAACCCAAGATGAGAACGTCCGTACAACTCTTGCTGACCAAACAGCAGACATGAAAATAGCTGAAAGGAGGATGCAGATACACTTTTGCACTGTAAGGAGGTTCTCTCAGTTGAAACGTTTGAGGAGACAGGTAAGATAAGATTATTGACGCGATCAGACGTAATGGAAAGCATCCAATATTGATTGGAAAGATTATTGCTCGAGGAGCAATGCCATAAACCATAAGGAACTTTTATATTGGTTTTATTGTCTCCATAAAAAGTGAAAGCGTTTCAATTGAGAACAAACCTTCTTACAGATTTTTAAAGTAAACAATTAGAGAGACTACAATGGATAGATATGTAACTAAATTTTAATTTTATGCCAGGCTATTGGAAAATGTTGATCAAGAAAGTTTTAAAGGAGATGATTGGCAAACTCCAAAGACAATGGAATGTTACATTTGATAAAAAGACTACTAGTTTGGGATATTTTAGAATTTGAAACAATTGAGTTTAATATGCAACGCGATACACATTGTTAATTGAATTGGGACTTGATTAGTATGCAATTTATAAGTAATGAATTTTAATTTCTCTAAAGGAAAATTATGCTAGAAAATATTAACCCTGATAAACAAGGGGTGGTTACAGTTTAGTGGGTTCAATTCTTTTCAGAATGAAAAATGTTTACATTTGTTTCTGGATATTAATTGATGTGAATGTAACTGTTGCAGAGACCGGGACAGCTGTTTTCCTGAGGAGAAAGCAGCCTGGTTCGCTTTTTGTATTTTCCCTATTTTTAGCACGATTAGTTAATTGGTGTAATTGCAGGAAAGGAAAAAATCAAATATAGGTTTTGATCTTAACGAGAAAGCAGCGATCACAATAGAATAACAGCTAGTATATCCACTTTTGACTGATAAAGCATTCAGATTTTCACAAACAAAGTGATGGAATAAGTAAGATTGTTGTGATTTTTGTTCATTTGAGAATTAAGCCCAACCAAGTGGCCGTATGCAGGTGTTGAGCATGCGCTAAAGATGACAGCAGCTAAAGCAGCAGCGCAAACACTTACAGCACAGTATTCACAACAACAAAAACGGAGTCAAAAAACAGTATTAATTGATATGCAAAACATTGCATCACATAAGGTAGAAATGCATCTACACAGAAAGAACACAGAACAGTCTGCAGAAGACCTGTACACAGCTAAAGGCCGAGCGTGCCTCCAAAATTGAGCCATGGATTGAACCATGTCTCAACAGGGGGGATGATGGACATGGTACAGTGTGTTCCATGTCCCAGAGGTTGATGATGGACATGGTTCAGTGTGTTCCATGTCCCAGAGGTCTAAATACCTGCTTTTAATTGTTTTGTAGGATCTGTTAAATTTGTTGCATCTGTTTGATTTGTTGCAGTCATGGTGTGCAAGGTAACCTCAGGCCCAAACGAGGACAACGTCCAAAAGAGTATGGGACTGGTAGAGCAAACAGACGTTCATGGAAGACCATTTCAACATCCTTTATGGGAGGTGAAACATGACGAAAGGCTAAGGGCAAGGCAGACCTAATCACAGAATGGATGGTAACATGTTTGGAGAAACTTGTCCAAAGAACGGGCAAGCTGCCGTGATCCCTTTTTGTCTACTTTGCAGGAGGTGGTGAAGCCAGGTGACTGGATGCTGATCCCAGTCATAAAAAGGAAGTCCTGGTTCTCTCCACGATAGGAAGACCTATTCGTGGCCCAACTGACCAACCTCCACTGCTGCAAAGATGGCTGAAATGTCAGTGCTTTCACCAATGCCAGGTCGAGGTAGTTCGAGACACAGGTGACTCTGAGTAGACTGGAAGTTGGACGGTATCAAAACCCTTGTCCATAAAAACTCATCAGTCTACTCACCTGCCACGAGCACGCCTCACTTAACCTTGAGCTTCCATAGACTTTGCACCTCTGCACATTGGCCGCAGTGAAAGCTGTTGCCACTCACATCACAGTGACTGCACTGTCAGTGACTGCCTGGGCGTGTCTGAACGCCCCACCCACAGAGACTCGAGTTGGAATACAAGATGGTGACATACTCCTATCACAGAGGAGAGTAAATTGGTATGAAAAGGACAAACTGGAGAACTACTATGAAGAAGATGTGTGGTATCCTGACATCCTGAATTCATTGGGTCTAGACGTCACACTTAAATCTGCAGTTAGGCAGATGAGATGCATTCTAGTTACTCGATTGATCGGGTAAAAACATCGAGGTCTTGCATCGCCAAAAGAGAGCACCACACACCTGGATGGGTAACTCCGATCCCACCTATATTGACGCCATAGGCGTCCCCCGTGGCGTTCCTAATGAGTATAAACTTGCTAATCAGGTTTCAGCGGGATTCAAAATTATTCTAATTTGAGTAACTCACAACAAAAATGTTGATCGCATCAATTATATTCATTACAATGTCCAGCGACTTGGCAATTACACGGTTGAGTCGTTAGAGGCGGTACGTGACCAGCTAGCGGCAACATCCCTCATGGCCTTCCAAGATCGTATAGCATTAGACATGTTATTGGCTGAGAAGGGTGGTGTGTGTGCTATCTTTGGTGATGCCTGTTGTACTTTCATTCCTAATAACACTGCTCCAAATGGACGTCTCACCAAAGCTTTAGAAGGCCTCCGAACCCTGACTAATAAGATGGCCGATCAGTCAGGTGTGGACACCTCAATCTGGGACCAATGGATGGATTATTTTGGTGCCTGGAAAGGTTTGATAGGCAACATCCTCATATCTGCTGGAGTGCTCATCACTCTGCTTATTCTCTGTAGCTGTTGTATCTTCCCCTTAGCTCGTACTCTAGTCACTCGACTGATCGATAAAGCAGTGGGACCAGGCCCTAGAGGTCAGTATGTTCAGTTGCGCCAATCTGACCCCTCTGGACCCCCCGCTGGGCACGTGTTCATGGATATACTAATGTAGTGCTTCTTTGTTTTTATACTAATATAGTTTTACATTTCATTTGACACTAACCTGTGTGGTGTTGTTGATGTGGTCTCTTTTAGGAGACCAAGAGAGGGAATGAAGAATTTGACATATTTTACTCATTCTTTTTAGTATAGCTGTTTCATTTTGATATCACATTTTACTCATTCTTTTTGTGGCGGTCTTGTTTTAGTATCGCCACTGAAGGGTTCAGCTCTTGTTCCCAACTCAATTACAATATGAACAGAAGGATGGGTCCGAGACTCCTCGACTACAATGTTAACAAAAGGCTCTTCCTGAGATTCTTATTTCAAGGTGGGATTCACACTGATAAGAGACCAGATGGAGGACTTCAAAGGGCAGAGGAACAAAGAGCAGGGCAGAGGGTCGGGACTTTATAGGACCAGCGGAGACAGAGGTCTGGATGATGTGGATTCAAGGCTGGAAGATGTGGAGCCCAGAGAAACCCACCCCTCACAGCAGCCCTGGACCAGCCCACATCTCATTATTAATCAGCGAATGAATATGCATTTTTGTTGGACTATAACTGGGCAAACGCGGGTTTGGACAATGTCTTTTCCATCCTCCGCTTTAGGACATCAACACTCAGCGGGCTTATTCTATGGGAGGGAGACCCGGAGCTCTGTATGAATCAATATGAATGGAATAAACCATCTGTGGATAAACTCGCTCAACCCTGGTTTGTCTCCTCCGATGCTGAACACGCTCCATTGTTAGACTGGAGACTACAGAGTTAAGGAATTGGAGTCAGGTGAAATAGTTTAGTCTAACAGTAGGGATGGACTATTACAATTGGGATTGGCGTTAGTACCCTCCGCTAGTGGAAATATGGTGGTTAAAAGGCGAAAGGAAATTAATTGTGGCCAATTAAATGTTTTGCATGTAGAGCAACCTGCTTTCTTTTACTATACTCTGGATGTGTCTAATAATACGCCGGCTTGTGTGGGAAACAGTTTGTTATCTACAGCTGCTAGTTTGATTGAGACGCGGCAGAGTGTGGCGAGCATAAACTCCCTCCATGTTATAATGTGGTACAAAATGACGGAGGGGCCTGACGAAATTTATGAAAACAAATTGAGACGAGTCACGCCGTCTGAAATTAAATTGGAATATATGTACACGGACGGAATTTCTACAGTTTTGGCAGGGGTTGAGTTGTCAAGGGAATATAAGACTCTTTTTCTCGAGTGGGGAACTCCACACATTGTATTATGCAAGCCACATAATCAGGGAAAGGAGGTGATACGTGACTTTATACAAACAGCCCGCGAGACGAGTGATTGGATAATGTTGGATACAGGTCTTGAGTATAGCGAAAGTACGGAAACATACAGAAAGGCAGTGTTTCAGACTGTGGGGGTGAATGTGAATGTGGGAATTTACCTGCTATGACTATCACAAACAACTAAGGAAGTATATCTACTATCGGAAGAGGAGGAGGAGTTGTTAGCAACAGTCCCTCCTGAAATATGGTCAAAAGGACCTTCCGATGTAGGGCTCGTTAAAGGGGTTATACCTGTAGTAATTAGACCAAAAAGTGAATTTAGGCCATGTATACGACAATATCCACTAAAACCTGATGCCTTAAAAGGAATAAGTCCGGTAATTGAAGATTTATTAAGGGCGGGAGTGATAATTGAATGTGATGATTCACCCTGTAATTCCCCAATTTTTCCAGTAAAAAAGGCGGCTCCTTCTGTGGGATGGAGAATGGTTCAGGATTTACAAGCGGTAAACTCTGCAGTAATTCAACGCGCGCCGTGTGTGCCAGATCCACACACACTTCTGAATAATTTGGATCCAGAGGCAGCATTTTTTACGGTAATTGACATAAGTAATGCTTTTTTCTCCATCCCATTAGATCGAGATAGTCAATATTGGTTTGCGTTTACGTTTGGTAGGAAAAAATATACTTTTACAAGATTACCACAAGGATACTGTGAAAGCCCCACGATATATTCACAGATAATGAGTAGCAGTGTAGCAAGATTCCAGCCACCGGGGGGCAGCCAGATTATTGTGTATGTGGATGATGTGCTTGTGGCGTCGCCTAGTGTGGAAGTGTGTAAAAAGGACACTGTGACATTGATAAGGCACCTGGCGTCGGAGGGCCACAAAATAAGCAGAAATAAATTGCAGTTTTCTAAAGAACAAGTGAAATATTTGGGACATAATCTGGTGAAAGGTGGGAAAAAGATTTTGGATGACAGAAAGAGGGTGGTGTTGGAAGCACCCAAGCCGCTAACTAAAAGACAAATCATGTCATTTTTGGGTCTTACTAATTACTGCAGGACGTGGGTTCCAAATTATGCAGAAATCGTTTCCCCCCTTTCTAAATTAATGAATGAAGATGGGTTAAAAATGAACTCGGCTCTGAATTGGACGGCAGAGGCTGAGAATGCGTTTTGTACAATAAAACAGATGCTAGTTACTAGTGGGATTTTGGCGTTACCTAATTATAATAAACCCTTTGTGCAAATGGTGGACTGTAGTGGACACCACGATAGGTGAACGCAAAGTACTGTCTGGCTGAAGGATGCAAAGGAACACAGAAAAAGGCGTTAGCTAGATCAATACAAGTAAACCATTGATACACTGGACTGAGCGAAGTCAACATTCTATGGGGGTCGGGTACTGGTAGGACGGAGTCAGCGTCGCGTCGTTCACAGGTCTAAGGTCATGTGCCATACGGTAACTCTGTCCATCCGCCTTAAGTACTGGTCGCAATGCCGTGTTCCATCGTGAGTTAGAAAGTTCTATCACACCTGCGTCCCACAGTCCACCTAGAGTGTCTTCCATACCTTTGTCCGCATCTGGAGTCCATCTATATTGTGGCCTGTGGATGATGGCACTCTCATCTATTTTTAACATTACAGGTGGAATTTTAACACAATGTCCTACATCAAATGGTCCTGATGACCACAATGTGTCCGGAATAGTTTTCAGAAACTCCTCTGTCTGGTGGTGATCAGTCAATTCCCTACCATGTTCTCGAGTCAAGATTTGTTCCTCCAAAATGGAGGAGTTTATCAATGGGGCATGTGGGTCAATCTGATAAGAGTCATGCAATTTGGAATAAGTCAGCCCTGGTAGGTCAGTGGACTGCCAGTCAGTGACTTTAAGAAGTTTCTTGACCATGGGACCGAGTTGACGAGCTTCGTGACCATAAGACAGAGCCAAAGAAATGTGGGGGTCGGCTGTATCCGACATTTTGTACCACACTTTTTGCGATTCGTCCAAATCAACATATGAAGCTACGCCTTCTGGACCCACAAATATTTTGGTGGATTTCAATTGCCAGGGTGTTCCAAGAACCTTCTGAAAACGGTCTCGATAGACTAAGTCATCTTCTGTGTCATAAAACAAAGTACAATGAAAGTCATCCTTGGGCGGATGGTAAGGCCGGAGTGAATCAATGAATGATTTCCACTGGTGATAAACAAACAACAGTCCCCCAGTGGCCGGAGTTTCAGGCTCAAGACATGACCAATAGATTTTGCTACCTCGGTGTCTTGTTGCAAGGGACACATCAACCATTGTCCACATGTTCGTACTGGTTGCGAACACGGAATCTTTGCACCATTTGGTAAAGTCACTGTGAGGCCATCCGGCCCACATAAGATGGTAGCTCCAATAGACATCAACAAGTCTCTTCCCATTAAATTCACAGGTGTTTGGGGTGAATGGACGTAGGAATGAAATAGAGTCTGTTTTAGGTGGGGTATTTCCGTTTGCAGCGGTCTGGTAATAGGCAGAGCTTGAGGAGATCCCGAGAAGCCGACCAAAGTTATGGTTGAAGAGGAGAGACAACCGGCTGTGAGCGGCATGTTCAAAGATGAGTATGTTGCTCCCGTGTCCACCAAAGCTGATGTTTGGACGCCGTTGATTCTCATATGAAGCATTGGGTCTGCCGTTCCCCTGCTTACCGAGCCTCTCGGGCACCCCTATTCGGAGTGTGGAGGATCCCATGGACTGTGAGGATCATCTCCACCCTGGTAATATTGTCCAGTTGACTGAGCTGGCTGCTGTGACCGCCATGGTCTGCCAGTGCCTCTTGCTCCTCCGCGCGTGGGCCGCTGTTGATGTGGTGGCCCCCCCTGTTGTGTTGGGGGTTGCCGCGGGTACTGTCGCTGACTGGGACACTCATGTCTCCAGTGTCCAGGACGGCCACATGTAAAACAGTTGTCTTGTTGGCCCGGTCTCGAGTACCCTTTTCCCCGGCCACCAGAGAAACCACCCCTGCGACCACCGTATCCATCATGGAACTGACCACCATCTCGAGCCCGACCATGGCCCTGGAACATCTGGGCAGATTGGTTTGTCTTTTCCTGTTTAGATTTTTTGGATTCACTATAAAATTTGGAAAGTTGTAATTTTACCAGAGCAGAATTCATATTTAGCGACTCGGCTTTTTCTTTTACCTTCTCGTTATCATACATCTTACAATGGTGAGACAGGTGACGTTTAAACCTTGGTTCATCACCAGTCAACAAGTCAGGGTCCTTTTTCAACTCCTTTTTCACAGGTTCTGGAAGACCCTCGACAACAGCTGTTCGGAATAAGAGGATATTATCTAATCTGCCCGATGGGTGTCGGCCGGTACTATCTATCCAGGCATTAATGCACTTTTCATAGTGTACCGGACCTCCCACTCCATCGATGTATGGAAACACGGTTGGAGCCATGTCATGGGATCTTGGGAAGGTATTTTTAATTGCCGTAAATAAGGCGCCCGATACCTGGGACAATGGGGTTTCGTGTGGGTACCTGATAGTTTCTGCTTCC
Source organism: Stigmatopora nigra (assembly GCF_051989575.1). Taxonomy (NCBI): domain Eukaryota; kingdom Metazoa; phylum Chordata; class Actinopteri; order Syngnathiformes; family Syngnathidae; genus Stigmatopora; species Stigmatopora nigra. The sequence goes on from NW_027551609.1 coordinate 444,888, forward strand.
TCCTCTATCATTTGTAATTGATGATGAGAGCAGGAAGCTGATATGGCCTGTCTCATGTCACCAAGCGCACAATTCTGTCCGCTCATTAGGGCCAAAAACTTCATCAGCCATGTACTTCCTCCATTTGCCATTGGAGGGAGTTGGTCAGCCAATGTAGCCACATCTCTAAGACCAAGAGGTTCAAATATCATTTCTGCTCCCTGAGGGCGGAGGGGATACATACCTCCAGATGTAGCTTGTACCCGCTTTGCGCTGGGCTTTGGTTTTGGCGCGGCAGTCTTGTCTGGTGTCTCTTTTGCCCCATTGTTACGTGGGCGAAGGGCGTAATGAGATCCCAAATCTGGTAGAGCCTGTTTATACATGTCCACACTCTCATTCTCCTGTTCACCTGCAATGTCTGAATCATTATCTGAGTTATAGTCTGATTGTCGATTCACGTCCTCAAACAGTACAAGATTGTCAGTCAAGTCATCTTTTCCTTTTTTCCTACCTTTCTTTATTTCATTTTTCTGTCGAGTCCCTTTGGTCATTTCTTTTTCATCATTGTCCTCTCGGTCAGTCAAGTCAACTCAGGATCGTTCTGTCCTATCTTTCGCGTGTTCGAGATTACATGCTTTTCCTATGAGGCCTTTTGCCTCGGAGGACATAGCTTCCTCCTCATTCTCAACGTCAAGGATCAATCGTCCACCTAAAGTCACTATTGGTGCTTGTATGGGTATACCGTGAGGTTTTAATGGAGCTTTATTATTCAGTGGAGGCGCTGAAGGTACAAGAGTCAAAGTTGGTTCGATCTAGGTGGGGGCCCTCACCGCAGCCAAAGCTATTGACGCAATTACCAGGTTGTGTATTGCCAATCTATGCTGTTTCAACTCCTCCTCCTTTCTCAGTATCGAACCCCGCCTCCACCTCCACACCTCCTCTTTTCTCCTTCGGAGTTCCACCTCCTTAGCTGTGACGTCATGCTCTACTTTCCGCAAAGCAATGGACAAGTTATTCATATTCCATTCATGCTTTTGACCTACAAAATGTACATTTTCTATCAAAGTACTAAATTGTTTCACCAACTCGCGTCTTATTTTTGGTTGTTTTTTTAACTTGAACACCACTCAGAACCTGTGCTTCCACATCTGCATACAAAATTGTCAATTCATTCCATTCTCCACATTCTCCCGCACTCTCACATCTTTCCATTTTCACCAATTCAATCTAGATCAAGTCTCCGGATAAATTTGGAATTTTAGTATGTTCAATTCTAGGAATTATTGTTACTTTTTTTTTTTTTTTTTTTTTTTAGAATCAATTCTAGGAATCAAACATCTGTGGACCCAGTCGTTTCCCTGCTGAAGACTTTAAAATAACTCCTGCATACAACTCTTTCCGGAATCTCTTGTTCCTTTGTTGCATACGACCGTTTTCTCTATCTCAAAACGACCGTTCTGGGATCGTCATTAGTTCCGACTCTAGATATATTACAACCTTTTCGGAATCTCCTATTCCCGATATCCCCTTTCTATAGTCACTTCTCCATAATTTAAAAATCCAATAGCAGAATTTTAACGTTTCAGTAATAGGTATTCTGCTTACCTTTCAGTTGATCAGGCGCCTGTCGGAGAAGTCCCAAGAGAAAGGTCTCACGCTCGCCGGCGCTCCCTCACGTTCGCTGACGTGGTTAACTTTTCCTTATTCCCACGTTCGCTGACGTGTTTTAACTTTTCCTTATTCCCACGTTCGCTGACGTGTTTAACTTTTCCTTATTCCCACGTTCGCTGACGTGTTTCGATAACCGCGACTCCACGTTCGCCGACGTGTTTTAGAGTCCGCGGCTGGCCTTAACCCATATGTCTACGCAGTCTCCTCCCTGGTTCACGGACGGAGTTATCGGCCTTAACCCCTATCTGTCTACGCAACCGACTCACGGACTGGGTCACCAAAACTGTTAGACTAAAAATATTTTACCTGACTCCAATTCCTTAACTCTGTAGTCTCCAGTCTAACAATGGAGCGTGTTCAGCATCGGAGGAGACAAACCAGGGTTGAGCGAGTTTATCCACAGATGATTTATTCCATTCAAATTGATTCATACAGAGCTCCGGGTCTCCCTCCCATAGAATAAGCCCGCTGAGTGTTGATGTCCCAAAGCGGAGGATGGAAAAGACATTGTCCAAACCCGCGTTTGCCCAGTTATAGTCCAACAAAAATGCATATTCATTCGCTGATTAATAATGAGATGTGGGCTGGTCCAGGGCTGCTGTGAGGGGTGGGTTTCTCTGGGCTCCACATCTTCCAGCCTTGAATCCACATCATCCAGACCTCTGTCTCCGCTGGTCCTATAAAGTCCCGACCCTCTGCCCTGCTCTTTGTTCCTCTGCCCTTTGAAGTCCTCCATCTGGTCTCTTATCAGTGTGAATCCCACCTTGAAATAAGAATCTCAGGAAGAGCCTTTTGTTAACATTGTAGTCGAGGAGTCTCGGACCCATCCTTCTGTTCATATTGTAATTGAGTTGGGAACAAGAGCTGAACCCTTCAGTGGCGATACTAAAACAAGACCGCCACAAAAAGAATGAGTAAAATGTGATATCAAAATGAAACAGCCATACTAAAAAGAATGAGTAAAATATGTCAGATTCTTCACCTGATAATCACGTTTTGGCCAAGTATGATAGTTTTCATTGTAACTTAATTTCTATCACTTTGAACGATGCCAAATAAAAAACTTACTTGAATTGGACGATTTTACACTATATACACAGTAACTGTGTCTCTGACAGTTTGTTTGGCAGCAGGGGAACTTTTCAGTTTTTATTGCCTTAATGTACTTTTCATACCCTGAAAATCACGTTTTGGCCAAGTATGATTGTTTTCATTGTAACTTAATTTTTATCAATGAGAATGATGCCAAATGGATAACTTACTTGAATTGGACGATTTTACACTATATACACAGTAACTATGTGTCTCTGACAGTTTTTTTTGCAGCAGGGGAATATGTAAGATTAGACAAAGTATCTTTGCAAATGCTTGTTCATATTGTATAAGTTTTTGTGAGTATAACAGCATTGTAGTCATCCTTACGGCTGACATAGCAGCATAAACACCCAACTGTCTGACTGAATAAACAATCTTAGTCTTGTGATTGGGGTGACATGTCAGCACAAATATTCAACTGTCTGACACTGATCAATTACTTTTTGCCCTGCAAATGACTGAAATGTATCTGTCCAAAGTCCTAGTGACAACTGTCAGTTTTTCCTGTATTTAAGACACACACACTGGTCATTCGACTAGAGTTTCAGGAACATCGCGTTGAACAGGACCCTACTGTAGGAACTCTCACTGTCCACTTTGCAGTCTGGTAATAAACCAATTGGTCCGGGACCAATGAAAGTAGAACAAGAATTAGCAAAGGCATTATAGTCTTGGTCTGTTAATAGAGTCAGGGACTTAACTAAGACAAAGTCAGGGACTTTTGGTCTTTGTGTGTTCAGAGATATTGGGTTAATCACAAAGTGGAGATCAATTTCGGGTAATTTAGAAAATAATTGTTGTTTAAACTATTAAGTAAGTGATTAATATGGGTCAGAAAGCAACAAAAGGGATGGGTTTATTGTCAGACTGCAAAATGAAAATCGGAGAGTTACCGGGACGAGATATCATGGTCCAGCTTGGGCTAAGCCTAGTGGCCACCCAAAATGGCCTCCGACCCAGGGAATTACAGACCAAAAATATCTTCCACACCACCACATCTAACAGCTTCTACTCTCTCGACATTGTCGGGAATGATTCTGCCAAGGTAGCTGAAAGTCTAAGAGAACAGTCTGAAGATATCTGCCCAGCAGCCCCAGGACAGGAACAACAAACATGGCCATTACATGTCACCCTGAAGTTCATGGGAGACCGGACGACAAGTGGTTAAACCAATTCTCACAGTTGCCCACTCAACGAATCATAATTAACCACGTATATGCAAATGACCTAATGGACAACCCATTGCCCCCCGGACACATTGCCTATGGGGATGGATCATCATCAAAAATCCTGGATGGAGAAAAACACAACGTATATGCCGTGGTGACTCAAAAAGACAACCTCAAGACAGGACGACTCCCCGGCGACTGGTCTGCACAAGCCGCAGAAATAGTGGCACTGACAGAGGCATGTAGACTATTCCTAGAACAAGACGTGACGGTGGAAAGACACAGCCCAATCCCTGCTGAATTCCTAAGAGAAATGCAAAATCATTCCCCAGAAAAAGAGAAACTGCAATGGGAAACAGAAGGAGCCACTCAACACAAGAACGGACTCTATGCAGTAGAAAACAAGCCATGCGTGACACGATCATTGTTTGAAGTAATTGCCAAATTGAGCCATGGGAGGAGCCATGTCTCAACAGGAGGGATGATCAGTACAGTACAACAAACAATGCATGTTCCCAGAGGTCTCCAAACTTACCTCAATTATTTTGCAGAAACTGTCTAAACTGCTGTAGACACAACTCTCAAGGCAATGAACAACCCAAGCATGGAACAAGGCAAACAGGAACATATCCCTTCGAGCTTCTGAACATGGATTTCATCAAACTGAACCAAAGTGCTGGACTCGTCGAACAAACCATTAGAACAGTAAAACTCAGACTCAGAAAAACCATGGAAGATACAGGAAAACCATGGCAAGAAAGCCTGAGCCTGGTAGAAACGTACATGAGAATCATTCCAACAGCACAGGGATGCACACCATTTGAGGCAGTGAACGACAGACCCTTCCACTTAACAATGTGGGAAAAAGATCTGGTGGTAGAAGAGAAAAGAGAAACAGATTCCCTCACTAAGTGGTTATGCAAAATGTTCCAAGAAAGAACTGTGATGAATGCAAAATAATCTGCCGACATCTTCTCTGTCTCCCACAGAGGAGGTCCTGTCCCCATGAGACCTGGTACTCGTCAAGGTGATAAAAAGAAAGTGCTGGCCTTCTCCACGTTGGGACAGACCTCACCGTGTGATTTTGGCCATCATCATCACTGCTCTGTGTTCAACCACATGGGGGGAACGTACCAGAACCTTGGTACATTCCCACTGGAGGAGAATGCCCCACTAGCTGGTTCAGGAAACGATCAGGGACCCCAGATCTGCATCCCATTAACCAAGACACCAATCGTCGTTCAAGTACCTTTGCTCAGCCTACAGCTTACTCACTTGGGATTACACAGGACTGACTCCAGTTATTTTTATTGGTACCTACAAGCTCCCAGAGTCTGAATGGTCTGGCCAGACACCTTGGACCAGGTCCTCCTCCATACAGGCTACAAAACCATCACATGGCCCCTTTCCAAAGAAGCTACCACCATGACCGCTAACTTCACCAAGTTAGCCACCACCATCAAAGATGGTAAACATATGCTAGACCTTACGACCAATATCCAACAAAAAGGCTGCATCAACCTATGCCTCCGACCGGACCGACCAGGAAAAGGCCCCCTCTTTACTATCACCATCCGCACTACTAGTCCAGCCATGGTCCCCAAAGTGATTGGTGTGAACCCCTTCGTACAACCATCCGCCACACGCCTACTCAAAATCCGTCCGGCAGGACCACCTAAGCCTGAGTAGATACACCTTATTCTCGCCCATGTCCAAACACAGGAAGAAAACGACTACAACCCGATGATGAGGAACAGTTGGTACAGATACACCGCACTCACAGCCCGCGCCACAACCAATGAGTTGTTATGTCTGTTCCCTCTTGCCTACTGCCGTAGCCCAACCACAGCTATGGTCCAACCGACAGAACGAAGAACTCGCCAACCTCACCTACAACTGTATCCTGGGTAATCTGAGAGAATCCTTCCAGCAAAGCTCGACCGCCTACATACCATGGTCGCAGTACCATTAGCAGCTACAGTCAATACCGCAACGTATGTCCAGTGCAACAACCGAACAGACTGTTATCCATCCTGTTTCAACTTCAGCGGACCGGATCCGAAAACCCCTTTGGACCAAGTTCACGTCACCAGGTGCGCCGAGATCAGACACATTCCTTCCCAATCATGGACAGTACTGGACCAAATATGGTGGCTCTGCGAATGGCAAGTGTATATGATCATCCCCACCAATACAACTGGGCTCTGTGTCCCTACATCTGCATCCGACCACACGTACGTTCTAACAGCAGACTCGATTCCAACTGTCGACGCCAACCCACATCTACCCACCAGGCGTCAACGACGGAGCTTTGATTTCTTCCCCCATGATTCAGTTTGGGGCTCGGATGTCCCCCTCTAATACAAACACTGGTCAGTCTCCTCCAAAATCATGATGGCGGTATTCCCCAGGGTAGGAACAGCGAAGAACACCCTACGTCTGGAAACCATTGACTACAGATTCCAGGCCCGACACTAATCAATTACTTGTTGCCCTGCAAATGACTGAAACGTATCTGTCCAAAGTCTTAGGGACAACTGTCAGTTTTGCCTGTATTTAAGACACACTCACTGGTCATTCGACTAGAGTTGCAGTAACATCGCAGTGAACAGGAGCCCACTGTAGGAACTCTCTGTCCACTTTGCAGTCTGGTCATACATATTTTCTATTTAAATTTATCTCACTCTTTCTTAGCCTGCTCCTGAAGTTGTATTTTCAGACCTAACAAACATTTCAGTTTTTTTGCCCTAATGTGCGTTTCATGCGCTGAAAATCATGTTTTGGCCAAGTATCATAGTTTTCACTATAACTTAACCTAACCCTAACCCTAACTTTCATCACTTAGAATGATATCAAATGAAAAACCTACTTAATTTGGATGATTATACACTATATACACAGTAACTAGGTGTCACTGACAGTTTGTTTCGCAGCGGGGGAACATTTCAGTTTTTATTGCCTTAATGTGCATTTCATGCGCTGAAAATCACGTTTTGGCCAAGTATCATAGTTTTCACTATAACTTAATTTCTAGCACTTAGAATGATGCAAAATGAAAAACTTACTTGAATTGGACAATTATACACTATATTCACAGTAACTATGTGCCTCTGAGTGTTTGTTTCGCAGCAGGGGAACATTTCAGTTTTTATTGCCTTAACGTGCGTTTCATGCGCTGAAAATCACGTTTTGGCCAAGTATCATAGTTTTCACTATAACTTAATTTCTAGCACTTAGAATGATGCTAAATGCAATACGTTATTGAATTGGATGATTTTACACTATAGACACAGTAACTATGTGCCTCTGACAGTTTGTTTCGCAGCAGGGGAACATTTCAGTTTTTATTGCCTTAACGTGCGTTTCATGCGCTGAAAATCACGTTTTGGCCAAGTATCATAGTTTTCACTATAACTTAATTTCTAGCACTTAGAATGATGCTAAATGCAATACTTACTTGAATTGGATGATTTTACACTATAGACACAGTAACTATGTGCCTCTGGCAGTTTGTTTCGCAGCAGGGGAACATTTCAGTTTTTATTGCCTTAACGTGCATTTCATGCGCTGAAAATCACGTTTTGGCCAAGTATCATAATTTTCACTATAACTTAATTTCTATCACTTAGAATGATGCCAAATGAAAAACTTACTTGAATTGGACAATAATACACTATATGCACAGTAACTATGTGTCTCTGACAGTTTGTTTCGCAGCAGGGGAACATTTCAGTTTTTATTGCCTTAACGTGCGTTTCATGCGCTGAAAATCACGTTTTGGCCAAGTATCATAGTTTTCACTATAACTTAATTTCAATTACTTAGAATGATGCTAAATGCAAAACTTAATTGAATTGGACTATTTTACACTATATACACAGTAACTATGTGTCTCTGACAGTTTGTTTCGCAGCAGGGGGACATTTCAGTTTTTATTGCTAACGTGCGTTTCATGCGCTGAAAATCATGTTTTGGCCGAGTATGATAGTTTTCACTATAACTTAATTTCTATCACTTAGAATGATGCTAAATGAAAAACTTACTTGAATTGGACGATAATACACTATATACACAGTAACTATATGTCTCTGACAGTTTGTTTCGCAGCAGGGGAATATTTCAGTTTTTATTGCCTTAACGTGCGTTTCATGCGCTGAAAATCATGTTTTGGCCGAGTATGATAGTTTTCACTATAACTTAATTTCTATCACTTAGAATGATGCTAAATGAAAAACTTACTTGAATTGGACGATAATACACTATATACACAGTAACTATATGTCTCTGACAGTTTGTTTCGCAGCAGGGGAATATTTCAGTTTTTATTGCCTTAACGTGCGTTTCATGCGCTGAAAATCACGTTTTGGCCAAGTATCATAGTTTTCATTATAACTTAATATCTAGCCATTAGAATGATGCCAAATGAAAAACTTATTAAATTATAAAATTTGATGATATTACACTATGTCATTTGTGTCTCTGACATTTTTACACAGTTTTACAAGTTATGACTCCAGACTCTTAATTTACAATTCTGCCTTTATGGATACATTGCATCAGCACCCCTTGAGTGGATCTCTTACCTCTCACTGTCTTTCACTTACCTTCATTCAGCATGTAGGTGTCAGATCACCTTGTACCTAATGTCTATTCATATTACCTCACCCGAAGTTATTACACAGAAGGGATTGTGTTGTGTTACCCCAAGTTTAGAGTCCCAACGGATGTGGGAAACTTACAGCGTCTGTCTGCCAGAGAGCAGCAGCTGGAACCGATTGTGACCAGGGTGGCATGGGTCCCTGATCATGTCCCTGGCTCTGCTGAGGTAACGAGGGCTGGCAATGTCTTCCAGTGAGGGCAGAGTAGCCGACGTTCTTCTGCGTAGTGGTGATACCTTTCTAAATAGCCTTTTTGTCTGCTGCCGTTCTTCCCGCGTACCACCAAATGTGCTTTTTATGTGCTGATAAGCACGTTTTGGTCGAATATGAAAGTTTTCAAGTGTGCACTTGACCCTAGATGACCTGGAGAATGACAGTTACTCCTGAAGTTGAACCTCTTTTCATCGCACAATACAAGGAAAACATTGCAAACCCTGTTAGCCAGCCTTTCTTATATTTCTCGAGGCGAACAAACAATTGCAAGGCCAACTAGTTAGTCTTTCTTACATTCCACGATCTTTTAATTCAATTGTAAAACCAGTTTGGCTAGTCTACCTTGCATTCTACGATCTTAAAAAACAAAGTTAAACCAGTATGACCACATGGTGCGACAAGAATAAACAATTATTAAGCCAGTTAGCCAGTCCATCCCACAATTCCCTCCTTTTGTGTCTGTGAAAATATCGAAATATTGAAGTGGCTGTTTCCATGAGCCAGAGAAGAACCAGTCAAGCCATCCTCGTTGTGGAACCGGATCTCCGGTCACAGCTCTCTGCATGTTCCTAATAGCCTGCAGGGCATCATGGACCGAGCAGGACATGCCGGCAGGGATGAAGGGGCAGCACGAGTCTCCCACCATGAAACACACACAGCCCCGCTGGGTGGCCACTCCGTCAAGAGCAGGGCAGCCCTGGAAAATCACCTGGGCCATAGCGGCTACCCAGCCTGACTGATGCGCCGACACAGGCCCGGAACCTGCCTTCAATGGTCTTCAAATGCAGGGCGTTCCTTGCCGCTCCCACTCAAGGGAACTGAGCCATTAGGATTTTGGATGAGACTGACCAGTATTTGTGTTTGAGGGACACATCCGAGCCACACACTGGATCATGGTCGTGAGCTCCGTCAATAATGTGCCCAAATGGAGGTCATTGATTCGGGAATAACAGAACTTCTGAAGATCCCTAGATGATTATTTTTATACATAATAATCAAAAATACATCCCCATCGTCAATGGATACAATTTTTCGGGTAAATTCACCAACCAGAACAGACTGGGCCTGGTTCTAATACAACCACTATTTTAATCGCAGAATGCCTGTTTTGGACACTGTTTATGGTGGGAAAATGGCTCCAGAACCATCCTGGATCATTATTTTTACACAGAATAGTGAAAATACATCCATCTACACATTCAACACTAATTATGGGTAGAAGCACCAACCAGAACCGACTGGGCCTGGTTCTAATACGACCTCTTTTTTAATCGCAAAATGCCTGTTTTGGACAATGTTTATGGTGGGAAACATTATTTTTATAGAAAATAGTGAAACTACATCCACCCACTCAATCAACACAAATTCTGGGTAAATACACCAACCAGAACCGATTGGGCCTTGTTCTAATACAACCACTATTTTTATCGCAAAATGTTTTGGACACTATTGACGGTGTGAAATATTCCCAGAACATCCCTGCATCTTTAATTTTTCACATAATAGTGAAAATGCATCCATCCACACAATTGACACTAAATCTGGGTAAAAGCGGCAACCAGAACCGACTGGGCCCGGTTCTAATTCAACCACCGTGCAAAATAAAGATCCATTGGAGGTTTTTGATTCTTGTGTAAAAAAAGCCCCAAAACATCCCTACATGATTATTTTTAAACAGAATAGTAAAATATACATCCCCATCCTCTTTGGACACAAGTTTCGGATATAAACAGCAACCAGAACCGAGACTACCCAGTTATAATGCAACTATCCATCGTTCCTGCCTGCCTAAAATCTGCCACCATCATTCCTGTCCCCAAAAAGGCCAACCATCTGCAGCTTGAACGATTACAGGCCTGTTGCTCTCACGCCTGTGATCCTGAAGTGCTTTGAAAAGTTGGTGGCCCGACACATCAGAAGGACAATCCCCCCCTCAGTTGACCCTCACCAGTTTGCTTATAGAGAAAACAGGTCCACTGAGGATGCTATCGCTGTGGCTCTTCACACAGCACTGAGCCACCTGGAGCACCGGGGGAACTATGTGACGATGCTTTTCATAGACTATAGCTCAGCCTTTAACACCATCAAGCCGGACATCCTGAAGGACAAACTCTACCACCTTGGACTATCCTCTTCAATCTGCTGCTGGGTAAAGAACTTCTTGACTGGTCGACCACAAACTGTCAGAATGGGTCCACACCTCTCTTCCGCCATTACACTGAACACTGGCTCACCACAAGGCTGTGTACTGAGTCCTGTCCTGTACTCCTTGTACACATACGACTGCACACCAGCCCACCAGTCAAACTCTATCATCAAATTCGCCGATGACACCACTGTGATCGGACTCATCTCAGGCGGGGATGAGTCAGCTTACAGAGACGAGGTCGACAAACTGTCTTCTTGGTGCTCGGCGAACAATCTTACACTAAATACCGCAAAGACTAAAGAAATAATCCTGGACTTTCGCAAGCGCAGCACAGACCTGGCCCCACTCCTCATTAACGGAGTATGTGTAGACAGGGTCCAATCCTTCAAATTTCTGGGAGTCCACGTCACGGATAGGCTCTCCTGGTCCACAAACACCACAGTGTTAGTAAAGAAGGCCCAGAAACGACTCCACTTTCTCAGGGTACTGAGAAGGGACAAATTGGACACCAAGCTTCTGGCAACCTTCTACAGAGCCACTGTGGAGAGCATCCTGACTTACGGCATTACAGTGTGGTATACCGGAAGCACGGCAGCAGACAAAAAAGCCATACAGAGGGTGATAAACACTGCCCAGAAGATCGTCGGCTGCTCTCTGCCATCACTAGAAGACATTGCCAACCCCCGATACCTTAGAAGAGCCGGGTCCATTGTTGGAGACCCATACCACCCTGGACACGGCCTGTTCCAGTTGCTTCCATCTGGCAGACGCTACAGGTCCTACAAAGCACGGACAAACAGGCTCAAGGACAGCTTTTTCCCAACAGCCATCAGGTCTCTGAACCTGCAGCAACACGTGACGTGACGACTACACATATCCCTACTATGAAATTAAGTCAAGTCGAAATGAAGTAACAGGAAGGTCGTTTGGCGCAGATCTGCCTTCCAAAGGCTGACTGAGGGAGGGTAAGTATAAAGACTGAGAGGTAAGTGATCCACCTTATTCTTGTTGGCATCGGTGAGGCATCTTGCAGTCGCCGCAAAATGGCGCTCAAGGCGGAGAGCTAACAAGTATGAATATGTCATAAATAAATGTCATAAATGTGTCTGGCCTGGGAAGACGAACTTGTGGTGAAGCACTATACAATTTCGTCATACGCTGCTGAGGGTATGATGACTACTAAGCTTTTTGTCAAGTCAATGATGACGACAATGCCTATGTCTGATTTTCATTTTTTCATTTTATCAACTACTATTTTTTATCGCAAAATGCATGTTTTGGAGACTCATTATGGTGGTAAATACCCCTAGAACCATCCTGGATCTTTATTTTTAGACAGAATAGTGAAAATACATCCACCTACACAATCAACACTAACTCTGGGTAAAAGCACCAACCAGAACCGACTGGGCTTGGTTCTACTACAACCACCATGCAAAATAAAGTGCCCAAACGGAGGTCATTTATTCGGGCATAGAAGAACTTCTGAACATCCCTAGATGATCATTTTTATACAGAATAGTCAAAAATACAACCCCATTCCTATTGGACACACGTTAAGGGGGTATACACAAACCAGAACCGACTGGGCCTGGTTCTAATACAACCACTATTTTTGTCGCAAAATGCATGTTCTTGACACTATTTCTGGTGGGAAATAGTCTCAGAACATCCCTGGATCTTTATTCTTACAGAGAATAGTGAAAATACATCAAACCCACACAATCGACACTAATTGTGGGTAAAGCACCAACCAGAACCGACTGGGCCTGGTTCTAAACAACCACTTGTAAATAAAGTGCCCAAATTGAGGTCATCGATTAGGGCATAACAGAACTTCTGAACATCCCTAGAATATTATTTTTATAAAGAATAATAAAAAATACATCCCCATAATCATTGGACACAATTTCTGGGTAAAAACACGAACCAGAACCGACTGGGCGTGGTTCTAATACAACCACTACTTTAACCGCAAAATGCCTGTTTTGGACACTGTTTGTGGTGGGAAATAGCTCCAGAATCATCCTGGATCATTGTTGTTATACAAAATAGTGAAAATACATCCACTCACACAATAAACACAAATTCTGGGTAAAAGCACCAACCAAAACCGACTGGACCTGTTTCTAAACCACCACTTGTAAATAAAGTGACCAAATGAAAGTAATTCATTCGGGCATAACAGAACTTCTGAACATCGCTAGATGATTACTTCTATACAGAATAGTCAAGTATACATCCCCATCATAATTGGACACAAGTTTCGTATACAAACACCCACCAGAACCGACTGGACCCTGTTATAATGCAGCCACTATTTTGTATCGCAAAATGCATGTTTTGGACACTATTTATGGAGGGAAATAGCCCCGGAACTGTCCTGGATCTTTATTTTTAGACAGAATAGTGAAAATACATCTACCCACACAATCGATACTATATCTGGGTAAAAGCACCAACCAGAACCGACTGGGCCTGGTTCTTAAAAACCACCACTTGTAAATAAAGTGCCCAAATTGAGGTCATTGATTCGGGCGTAACAAAACTTCTGAACATCCCTAGATGATTATTTTTATACAGAATAATCAAAAATACATCCTTATCATCATTGGACACAATTTCAGGGTAAAAACACCAACCAGAATCGCGTGGGCCTGGTTCTAATACAACCACTATTTTAATCGCAAAATGCCTGTTTTGGACACTTTTTACGGTGGGAAATAGCTCCAGAATCACCTAGAATGATGCCAATGAAAGACTTACATGGATAGGACGATTTTACACTATATACACAGGAACTATGTGTCTCTGACAGTGCGTTGGCAGCAGGGGAACATTTCAGTTTTTATTGCCTTAATGTGCTTTTCATGGCCTGATAATCACGTTTTGGCCAAGTATGATAGTTTTCATTGTAACTTAATTTCTATCACTTTGAACGATGCCAAATAAAAAACTTACTTGAATTGGACGATTTTACACTATATACACAGTAACTGTGTCTCTGACAGTTTGTTTGGCAGCAGGGGAACTTTTCAGTTTTTATTGCCTTAATGTACTTTTCATACCCTGAAAATCACGTTTTGGCCAAGTATGATTGTTTTCATTGTAACTTAATTTTTATCAATGAGAATGATGCCAAATGGATAACTTACTTGAATTGGACGATTTTACACTATATACACAGTAACTATGTGTCTCTGACAGTTTTTTTTTTGCAGCAGGGGAATATGTAAGATTAGACAAAGTATCTTTGCAAATGCTTGTTCATATTGTATAAGTTTTTGTGAGTATAACAGCATTGTAGTCATCCTTACAGCTGACATAGCAGCATAAACACCCAACTGTCTGACTGAATAAACAATCTTAGTCTTGTGATTGGGGTGACATGTCAGCACAAATATTCAACTGTCTGACACTTTTACTTTTACTTGTTGCCCTGCAAATGACTGAAATGTATCTGTCCAAAGTCCTAGTGACAACTGTCAGTTTTTCCTGTATTTAAGACACACACACTGGTCATTCGACTAGAGTTTCAGGAACATCGCGTTGAACAGGACCCTACTGTAGGAACTCTCACTGTCCACTTTGCAGTCTGGTAATAAACCAATTGGTCCGGGACCAATGAAAGTAGAACAAGAATTAGCAAAGTCATTATAGTCTTGGTCTGTTAATAGAGTCAGGGACTTAACTAAGACAAAGTCAGGGACTTTTGGTCTTTGTGTGTTCAGAGATATTGGGTTAATCACAAAGTGGAGATCAATTTCGGGTAATTTAGAAAATAATTGTTGTTTAAACTATTAAGTAAGTGATTAATATGGGTCAGAAAGCAACAAAAGGGATGGGTTTATTGTCAGACTGCAAAATGAAAATCGGAGAGTTACCGGGACGAGATATCATGGTCCAGCTTGGGCTAAGCCTAGTGGCCACCCAAAATGGCCTCCGACCCAGGGAATTACAGACCAAAAATATCTTCCACACCACCACATCTAACAGCTTCTACTCTCTCGACATTGTCGGGAATGATTCTGCCAAGGTAGCTGAAAGTCTAAGAGAACAGTCTGAAGATATCTGCCCAGCAGCCCCAGTACAGGAACAACAAACATGGCCATTACATGTCACCCTGAAGTTCATGGGAGACCGGACGACAAGTGGTTAAACCAATTCTCACAGTTGCCCACTCAACGAATCATAATTAACCACGTATATGCAACTGACCTAATGGACAACCCATTGCCCCCCGGACACATTGCCTATGGGGATGGATCATCTTCAAAAACCCTGGATGGAGAAAAACACAACGTATATGCCGTGGTGACTCAAAAAGACAACCTCAAGACAGGACGACTCCCCGGCGACTGGTCTGCACAAGCCGCAGAAATAGTGGCACTGACAGAGGCATGTAGACTATTCCTAGAACAAGACGTGACGGTGGAAAGACACAGCCCAATCCCTGCTGAATTCCTAAGAGAAATGCAAAATCATTCCCCAGGAAAAGAGAAACTGCAATGGGAAACAGAAGGAGCCACTCAACACAATAACGGACTCTATGCAGTAGAAAACAAGCCATGCGTGACACGATCATTGTTTGAAGTAATTGCCAAATTGAGCCATGGGAGGAGCCATGTCTCAACAGGAGGGATGATCAGTACAGTACAACAAACAATGCATGTTCCCAGAGGTCTCCAAACTTACCTCAATTATTTTGCAGAAACTGTCTAAACTGCTGTAGACACAACTCTCAAGGCAATGAACAACCCAAGCATGGAACAAGGCAAACAGGAACATATCCCTTCGAGCTTCTGAACATGGATTTCATCAAACTGAACCAAAGTGCTGGACTCGTCGAACAAACCATTAGAACAGTAAAACTCAGACTCAGAAAAACCATGGAAGATACAGGAAAACCATGGCAAGAAAGCCTGAGCCTGGTAGAAACGTACATGAGAATCATTCCAACAGCAGAGGGATGCACACCATTTGAGGCAGTGAAAGACAGACCCTTCCACTGAACAATGTGGGAAAAAGATCTGGTGGTAGAAGAGAAAAGGGAAACAGAATCCCTCACTAAGTGGTTATGCAAAATGTTCCAAGAAAGAACTGTGATGAATGCAAAATAATCTGCCGACATCTTCTCTGTCTCCCACAGAGGAGGTCCTGTCCCCAGGAGACCTGGTACTCGTCAAGGTGATAAAAAGAAAGTGCTGGTCTTCTCCACGTTGGGACGGACCTCACCGTGTGATTTTGGCCATCATCATCACCGCTCTGTGTTCAACCACATGGGGGGAACGTACCAGAACCTTGGTACATTCCCACTGGAGGAGAATGCCCCACTAGCTGGTTCAGGAAACGATCAGGGACCCCAGATCTGCATCCCATTAACCAAGACACCAATCGTCGTTCAAGTCCCTTTGCTCAGCCTACAGCTTACTCACTTGGGATTATACGGGACTGACTCCAGTTATTTTTATTGGTACCTACAAGCTCCCAGAGTCTGAGTGGTCTGTCCGGACACCTTGGACCAGGTCCTCCTCCATACAGGCTACAAAACCATCACATGGCCCCTTTCCAAAGAAGCTACCACCATGACCGCTAACTTCACCAAGTTAGCCACCACCATCAAAGATGTAAAACATATGCTAGACCTTACGACCAATATCCAACAAAAAGGCTGCATCAACCTATGCCTCCGACCGGACCGACCAGGAAAAGGCCCCCTCTTTACTATCACCATCCGCACTACTAGTCCAGCCATGGTCCCCAAAGTGATTGGTGTGAACCCCTTCGTACAACCATCCGCCACACGCCTACTCAAAATCCGTCCGGCAGGAACACCTAAGCCTGAGTAGATACACCTTATTCTCGCCCATGTCCAAACACAGGAAGAAAACGACTACAACCCGATGATGAGGAACAGTTGGTACAGATACACCGCACTCACAGCCCGCGCCACAACCAATGAGTTGTTATGTCTGTTCCCTCTTGCCTACTGCCGTAGCCCAACCACAGCTATGGGCCAACCGACAGAACGAAGAACTCGCCAACCTCACCTACAACTGTATCCTGGGTAATCTGAGAGAATCCTTCCAGCAAAGCTCGACCGCCTACATACCATGGTCGCAGTACCATTAGCAGCTACAGTCAATACCGCAACGTATGTCTAGTGCAACAACCGAACAGACTGTTATCCATCCTGTTTCAACTTCAGCGGACCGGATCCGAAGACCCCTTTGGACCAAGTTCACGTCACCAGGTGCGCCGAGATCAGACACATTCCTTCCCAATCATGGACAGTACTGGACCAAATATGGTGGCTCTGCGAATGGCAAGTGTATATGATCATCCCCACCAATACAACTGGGCTCTGTGTACCTACATCTGCATCCGACCACACGTACGTTCTAACAGCAGACTCGATTCCAACTGTCGACGCCAACCCACATCTACCCACCAGGCGTCAACGACGGAGCTTTGATTTCTTCCCCCATGATTCAGTTTGGGGCTCGGATGTCCCCCTCTAATACAAACACTGGTCAGTCTCCTCCAAAATCATGATGGCGGTATTCCCCAGGGTAGGAACAGCGAAGAACACCCTACGTCTGGAAACCATTGACTACAGATTCCAGGCCCGACACTAATCAATTACTTGTTGCCCTGCAAATGACTGAAACGTATCTGTCCAAAGTCTTAGGGACAACTGTCAGTTTTGCCTGTATTTAAGACACACTCACTGGTCATTCGACTAGAGTTGCAGTAACATCGCAGTGAACAGGAGCCCACTGTAGGAACTCTCTGTCCACTTTGCAGTCTGGTCATACATATTTTCTATTTAAATTTATCTCACTCTTTCTTAGCCTGCTCCTGAAGTTGTATTTTCAGACCTAACAAACATTTCAGTTTTTTTGCCCTAATGTGCGTTTCATGCGCTGAAAATCATGTTTTGGCCAAGTATCATAGTTTTCACTATAACTTAACCTAACCCTAACCCTAACTTTCATCACTTAGAATGATATCAAATGAAAAACCTACTTAATTTGGATGATTATACACTATATACACAGTAACTATGTGTCACTGACAGTTTGTTTCGCAGCGGGGGAACATTTCAGTTTTTATTGCCTTAATGTGCATTTCATGCGCTGAAAATCACGTTTTGGCCAAGTATCATAATTTTCACTATAACTTAATTTCTATCACCTAGAATGATGCCAAATGAAAAACTTACTTGAATTGGACAATAATACACTATATGCACAGTAACTATGTGTCTCTGACAGTTTGTTTCGCAGCAGGGGAACATTTCAGTTTTTATTGCCTTAACGTGCGTTTCATGCGCTGAAAATCACGTTTTGGCCAAGTATCATAGTTTTCACTATAACTTAATTTCTATTACTTAGAATGATGCTAAATGCAAAACTTAATTGAATTGGACTATTTTACACTATATACACAGTAACTATGTGTCTCTGACAGTTTGTTTCGCAGCAGGGGGACATTTCAGTTTTTATTGCTAACGTGCGTTTCATGCGCTGAAAATCATGTTTTGGCCGAGTATGATAGTTTTCACTATAACTTAATTTCTATCACTTAGAATGATGCTAAATGAAAAACTTACTTGAATTGGACGATAATACACTATATACACAGTAACTATATGTCTCTGACAGTTTGTTTCGCAGCAGGGGAATATTTCAGTTTTTATTGCCTTAACGTGCGTTTCATGCGCTGAAAATCACGTTTTGGCCAAGTATCATAGTTTTCATTATAACTTAATATCTAGCCATTAGAATGATGCCAAATGAAAAACTTATTAAATTATAAAATTTGATGATATTACACTATGTCATTTGTGTCTCTGACATTTTTACACAGTTTTACAAGTTATGACTCCAGACTCTTAATTTACAATTCTGCCTTTATGGATACATTGCATCAGCACCCCTTGAGTGGATCTCTTACCTCTCACTGTCTTTCACTTACCTTCATTCAGCATGTAGGTGTCAGATCACCTTGTACCTAATGTCTATTCATATTACCTCACCCGAAGTTATTACACAGAAGGGATTGTGTTGTGTTACCCCAAGTTTAGAGTCCCAACGGATGTGGGAAACTTACAGCGTCTGTCTGCCAGAGAGCAGCAGCTGGAACCGATTGTGACCAGGGTGGCATGGGTCCCTGATCATGTCCCTGGCTCTGCTGAGGTAACGAGGGCTGGCAATGTCTTCCAGTGAGGGCAGAGTAGCCGACGTTCTTCTGCGTAGTGGTGATACCTTTCTAAATAGCCTTTTTGTCTGCTGCCGTTCTTCCCGCGTACCACCAAATGTGCTTTTTATGTGCTGATAAGCACGTTTTGGTCGAATAGGAAAGTTTTCAAGTGTGCACTTGACCCTAGATGACCTGGAGAATGACAGTTACTCCTGAAGTTGAACCTCTTTTCATCGCACAATACAAGGAAAACATTGCAAACCCTGTTAGCCAGCCTTTCTTATATTTCTCGAGGCGAACAAACAATTGCAAGGCCAACTAGTTAGTCTTTCTTACATTCCACGATCTTTTAATTCAATTGTAAAACCAGTTTGGCTAGTCTACCTTGCATTCTACGATCTTAAAAAACAAAGTTAAACCAGTATGACCACATGGTGCGACAAGAATAAACAATTATTAAGCCAGTTAGCCAGTCCATCCCACAATTCCCTCCTTTTGTGTCTGTGAAAATATCGAAATATTGAAGTGGCTGTTTCCATGAGCCAGAGAAGAACCAGTCAAGCCATCCTCGTTGTGGAACCGGATCTCCGGTCACAGCTCTCTGCATGTTCCTAATAGCCTGCAGGGCATCATGGACCGAGCAGGACATGCCGGCAGGGATGAAGGGGCAGCACGAGTCTCCCACCATGAAACACACACAGCCCCGCTGGGTGGCCACTCCGTCAAGAGCAGGGCAGCCCTGGAAAATCACCTGGGCCATAGCGGCTACCCAGCCTGACTGATGCGCCGACACAGGCCCGGAACCTGCCTTCAATGGTCTTCAAATGCAGGGCGTTCCTTGCCGCTCCCACTCAAGGGAACTGAGCCATTAGGATTTTGGATGAGACTGACCAGTATTTGTGTTTGAGGGACACATCCGAGCCACACACTGGATCATGGTCGTGAGCTCCGTCAATAATGTGCCCAAATGGAGGTCATTGATTCGGGAATAACAGAACTTCTGAAGATCCCTAGATGATTATTTTTATACATAATAATCAAAAATACATCCCCATCGTCAATGGATACAATTTTTCGGGTAAATTCACCAACCAGAACAGACTGGGCCTGGTTCTAATACAACCACTATTTTAATCGCAGAATGCCTGTTTTGGACACTGTTTATGGTGGGAAAATGGCTCCAGAACCATCCTGGATCATTATTTTTACACAGAATAGTGAAAATACATCCATCTACACATTCAACACTAATTATGGGTAGAAGCACCAACCAGAACCGACTGGGCCTGGTTCTAATACGACCTCTTTTTTAATCGCAAAATGCCTGTTTTGGACAATGTTTATGGTGGGAAACATTATTTTTATAGAAAATAGTGAAACTACATCCACCCACTCAATCAACACAAATTCTGGGTAAATACACCAACCAGAACCGATTGGGCCTTGTTCTAATACAACCACTATTTTTATCATAAAATGTTTTGGACACTATTGACGGTGTGAAATATTCCCAGAACATCCCTGCATCTTTAATTTTTCACATAATAGTGAAAATGCATCCATCCACACAATTGACACTAAATCTGGGTAAAAGCGGCAACCAGAACCGACTGGGCCCGGTTCTAATTCAACCACCGTGCAAAATAAAGATCCATTGGAGGTTTTTGATTCTTGTGTAAAAAAAGCCCCAAAACATCCCTACATGATTATTTTTAAACAGAATAGTAAAATATACATCCCCATCCTCTTTGGACACAAGTTTCGGATATAAACAGCAACCAGAACTGAGACTACCCAGTTATAATGCAACTATCCATCGTTCCTGCCTGCCTAAAATCTGCCACCATCATTCCTGTCCCCAAAAAGGCCAACTATCTGCAGCTTGAACGATTACAGGCCTGTTGCTCTCACGCCTGTGATCATGAAGTGCTTTGAAAAGTTGGTGGCCCGACACATCAGAAGGACAATCCCCCCCCCTCAGTTGACCCTCACCAGTTTGCTTATAGAGAAAACAGGTCCACTGAGGATGCTATCGCTGTGGCTCTTCACACAGCACTGAGCCACCTGGAGCACCGGGGGAACTATGTGACGATGCTTTTCATAGACTATAGCTCAGCCTTTAACACCATCAAGCCGGACATCCTGAAGGACAAACTCTACCACCTTGGACTATCCTCTTCAATCTGCTGCTGGGTAAAGAACTTCTTGACTGGTCGACCACAAACTGTCAGAATGGGTCCA
The DNA here is from genome assembly GCF_051989575.1 of Stigmatopora nigra. Classification (NCBI taxonomy): domain Eukaryota; kingdom Metazoa; phylum Chordata; class Actinopteri; order Syngnathiformes; family Syngnathidae; genus Stigmatopora; species Stigmatopora nigra. The sequence continues at coordinate 466,268 of NW_027551609.1, forward strand.
CACCTCTCTTCCGCCATTACACTGAACACTGGCTCACCACAAGGCTGTGTACTGAGTCCTGTCCTGTACTCCTTGTACACATACGACTGCACACCAGCCCACCAGTCAAACTCTATCATCAAATTCGCCGATGACACCACTGTGATCGGACTCATCTCAGGCGGGGATGAGTCAGCTTACAGAGACGAGGTCGACAAACTGTCTTCTTGGTGCTCGGCGAACAATCTTACACTAAATACCGCAAAGACTAAAGAAATAATCCTGGACTTTCGCAAGCGCAGCACAGACCTGGCCCCACTCCTCATTAACGGAGTATGTGTAGACAGGGTCCAATCCTTCAAATTTCTGGGAGTCCACGTCACGGATAGGCTCTCCTGGTCCACAAACACCACAGTGTTAGTAAAGAAGGCCCAGAAACGACTCCACTTTCTCAGGGTACTGAGAAGGGACAAATTGGACACCAAGCTTCTGGCAACCTTCTACAGAGCCACTGTGGAGAGCATCCTGACTTACGGCATTACAGTGTGGTATACCGGAAGCACGGCAGCAGACAAAAAAGCCATACAGAGGGTGATAAACACTGCCCAGAAGATCGTCGGCTGCTCTCTGCCATCACTAGAAGACATTGCCAACCCCCGATACCTTAGAAGAGCCGGGTCCATTGTTGGAGACCCATACCACCCTGGACACGGCCTGTTCCAGTTGCTTCCATCTGGCAGACACTACAGGTCCTACAAAGCACGGACAAACAGGCTCAAGGACAGCTTTTTCCCAACAGCCATCAGGTCTCTGAACCTGCAGCAACACGTGACGTGACGACTACACATATCCCTACTATGAAATTAAGTCAAGTCGAAATGAAGTAACAGGAAGGTCGTTTGGCGCAGATCTGCCTTCCAAAGGCTGACTGAGGGAGGGTAAGTATAAAGACTGAGAGGTAAGTGATCCACCTTATTCTTGTTGGCATCGGTGAGGCATCTTGCAGTCGCCGCAAAATGGCGCTCAAGGCAGAGAGCTAACAAGTATGAATATGTCATAAATAAATGTCATAAATGTGTCTGGCCTGGGAAGACGAACTTGTGGAGAAGCACTATACAATTTCGTCATACGCTGCTGAGGGTATGATGACTACTAGGATTTTTGTCAAGTCAATGATGACGACAATGCCTATGTCTGATTTTCATTTTTTCATTTTTTCAACTATTTTTTATCACAAAATGCATGTTTTGGAGACTATTTATGGTGGTAAATACCCCTAGAACCATCCTGGATCTTTATTTTTAGACAGAATAGTGAAAATACATCCACCTACACAATCAACACTAACTCTGGGTAAAAGCACCAACCAGAACCGACTGGGCTTGGTTCTACTACAACCAACATGCAAAATAAAGTGCCCAAATGGAGGTCATTTATTCGGGCATAGAAGAACTTCTGAACATCCCTAGATGATAATTTTTATACAGAATAGTCAAAAATACAACCCCATTCCTATTGGACACATGTTAAGGGGGTATACACAAACCAGAACCGACTGGGCCTGGTTCTAATACAACCACTATTTTTGTCGCAAAATGCATGTTTTTGACACTATTTCTGGTGGGAAATAGTCTCAGAACATCCCTGGATCTTTATTCTTACAGAGAATAGTGAAAATACATCAAACCCACACAATCGACACTAATTGTGGGTAAAGCACCAACCAGAACCGACTGGGCCTGGTTCTAAACAACCACTTGTAAATAAAGTGCCCAAATTGAGGTCATCGATTAGGGCATAACAGAACTTCTGAACCTCCCTAGAATATTATTTTTATAAAGAATAATAAAAAATACATCCCCATAATCATTGGACACAATTTCTGGGTAAAAACACGAACCAGAACCGACTGGGCGTGGTTCTAATACAACCACTACTTTAACCGCAAAATGCCTGTTTTGGACACTGTTTGTGGTGGGAAATAGCTCCAGAATCATCCTGGATCATTGTTGTTATACAAAATAGTGAAAATACATCCACTCACACAATAAACACAAATTCTGGGTAAAAGCACCAACCAAAACCGACTGGACCTGTTTCTAAACCACCACTTGTAAATAAAGTGACCAAATGAAAGTAATTCATTCGGGCATAACAGAACTTCTGAACATCGCTAGATGATTACTTCTATACAGAATAGTCAAGTATACATCCCCATCATAATTGGACACAAGTTTCGTATACAAACACCCACCAGAACCGACTGGACCCTGTTATAATGCAGCCACTATTTTGTATCGCAAAATGCATGTTTTGGACACTATTTATGGAGGGAAATAGCCCCGGAACTGTCCTGGATCTTTATTTTTAGACAGAATAGTGAAAATACATCTACCCACACAATCGATACTATATCTGGGTAAAAGCACCAACCAGAACCGACTGGGCCTGGTTCTTAAAAACCACCACTTGTAAATAAAGTGCCCAAATTGAGGTCATTGATTCGGGCGTAACAAAACTTCTGAACATCCCTAGATGATTATTTTTATACAGAATAATCAAAAATACATCCTTATCATCATTGGACACAATTTCAGGGTAAAAACACCAACCAGAATCGCCTGGGCCTGGTTCTAATACAACCACTATTTTAATCGCAAAATGCCTGTTTTGGACACTTTTTATGGTGGGAAATAGCTCCAGAATCACCTAGAATGATGCCAATGAAAGACTTACATGGATAGGACGATTTTACACTATATACACAGGAACTATGTGTCTCTGACAGTGCGTTGGCAGCAGGGGAACATTTCAGTTTTTATTGCCTTAATGTGCTTTTCATGGCCTGATAATCACGTTTTGGCCAAGTATGATAGTTTTCATTGTAACTTAATTTCTATCACTTTGAACGATGCCAAATAAAAAACTTACTTGAATTGGACGATTTTACACTATATACACAGTAACTGTGTCTCTGACAGTTTGTTTGGCAGCAGGGGAACTTTTCAGTTTTTATTGCCTTAATGTACTTTTCATACCCTGAAAATCACGTTTTGGCCAAGTATGATTGTTTTCATTGTAACTTAATTTTTATCAATGAGAATGATGCCAAATGGATAACTTACTTGAATTGGACGATTTTACACTATATACACAGTAACTATGTGTCTCTGACAGTTTTTTTTTTGCAGCAGGGGAATATGTAAGATTAGACAAAGTATCTTTGCAAATGCTTGTTCATATTGTATAAGTTTTTGTGAGTATAACAGCATTGTAGTCATCCTTACGGCTGACATAGCAGCATAAACACCCAACTGTCTGACTGAATAAACAATCTTAGTCTTGTGATTGGGGTGACATGTCAGCACAAATATTCAACTGTCTGACACTTTTACTTTTACTTTTTGCCCTGCAAATGACTGAAATGTATCTGTCCAAAGTCCTAGTGACAACTGTCAGTTTTTCCTGTATTTAAGACACACACACTGGTCATTCGACTAGAGTTTCAGGAACATCGCGTTGAACAGGACCCTACTGTAGGAACTCTCACTGTCCACTTTATAGTCTGGTAATAAACCAATTGGTCCGGGACCAATGAAAGTAGAACAAGAATTAGCAAAGTCATTATAGTCTTGGTCTGTTAATAGAGTCAGGGACTTAACTAAGACAAAGTCAGGGACTTTTGGTCTTTGTGTGTTCAGAGATATTGGGTTAATCACAAAGTGGAGATCAATTTCGGGTAATTTAGAAAATAATTGTTGTTTAAACTATTAAGTAAGTGATTAATATGGGTCAGAAAGCAACAAAAGAGATGGGTTTATTGTCAGACTGCAAAATGAAAATCGGAGAGTTACCGGGACGAGATATCATGGTCCAGCTTGGGCTAAGCCTAGTGGCCACCCAAAATGGCCTCCGACCCAGGGAATTACAGACCAAAAATATCTTCCACACCACCACATCTAACAGCTTCTACTCTCTCGACATTGTCGGGAATGATTCTGCCAAGGTAGCTGAAAGTCTAAGAGAACAGTCTGAAGATATCTGCCCAGCAGCCCCAGTACAGGAACAACAAACATGGCCATTACATGTCACCCTGAAGTTCATGGGAGACCGGACGACAAGTGGTTAAACCAATTCTCACAGTTGCCCACTCAACGAATCATAATTAACCACGTATATGCAACTGACCTAATGGACAACCCATTGCCCCCCGGACACATTGCCTATGGGGATGGATCATCATCAAAAACCCTGGATGGAGAAAAACACAACGTATATGCCGTGGTGACTCAAAAAGACAACCTCAAGACAGGACGACTCCCCGGCGACTGGTCTGCACAAGCCGCAGAAATAGTGGCACTGACAGAGGCATGTAGACTATTCCTAGAACAAGACGTGACGGTGGAAAGACACAGCCCAATCCCTGCTGAATTCCTAAGAGAAATGCAAAATCATTCCCCAGAAAAAGAGAAACTGCAATGGGAAACAGAAGGAGCCACTCAACACAATAACGGACTCCATGCAGTAGAAAACAAGCCATGCGTGACACGATCATTGTTTGAAGTAATTGCCAAATTGAGCCATGGGAGGAGCCATGTCTCAACAGGAGGGATGATCAGTACAGTACAACAAACAATGCATGTTCCCAGAGGTCTCCAAACTTACTTCAATTATTTTGCAGAAACTGTCTAAACTGCTGTAGACACAACTCTCAAGGCAATGAACAACCCAAGCATGGAACAAGGCAAACAGGAACATATCCCTTCGAGCTTCTGAACATGGATTTCATCAAACTGAACCAAAGTGCTGGACTCGTCGAACAAACCATTAGAACAGTAAAACTCAGACTCAGAAAAACCATGGAAGATACAGGAAAACGATGGCAAGAATGCCTGAGCCTGGTAGAAACGTACATGAGAATCATTCCAACAGCACAGGGATGCACACCATTTGAGGCAGTGAAAGACAGACCCTTCCACTGAACAACGTGGGAAAAAGATCTGGTGGTAGAAGAGAAAAGGGAAACAGAATCCCTCACTAAGTGGTTATGCAAAATGTTCCAAGAAAGAACTGTGATGAATGCAAAATAATCTGCCGACATCTTCTCTGTCTCCCACAGAGGAGGTCCTGTCCCCAGGAGACCTGGTACTCGTCAAGGTGATAAAAAGAAAGTGCTGGTCTTCTCCACGTTGGGACGGACCTCACCGTGTGATTTTTGCCATCATCATCACCGCTCTGTGTTCAACCACATGGGGGGAACGTACCAGAACCTTGGTACATTCCCACTGGAGGAGAATGCCCCACTAGCTGGTTCAGGAAACGATCAGGGACCCCAGATCTGCATCCCATTAACCAAGACACCAATCGTCGTTCAAGTCCCTTTGCTCAGCCTACAGCTTACTCACTTGGGATTATACGGGACTGACTCCAGTTATTTTTATTGGTACCTACAAGCTCCCAGAGTCTGAGTGGTCTGTCCGGACACCTTGGACCAGGTCCTCCTCCATACAGGCTACAAAACCATCACATGGCCCCTTTCCAAAGAAGCTACCACCATGACCGCTAACTTCACCAAGTTAGCCACCACCATCAAAGATGGTAAACATATGCTCGACCTTACGACCAATATCCAACAAAAAGGCTGCATCAACCTATGCCTCCGACCGGACCGACCAGGAAAAGGCCCCCTCTTTACTATCACCATCCGCACTACTAGTCCAGCCATGGTCCCCAAAGTGATTGGTGTGAACCCCTTCGTACAACCATCCGCCACACGCCTACTCAAAATCCGTCCGGCAGGAACACCTAAGCCTGAGTAGATACACCTTATTCTCGCCCATGTCCAAACACAGCAAGAAAACGACTACAACCTGATGATGAGGAACAGTTGGTACAGATACACCGCACTCACAGCCCGCGCCACAACCAATGAGTTGTTATGTCTGTTCCCTCTTGCCTACTGCCGTAGCCCAACCACAGCTATGGGCCAACCGACAGAACGAAGAACTCGCCACCCTCACCTACAACTGTATTCTGGGTAATTTGAGAGAATCCTTCCAGCAAAGCTCGACCGCCTACATACCATGGTCGCAGTACCATTAGCAGCTACAGTCAATACCGCAACGTATGTCCAGTGCAAACACCGAACAGACTGTTATCCATCCTGTTTCAACTTCAGCGGACCGGATCCGAAGACCCCTTTAGACCAAGTTCACGTCACCAGGTGTGCCGAGATCAGACACATTCCTTCCCAATCATGGACAGTACAGGACCAAATATGGTGGATCTGCGAATGGCAAGTGTATATGATCATCCCCACCAATACAACTGGGCTCTGTGTCCCTACATCTGCATCCGAACACACGTACGTTCTAACAGCAGACTCGATTCCAACTGTCGACGCCAACCCACATCTACCCACCAGGCGTCAACGACGGAGCTTTGATTTCTTCCCCCATGATTCAGTTTGGGGCTCGGATGTCCCCCTCTAATACAAACAATGGTCAGTCCCCTCCAAAATCATGATGGCGGTGTTCCCCAGGGTAGGAACAGCGAAGAACACCCTACGTCTGGAAACCATTGACTACAGATTCCAGGCCCGACACTAATCAATTACTTGTTTCCCTGCAAATGACTGAAACGTATCTGTCCAAAGTCTTAGGGACAACTGTCAGTTTTGCCTGTATTTAAGACACACTCACTGGTCATTCGACTAGAGTTGAAGTAACATCGCAGTGAACAGGACCCCACTGTAGGAACTCTCACTGTCCACTTTGCAGTCTGGTAATACATATTTTCTATTTAAATTTATCTCACTCTTTCTTAGCCTGCTCCTGAAGTTGTATTTTCAGACCTAACAAACATTTCAGTTTTTTTGCCCTAATGTGCGTTTCATGCGCTGAAAATCACGTTTTGGCCAAGTATCATAGTTTTCACTATAACTTAACTTAACCTAACCCTAACCCTAACCCTAACCCTAACCCTAACCCTAACTCTAACCCTAACCCTAACCCTAACCCTAACCCTAACTTCCATCACTTAGAATGATATCAAATGAAAAACCTACTTAATTTGGACGATTATACACTATATACACAGTAACTATGTGTCACTGACAGTTTGTTTCGCAGCAGGGGAACATTTCAGTTTTTATTGCCTTAATGTGCATTTCATGCGCTGAAAATCACGTTTTGGCCAAGTATCATAGTTTTCACTATAACCTAATTTCTAGCACTTAGAATGATGCAAAATGAAAAACTTACTTGAATTGGACAATTATACACTATATACACAGTAACTATGTGCCTCTGACAGTTTGTTTCGCACCAGGGGAACATTTCAGTTTTATTGCCTTAACGTGCGTTTCATGCGCTGAAAATCACGTTTTGGCCAAGTATCATAGTTTTCACTATAACTTAATTTCTAGCACTTAGAATGATGCCAAATGCAAAACTTACTTGAATTGGATGATTTTACACTATAGACACAGTAACTATGTGCCTCTGGCAGTTTGTTTCGCAGCAGGGGAACATTTCAGTTTTTATTGCCTTAACGTGCGTTTCATGCGCTGAAAATCACGTTTTGGCCAAGTATCATAATTTTCACTATAACTTAATTTCTATCACTTAGAATGATGCTAAATGCAAAATTTACTTGAATTGGACGATTTTACACTATATACACAGTAACTATGTGCCTCTGACAGTTTGTTTCGCAGCAGGGGAACATTTCAGTTTTTATTGCCTTAACGTGCGTTTCATGCGCTGAAAATCATGTTTTGGCCGAGTATGATAGTTTTCACTATAACTTAATTTCTATCACTTAGAATGATGCTAAATGAAAAACTTACTTGAATTGGACGATTTTACACTATATATACAATAACTATGTGCCTCTGACATTTGTTTCGCAGCAGGGGAACATTTCAGTTTTTATTGCCTTAACGTGCGTTTCATGTGCTGAAAATCACGTTTTGGCCAAGTATCACAATTTTCACTATAACTTAATTTCTATCACTTAGAATGATGCTAAATGCAAAACTTACTTGAATTGGACGATAATACACCATATACACAGTAACTATGTGTCTCTGACAGTTTGTTTCGCAGCAGGGGAACATTTCAGTTTTTATTGCCTTAACGTGCGTTTCATGCGCTGAAAATCACGTTTTGGCCAAGTATCATAGTTTTCACTATAACCTAATTTCTATCACTTAGAATGATGCTAAATGCAAAACTTACTTGAATTGGACGATTTTACACTATATACGAATAACTATGTGCCTCTGACAGTTTGTTTTGCAGCAGGGGAACATTTCAGTTTTTATTGCCTTAACGTGCGTTTTATGCGCTGAAAATCACGTTTTGGCCAAGTATCATAATTTTCACTATAACTTAATTTCTATCACTTTGAATGATGCTAAATGCAAAAGTTACTTGAATTGGACGATTTTACAATATATACACAGTAACTATGTGCCTCTGACAGTTTGTTTCGCAGCAGGGGAACATTTCAGTTTTTATTGCCTTAACGTGCGTTTCATGCGCTGAAAATCATGTTTTGGCCGAGTATGATAGTTTTCACTATAACTTAATTTCTATCACTTAGAATGATGCTAAATGAAAAACTTACTTTAATTGGACGATAATACACTATATACACAGTAACTATATGTCTCTGACAGTTTGTTTCGCAGCAGGGGAACATTTCAGTTTTTATTGCCTTAACGTGCGTTTCATGCGCTGAAAATCACGTTTTGGCCAAGTATCATAATTTTCACTATAACTTAATTTCTATCACTTAGAATGATGCTAAATGCAAAATTTACTTGAATTGGACGATTTTATACTATATACACAGTAACTTTGTGCCTCTGACAGTTTGTTTCGCAGCAGGGGAACATTTCAGTTTTTATTGCCTTAACGTGCGTTTCATGCGCTGAAAATGATGTTTTGGCCGAGTATGATAGTTTTCACTATAACTTAATTTCTATCACTTAGAATGATGCTAAATGAAAAACTTACTTGAATTGGACGATTTTACACTATATATACAATAACTATGTGCCTCTGACATTTGTTTCGCAGCAGGGGAACATTTCAGTTTTTATTGCCTTAACGTGCGTTTCATGTGCTGAAAATCACGTTTTGGCCAAGTATCACAATTTTCACTATAACTTAATTTCTATCACTTAGAATGATGCTAAATGAAAAACTTACTTGAATTGGACGATAATACACTATATACACAGTAACTATGTGTCTCTGACAGTTTTTTTGGCAGCAGGGGAACATTTCAGTTTTTATTGCGTGAATGTGCTTTTCATGCGCTGAAAATCATGTTTAGGCCAAGTATCATAGTTTTCATTATAACTTAATATCTAGCCATTAGAATGATGCCAAATTAAAAACTTAATAAATTATAAAATTTGATGATATTACACTATATATAGAGAGACATTTGTGTCTCTGACAGTTTTACAAGTTATGACTCCAGACTCTTAATTTACAATTCTGCCTTTATGGATACATTGCATCACCACCCCCTGAGTGGATCACTTACCTCTCACTGTCTTTCACTTACCTTCATTCAGCATGTAGGTGTCAGATCACCTGATGACTATTCATATTACCTCACCCGAAGTTATTACACAGAAGGGATTGTGTTGTGTTACCCCAAGTTTAGAGTCCCTACGGATGTGGGAAACTTACAGCGTATGTCTGCCAGAGAGCAGCAGCTGGAACCGATTGTGACCAGGGTGGCATGGGTCCCTGATCATGTCCCTGGCTCTGCTGAGGTAACGAGGGCTGGCAATGTCTTCCAGTGAGGGCAGAGTAGCCGACAATCTTCTGCGTAGTGGTAATATCTTTCTAAATAGCCTTTTTGTCTGCTGCCGTTCTTTCCGCGTACCACCAAATGTGCTTTTTTTGCGCTGATAAGCACATTTTGGTCGAATATGAAAGTTTCCAAGTGTGCACTTGACCCTGGATGACCTGGAGAGTGACAGTTACTCCTGAAGTTGAACCTTTTTTTCATCCCACAATTCAAGGAAACAATTGCAAACCCTGTTAGCCAGCCTTTCTTATATTTCGCGAGGCGAACAAACAATTGCAAGGCCAACTAGTTAGTCTTTCTTACATTCCACGATCTTTTAATTCAATTGTAAAACCAGTTTGGCTAGTCTACCTTGCAGTCTACGATCTTATCAAACAAAGGTAAAACCAGTATGACCACATGGTAAGACAAGAATAAACAATTATTAAGCCAGTTAGCCAGTCCATCCCACAATTCCCTCCTTTTGTGTCTGTGAAAATATCGAAATATTGAAATGGCTGTTTCCATGAGCCAGAGAAGAACCAGTCAAGCCATCCTCGTTGTGAAACCGAATCTCCGGTCACAGCTCTCTGCATGTTCCTAATAGCCTGCAGGGCATCATGGACCGAGCAGGACATGCCGGCAGGGATGAAGGGGCAGCAGGAGTCTCCCACCATGGCACACACACAGCCCCGCTGGGTGGCCACTCCGTCAAGAGCAGGGCAGCCCTGGAAAATCACCTGGGCCATGGCGGCTACCCAGCCTGACTGATGCGCCGACACAGGCCCGGAACCTGCCTTCAATGGTCTTCAAATGCAGGGCGTTCCTTGCCGCTCCCACTCAAGGGAACTGAGCCATTACGATTTTGGATGAGACTGACCAGTATTTGTGTTTGAGGGACACATCCGAGCCACACACTGGATCATGGTCGTGAGCTCCGTCAATAATGTGCCCAAATGGAGGTCATTGATTCGGGAATAACAGAACTTCTGAAGATCCCTAGATGATTATTTTTATACATAATAATCAAAAATACATCCCCATCGTCAATGGATACAATTTTTCGGGTAAATTCACTAACCAGAACAGACTGGGCCTGGTTCTAATACAACCACTATTTTAATCCCAGAATGCCTGTTTTGGACACTGTTTATGGTGGGAAAATAGCTCCAGAACCATCCTGGATCATTATTTTTACACAGAATAGTGAAAATACATCCATCTACACATTCAACACTAATTATGGGTAGAAGCACCAACCAGAACCGACTGGGCCCGGTTCTAATACGACCACTATTTTAATCGCAAAATGCCTGTTTTGGACAATGTTTATGGTGGGAAACATTATTTTTATAGAAAATAGTGAAACTACATCTACCTACTCAATCAACACAAATTCTGGGTAAATACACCAACCAGAACCGATTGGGCCTTGTTCTAATACAACCACTATTTTTATCGCAAAATGTTTTGGACACTATTGACGGTGGGAAATATTCCCAAAACATCCCTGCATCTTTAATTTTACACATAATAGTGAAAATGCATCTATCCACACAATTGACACTAAATCTGGGTAAAAGCGGCAACCAGAACCGACTGGGCCCGGTTCTAATACGACCACTATTTTAATCGCAAAATGCCTGTTTTGGACAATGTTTATGGTGGGAAACATTATTTTTATAGAATATAGTGAAACTACATCCACCTACTCAACCAACACAAATTCTGGGTATATACACCAACCAGAACCGATTGGGCCTTGTTCTAATACAACCACTATTTTTATCGCAAAATGTTTTGGACACTATTGACGGTGGGAAATATTCCCAAAACATCCCTACATCTTTAATTTTACACATAATAGTGAAAATGCATCCATCCACACAATTGACACTAAATCTGGGTAAAAGCGGCAACCAGAACCGACTGGTCCCGGTTCTAATTCAACAACCATGCAAAATTAAGATCCATTGGAGGTTTTTTATTCTTGTATAAAAAAAGCCCCAAAACATCCCTGCATGATTATTGTTAAACAGAATAGTAAAATATACATCCCAATCATCTTTGGACACAAGTTTCAGATATAAACAGCAACCAGACCCGACTGGACCCAGTTATAATGCAACTACTATTTTTTATCGCAAAATGCATGTTTTGGAGAAAATTTATGCTGGGAAATAGCCCTAGAACCATCCTGGATCTTTAATTTTAGACAGAATTGTGAAAATACATCCACCTACACAATCAATACTAACTCTGGGTATAAGACCCAACCAGAACCGACTGGGCTTGGTTCTAATACAACCACCATGCAAAATAAAGTGCCCAAATGGAGGTCATTTATTCGGGCATAAAATAACTTCTGAACATCCCTAGATGATGATTTTTATACAGAATAGTGAAAAATACAACCCCATTCCGATCGGACACAAGTTACGGGTGTATACACAAACCAGAACCGACTGAGCCTGGTTCTAATACAACCACTATGCAAAATAAAGTGCCCAAAGGGAGGTCATTGATTCGGGCATAAAAGAACTTCTGAAAATCCCTAGATGAATATTTTTATAGAGAATAGTCAAAAATACATCCCCATTATCATTTGACACAAGTTCCGGCTACATACACCAACCAGAACCGACTGGGCCTGGTTCTAATAGGACCACTATTTTAAATGCAAAGTGCCTGTTTTGGACACTATTGATGGTGGGAAATATTCCCTGAACACCTACTCAACCAACACAAATTCTGGGTATATACACCAACCAGAACCGATTGGGCCTTGTTCTAATACAACCACTATTTTTATCGCAAAATGTTTTGGACACTATTGACGGTGGGAAATATTCCCAAAACATCCCTGCATCTTTAATTTCACACAGAATAGTGAAAATGCATCCTTCAACACAATTGACACTAATTCTTGGTAAAAGCACCAACCAGAACCGACTGGGCCCGGTTCTAATTCAACCACCATGCAAAATAACGATCCATAATGGAGGTTTTTGATTCTTTTATAAAAAAAGCCCCAAAACATCCCTGCATGATTATGTTTAAACAGAATAGTAAAATATACATCCCCTTCATCTTTGGACACAAGTTTCGGATTTAAACAGCAACCAGAACCGAGACGACCCAGTTATAATGCAACTACTATTTTTTTTCGCAAAATGCATGTTTTGGAGACTATTTATGGCGGCAAATACCCCTAGAACCATCCTGGATCTTTATTTTTAGACAGAATAGTGAAAATACATCCACCTACACAATCAACACTAACTCTGGGTAAAAGCACCAACCAGAACCGACTCGGCTTGGTTCTACTACAACCACCATGCACAATAAAGTGCCCAAATGGAGGTCATTTATTCGGGCATAGAAGAACTTCTGAACATCCCTAGATGATATTTTTTTATACAGAATAGTAAAAAATACAACCCCATTCCTATTGGACACACGTTACGGGTGTATACACAAAACAGAACCGACTGGGCCTGGTTCTAATACAACCACTATTTTTGTCGCAAAATGCATGTTTTTGACACTATTAATGGTGGGAAATAGTCTCAGAACATCCCTGGATCTTTATTCTTACAGAGAATAGTGAAAATACATCCACCCACACAATCGACACTAATTGTGGGTAAAGCACCAACCAGAACCGACTGGGCCTGGTTCTAAACAACCACTTGTAAATAAAGTGCCCAAATTGAGGTCATTGATTCGGGCATAACAGAACTTCTGAACATCCCTAGAATATTATTTTTATAAAGAATAATCAAAAATACATCCCCATCATCATTGGACACAATTTCTGGGTAAAAACACGAACCTGAACCGACTGGTCCTGGTTCTAATACAACCACTAATTTAACCGCAAAATGCCTGTTTTGGACACTGTTTGTGGTGGGAAATAGCTCCAGAACCATCCTGGATCATTATTGTTATACAAAATAGTGAAAATACATCCACTCACACAATAAACACAAATTCTGGGTAAAAGCACCAACCAAAACCGACTGGGCCTGTTTCTAAACCACCACTTGTGAATAAAGTGACCAAATGAAAGTAATTCATTCGGGCATAACAGAACTTCTGAACATCGCTAGATGATTATTTCTATACAAAATAGTCAAGTATACATCCCCATCATAATTGGACACAAGTTTCGAAAACAAACACCCACCAGAACCGACTGGACCCTGTTATAATGCAACCACTATTTTGTATCGCCTGTTTTGGACACTGTTTATGGTGGGAGATAGCTCCAGAATCACCTAGAATGATGTCAAATGAAAAACTTACTTGAATTGGACAATTATACACTGTATACACAGTAACTATGTGTCTCTGACAGTTTTTTTCGCAGCAGGGGATCATTTCAGTTTTTATTGCCTTAACGTGCGTTTCATGCGCTGAAAATCACGTTTTGGCCAAGTATCATAATTTTCACTATAACTTAATTTCTATCACTTAGAATGATGCTAAATTATTAGGTTCATTAATAATTACCTTCGTCCGTAATTATCAATAACTGCAGGAAGACATCTTATTCAATTATTGACATTTAATTAAATAGAAATGGATACAACAGATAAAAGCCTCCGAAGGGGAGAGTCAGCAAGTTACTGTGTATATAGTGTATAATTCTCCAATTCAATTAAGTTTTTCATTTAGCATCATTCTAAGTGATAGAAATTAAGTTATAGTGAAAATTATGATACTTGGCCAAAACGTGATTTTCAGCGCATGAAATGCACGTTAAGGCAATAAAAACTGAAATGTTCCCTGCTGCGAAACAAACTGCCAGAGGCACATAGTTACTGTGTCTATAGTGTAAAATCATCCAATTCAAGTAAGTATTGCATTTAGCATCATTCTAAGTGCTAGAAATTAAGTTATAGTGAAAACTATGATACTTGGCCAAAACGTGATTTTCAGCGCATGAAACGCACGTTAAGGCAATAAAAACTGAAATGTTCCCCTGCTGCGAAACAAACTGTCAGAGGCACATAGTTACTGTGTATATAGTGTATAATTGTCCAATTCAAGTAAGTTTTTCATTTTGCATCATTCTAAGTGCTAGAAATTAAGTTATAGTGAAAACTATGATACTTGGCCAAAACGTGATTTTCAGCGCATGAAATGCACATTAAGGCAATAAAAACTGAAATGTTCCCCCGCTGCGAAACAAACTGTCAGTGACACATAGTTACTGTGTATATAGTGTATAATCGTCCAAATTAAGTAGGTTTTTCATTTGATATCATTCTAAGTGATGGAAGTTAGGGTTAGGGTTAGGGTTAGGGTTAGAGTTAGGGTTAGGGTTAGGGTTAGGGTTAGGGTTAGGGTTAGGGTTAGGGTTAGGGTTAGGGTTAGGGTTAGGGTTAGGTTAAGTTAAGTTATAGTGAAAACTATGATACTTGGCCAAAACGTGATTTTCAGCGCATGAAACGCACATTAGGGCAAAAAAACTGAAATGTTTGTTAGGTCTGAAAATACAACTTCAGGAGCAGGCTAAGAAAGAGTGAGATAAATTTAAATAGAAAATATGTATTACCAGACTGCAAAGTGGACAGTGAGAGTTCCTACAGTGGGGTCCTGTTCACTGCGATGTTACTGCAACTCTAGTTGAATGACCAGTGAGTGTATCTTAAATACAGGCAAAACTGACAGATGTCCCTAAGACTTTGGACAGATACGTTTCAGTCATTTGCAGGGCAACAAGTAATTGATTAGTGTCGGGCCTGGAATCTGTAGTCAATGGTTTCCAGACGTAGGGTGTTCTTCGCTGTTCCTACCCTGGGGAACACCGCCATCATGATTTTGGAGGAGACTGACTGACCATTGTTTGTATTAGAGGGGGACATCCGAGCCCCAAACTGAATCATGGGGGAAGAAATCAAAGCTCCGTCGTTGACGCCTGGTGGGTAGATGTGGGTTGGCGTCGACAGTTGGAATCGAGTCTGCTGTTAGAACGTACGTGTGGTCGGATGCAGATGTAGGGACACAGAGCCCAGTTGTATTGGTGGGGATGATCATATACACTTGCCATTCGCAGAGCCACCATATTTGGTCCAGTACTGTCCATGATTGGGAAGGAATGTGTCTGATCTCGGCACACCTGGTGACGTAAACTTGGTCTAAAGGGGTCTTCGGATCCGGTCCGCTGAAGTTGAAACAGGATGGATAACAGTCTGTTCGGTTGTTGCACTGGACATACTTTGCGGTATTGACTGTAGCTGCTAATGGTACTGCGACCATGGTATGTAGGCGGTCGAGCTTTGCTGGAAGGATTCTCTCAAATTACCCAGAATACAGTTGTAGTTGAGGTTGGCGAGTTCTTCGTTCTGTCGGTTGGCCCATAGCTGTGGTTGGTCTTCCATGTTTTTTCTGAGTCTGGGTTTTACTGTTCTAATGGTTTGTTCGACGAGTCCAGCACTTTGGTTCAGTTTGATGAAATCCATGTTCAGAAGCTCGAAGGGATATGTTCCTGTTTGCCTTGTTCCATGCTTGGGTCGTTCGTTGCCTTGAGAGTCGTGTCTACAGCAGTTCAGACAGTTTCTGCCCAAAAAATTGAAGTAAGTTTGGAGACCTCTGGGAACATGCATTGTTTGTTGTACTGTACTGATCATCCCTCCTGTTGAGACATGGCTCCTCACATGGCTCAATTTGGCAATTACTTCAAACAATGATCGTGTCACGCATGGCTTGTTTTCTACTGCATAGAGTCCGTTCTTGTGTTGAGTGGCTCCTTTTGTTTCCCATTGCAGTTTCTCTTTTTCTGGGGCATGATTTTGCATTTCTCTTAGGAATTCAGCAGGGATTGGGCTGTGTCTTTCCACCGTCACGTCTTGTTCTAGGAATAGTCTACATGCCTCTGTCAGTGCCACTATTCCTGCGGCTTGTGCGGACCAGTCGCCGGGGAGTCGTCCTGTCTTGAGGTTGTCTTTTTGAGTCACCACGGCATATACGTTGTGTTTTTCTCCATCCAGGGTTTTTGATGATGATCCATCCCCATAGGCAATGTGTCCAGGGGGCAATGGGTTGTCCATTAGGTCAGTTGCATATACGTGGTTAATTATGATTCGTTGAGTGGGCAACTGTGAGAATTGGTTTAACCACTTGTCGTCCGGTCTCCCATGAACTTCAGGGTGACATGTCATGGCCATGTTTGTTGTTCCTGTCCTGGTGCTGCTGGGCAGATATCTTCAGACTGTTCTCTTAGACTTTCAGCTACCTTGGCAGAATCATTCCCGACAATGTCGAGAGCGTAGAAGCTGTTAGATGTGGTCGAGTGGAAGATATTTTTGGTCTGTAATTCCCTGGGTTGGAAGCCATTTTGGGTGGCCACTAGGCTTAGCCCAAGCTGG
Source organism: Stigmatopora nigra (assembly GCF_051989575.1). NCBI lineage: Eukaryota > Metazoa > Chordata > Actinopteri > Syngnathiformes > Syngnathidae > Stigmatopora > Stigmatopora nigra. Next base: position 483,436 of record NW_027551609.1, read on the forward strand.
ACCATGATATCTCGTCCCGGTAACTCTCCGATTTCCTTTTGCAGTCTGACAATAAACCCATCCCTTTTGTTGCGTTCCCACCCATATTAATCACCTACTTAATAGTTTAAACAACAATTATTTTCTAAATTACCCGAAATTGATATCCACTTTGTGATTAACCCAATATCTCTGAACAGACAAAGACTAAAAGTCCCTGACTTTGTCTTAGTTAAGTCCCTGACTCTATTAACAGACCAAGACTATAAAGCCCTTGCTAATTCTTGTTCTACTTTCATTGGTCCCGGACCAAAAAATCGTCCATTTCAAGTAAGTCATTCATTGGCATCATTCTAGGTGATTCTGGAGCTATAACCCACCATAAACAGTGTCCAAAACAGGCGATACAAAATAGTGGTTGCATTATAACAGGGTCCAGTCGGTTCTGGTGGGTGTTTGTATACGAAACTTGTGTCCAATTATGATGGGGATGTATACTTGACTATTCTGTATAGAAGTAATCATCTAGCGATGTTCAGAAGTTCTGTTATGCCCGAATGAATTACTTTCATTTGGTCACTTTATTTACAAGTGGTGGTTTAGAAACAGGCCCAGTCGGTTTTGGTTGGTGCTTTTACCCAGAATTTGTGTTTATTGTGTGAGTGGATGTATTTTCACTATTTTGTATAACAATAATGATCCAGGATGGTTCTGGAGCTATTTCCCACCACAAACAGTGTCCAAAACAGGCATTTTGCGGTTCAAGTAGTGGTTGTATTAAAACCAGGCCCAGTCGGTTCTGGTTCGTGTTTTTACCCAGAAATTGTGTCCAATGATGATGGGGATGTATTTTTGATTATTCTTTATAAAAATAATATTCTAGGGATGTTCAGAAATTCTGTTATGCCCGAATCAATGACCTCAATTTGGGCACTTTATTTACAAGTGGTTGTTTAGAACCAGGCCCAGTCGGTTCTGGTTGGTGCTTTACCCACAATCAGTGTCGATTGTGTGGGTGGATGTATTTTCACTATTCTCTGTAAGAATAAAGATCCAGGGATGTTCTGAGACGATTTCCCACCATAAATAGTGTCAAAAACATGCATTTTGCGACAAAAATAGTGGTTGTATTAGAACCAGGCCCAGTCGGTTCTGGTTTGTGTCTACACCCGTAACGTGTGTCCAATAGGAATGGGGTTGATGTTTTGACTATTCTGTATAAAAATTATCATCTGGGGATGTTCAGAAGTTCTTCTATGCCCGAATAAATGACCTCCATTTGGGCACTTTATTTTGCATGGTGGTTGTAGTAAAACCAAGCCCAGTCAGTTCTGGTTCGTGCTTTTACCCAGAGTTAGTGTTGATTGTGTAGGTGGATGTATTTTCACTATTCTGTCTAAAAATAAAGATCCAGGATGGTTCTAGGGGTATTTCCCAGTGTTGGGGCTACCAGCCAACACTTAAATAAACTCGAACACAGGAACACACACTGATGCGGATTGAATGAAAGTTATAGGCCACGTCTGCAGAAGCGGGGGAGTGGACAAATCAGAGGCCCGATAGTGTGACTACTCTCCAAGCTCCTCAAGGCTGTTTCCCGCTGAAAAGTTGCTTCAACTGTGGTTTTATTAGAGATAAGACAAGTCATAAAAATGGGAGGCGTCAATACAAATGCAGGAAGTGGAGTACAAAAGGTTTAGTGCACATTTTAACCAATAGGTGTAAATTAATATTCTATTCTAGTAACCTTTAATATATCATAGTGAAATGGGTGCAAGATTATATATATATGCATGCAAATATATTTCACATATCCCCCCTGAAGTTACTTTGAAAGAATTTTCATTTTCATCAATCTATATCCCTCCTTTGCAGGTTTTAGAATACAAATATCATTAATAGTCACTCAACACGGTATGAAAAATAACTAAATCACTTGTCAAGGCAGAGGCGAAAAACTCAAGTTTACTCAGGGGTACTTGAGGAAAATTCCTCTGCGTCCCCCTTAATGAGCGAACACAATTTTTTAAGTCAAGACAAGTACATTTACCCAGACGACTCGACATCCGGGGATTCATCACACTTTGGAAGAGTGCTAGAATCTCCGGCAAGGTTTGTCATGCTGTGAAACTGTATGTCACTGTAAGCTACCAGCGTGTGCTGGATATTTTTTTGAATCATAACTTTCATACAAGGGATTACACACATTGAAAAGATGCAGAATAGAATTAAAACCGCAAAAAAGGGAGTTGCAAATTTAATCAGAATAGAGAACCATGATCCGGTTGTCAACCACGACCACAGTGATGCACCTATGGCTGAGTGATCTTGGGCCATGGTGTTGGCTAAGGCTTTCATTTCAGCTATGGCACGAGTTATGTTATCTTCGTCACCGGTTTCATCTGGGATGAAGGTGCAACAGTGTTCTCCAACTATGGCACACACACCTCCATCCTTGGCTGTTATCAAATCTAGGACCATGCGGTCTTGCAACTCCATTTCTCTAAAGGCTTTTAATTCCTCTGGTATACCTTGTAGGGCTTTGATAGTTTGGTTAATGAACAATCCCATCCGATAATTCAATGGTTCTACACGGAGCATAACTTTACCCACTCCAATCTGTGGAAGTAGTGACAATATGACTTTCTCGGAGGTGGACCATAATTTGTGATCATCAGGGACATTACTACCCCAAATTGAATCATGTGGTTTAAATTGTACAGGTATAAATCTCTTATATCTTACTGGTATTTTCACTCCCCTTAAAAGGAATGCATCTTGAACCATCTGCACCATTGCACAGCGACCATTCCATACTGTGGGCAAACCCAAATACACTGTATGCCCACACATCCAATACCCATCATCTTGGGGATCAGTGCCCATTACATCAGGGAGAGTGTAATAGTCCCTGCAGGTGGCACCCATGGGTACTCCTGTGGCATTGAACCTGGCTTTGTTAGTGGTGTCTCGTCTGCACGGGGTAAGTATATCCCTACAGAATTTCTTGGGGACTTCTCCTACTGGTCTGGACTTACCCCAGAATGTCATATTACTAGCGAAACACACAGCCGTAAAATCACTTGGGTATGGGACGTTGCTTAACATAACTAGATCTGTCCAATCATAGTTCAAAAGCCTTGTGAATTTTCTACCTGTTAAAGGTGGTACAGTGGCATCAACCTCGGGAACTACAGATCTAAATGCACCTTCTAGACACTGTGATCTCAGTATGTCGGGATACCATAGAGGTGTGTAGGCATTATAGGTATAGGGGTTGATTGGCTTGGGATACACTGGTGGGGTACATGTGGAATAAGGCATACGACTACACAAATAACAACTTTCTTTCACACCAGTTATTTTTTTCTGAAATACCATGAAATTATACCACATATTTTCTTCAAAATGATTCTTTGGATTGTTCTTTTCATACCACTTCACTTTCCTCTGTGACAGTAGCACGGCATCGTCTCGTTTTTCAACTCGAATGTCTGGGGGCGGGGCACTCAGCCACACCCATGCTGCCACTGATAGTACAGTCACAGTGATGTGGGTGGCAGTGGCTTTCATTTTGGCTTCTGTGTGAGGGTGTAAAAACTGTGAGAGGTCAAGGTTAGGTTAGGGGGGTGTTTGGGGCAGGTGAGCAGACGTCAGATGATTCCTTCGCGGACAAGGGTTTTGGTACCGTCCGATTTGCAATCTACTCAGGGTTGCCGATGTCTCGAACTATTTTGACTTGGGATTGGTGAATCCACGTCGACCTCTCGGCAATCTTTACTGCGGTGGGGGTGGTGAGTTGAACCACGAATGGGCCTTCCCAACATGGCGAGGACCAGGATTTCCTTTTTATGACTCGAATCAGGATCTGGTCACCAGGCTTCACCACCTCCTGTAGGGGAGACAAAGGGGATAACGGCAGCTTACATGTATTTTGGACAAGTTTTTCTCTAAACATTTTTACCATCCACTCTGTGAGTGGATCTGCCTCGCCCTTAGTCTCTTGCCATGGTTCACCTTCCCATAGGGGAAGTTGGAATGGTCTTCCATGAACTATCTCAAAAGGTGTTAATCCTGAGCTAGTTGGTACAATTCTCATATATGTTTTGACCAGTGGTAAGCATTCTGGCCATGGTTTTTTTGTTTCTTCCATGGTTTTTTTAAGCCTTAGTTCTATTGTACCATTTGTTCTCTCTACCAGTCCCGCGCTTTGCGGATGGTACGAGCAGTGATTTTTTAGACTTATTCCTAGGTGGTTTGCTATGTATTGTATTATGCTGTTTACAAAATGAGTTCCATTGTCGCTCCAGATGATTCTGGGGATCCCATGTTCTGGGATTATGTGTTTACAGATGGCTTTAGCCACCGTCAATGCGTCTGGTGTTTTTGAGGGGACTATTTCAGTCCATTTCGAGAATGAGTCAATCAAGACTAAACAGTATTTATACTGGTTGCTTCTGGATAATTCAATGAAATCCATGTGTATAATTTCAAATGGGTAGGTACCTTTTGGGCATTGGCCTCGTTTGGGTCTGAGGTTACCTTGCACATTATGTTTGCAGCAAGTTAAACAGTCTCTACAAAAAATTTTAAAATAGGTATTTAGACCTGTTGTCACATGGAAAACACGCTGTACCATGTCTATCATCCCCCTTGTTGAGACATGAGACTTTCCATGGCTCAATTTTGCTACCATTTGGAATAATTTTTTTGGCAAGCAGGGTAGGCCTTTTATTGTATATAGGCCGTCCGCAGACTGTTCTGTGCCTTTGAGTATCCATGCATCTTTTTCATTCTGTGGTGCAATGTTTTGCATTTCAATTAATACTGTTTTTGGGATTGACTCATGTTGTTGTTGTGTATACTGAGCACTCAGTGTTTGTGCTGCTCCTTTAGCTGCTGTATCTGCTCTAGTATTTCCTCTACTAATTCTGTCGCTGCTGTTAGTATGTGCCTTACATTTGCATACAGCTATGTGGCTGGGAAGTAGTACTGCATTAAGTAATTGTTTCAGCAGTTCGGCATGCTCTACTGATTTGCCTGTGGATGTTTTCATCCCTCTTCTAATCCATTGTGCAGCAAATACATGTAGAGTGGAGTGTGCATATTGGCTGTCTGTATAAATCGTGACCTTCCTACCTTTAAACAATGTGCACGCCTTTGTCAATGCTATAATTTCTGCATCTTGCGCTGAGAGATTAGATGGCAATTTTTCTGCACATAAGACTTTGTTGTCTGTGACGACTGCAAATCCTACTTGATTTTTTCCTTGTTCTGATTTGGATGCGGATCCATCTACGTATACATAAGTGCTGTCTGGAATTGGAGTGTCTTTTAGATCTGGTCTTGGTTTACAGCTTTCACTGGTTCTTTCATCACATTGGTGTGGATCTCCGTCTTCTTCAGTTTGTATTAACGTTGCTGGGTTCAAGGTATTGCATCGCTTAATCGTGAGATGGGGTTGCGATAACAATGTGGCTGTTACGGCCATGTGTCTTGCTGGTGACAGGAACGACATTTTGGTTTGTGTTATCAGTAGATCCACTTCATGGGGGACTTGGAGTGTGAGTGGATGGAACAGTACAAGTTCAGCTGTCATCTGGACCGCTAATGCTGCTGCGCACACTGCTCGTACTTACGGGGGTAGGGCAGCTGCAACTGGGTCCAGTCGTTTTGGGTAGAACGCTACTGGTTTAATCTTTGTTCCATGTGGTTGTAGTAACACTGATGTCATGAACGCTCCTTTGCAAGTCACTGTTTGGGTGAATGGTTTTTCATAGTCAGGAAATGCTAGGACTCCTGATTCCAAGATGTGTTGCTTCACTTCCATGAATGTTCGGTTTCCTTCTTCAGTCCATGTCACTGGGTATCTCATTGTCATCTCAGTGGCATAGATCATGTCTAGAAGTGGCTGAGTTAGTTCTGCATAATTTGGAATCCAACTCCTGCAGTAGTTAGTTAGGCCTAAGAAGGCCATCATTTGTTTTTTCGTCTGTGGTTTCGGACATTGCTGGATGGCTTCTCGTCTTCCATCCGTTAGTTCCCTTCCTTTCTGTGAGACTCAGTGTCCCAAGAAGATGACTGACTCCTGACAGTACTGCAGTTTCTTCAGCGACGCCTTGTTCCCAGTTTGCTCTCGATGTTTGAATAATCTGATTGCTTCCTCTTTGTTTTCCTCTTCGGTGGGGCTGGCTATCAGTATATCGTCTACATATACTAGGATCTGTGTGGTGTCTGTGTTCATGCTGATTTATACATGCTGCAATCTCTTGTGAGAATATTGTGGGGCTGTCGCAGAATCCCTGTGGCAGCCTTGTGTATGTGTATTTGGTTCCTTCGAATGTGAAACCAAACCAGTCTTGTGCTGTTTTGTGTAATGGTATAGAGAAAAAATGCATTGCTTAGGTCAATTACTGTAAAGAATTTCTGATTTGGCTTTAACTCGTTCAACAGTATGTGTGGGTCGGGTACGCAGGGTGCTCTGGACTTCACTGCTTCATTGACCCGTCTTAGGTCTTGGACCAATCTCCACGTTCCCGTCTCCGTTTTCTTCACGGGAAAGATAGGTGTGTTACATTCGCTTGATGGACTTTCAATTAGAATGCCTGCTTCGAGCATTTCTTTAATTACTGGTCTGATGCCATTTATAGCATCTGGTTTAAGGGGGTATTGTTTAGCCCGTGGTCGAAATGATGTCTTGGGCTCAATTCTTACTTCTCTTGCTGTGGTCATTTTTCCTACATCTGCTTTTGATTTGGACCACAGTGAACTCGGTACTGTAGGGAAATCTTCAGCTTGTAGTAGTATGTAGTCTTGTCATGCAGTTAAATGCGTCTTCGGACTTGCTTGGGTCATCCACTTCAGCTTCTGTCTTGTCACTGTTCCATATGGGGTGTTTGTTAGTACGCTGACTGTGGGAGTCTGATGTGACCACGACTCCTCGTTTCTGGTCTTCAAAAATTGCACCATGCGTCCTAGGTCTTTCCAGGACCTGTGGTGTTTTCTCTTTATGGACACATGAGGTGTTATCTCAAACTGTAGTAGTTTTTTCGCTTGTGGCGGCAAGTCCACCGAAGTGGCTGCATCTCCCTCTGCTGTGGAATACAGGTACTCCAGTCGGACTAGTTGGGGTCCCAGTCGCTCGAAGTGTTTAACAAATTCTGGTCTGGCTTATCCAAATTTCATGGTGTTGTGTAGTGGCCAGTGGGTTTGTGTTTGGCCATTAATATTTTCGACTTTGGATTTTAACTGTCGGATTACGGATGAGGGCCCTTGTGTTGCTAAATCTAGGGAGTAGAACGTATGAGGTTCCTCTTGATCTTCAACTATTTGGATTTCCGCTTCCTCCCATCTGTGTACTGGTTTCATACCATCGTCTGTGGGGATAAGGCTGATTCCCAGTTTACGGAGTAGATCTCTTCCCATGAGGTTCACAGGACAGTTTTTACTCAGGACAAATTTTGCTTCATGATTTTGTCCATTTTCATCAGTTATTTTTGTTTTCTTCGACTTCTTCAATAGCTCCATGTGTCCTCCTGCTCCTATCACAGTGATCCACTCCTTTCCTGGTATCAATCCTGGCACTTTGTCTTTGATGACTGATTTATCTGCTCCAGTGTCGCATAAGAATCTTACTGGTGTTTGACTTTGTCCCACCAGTAAAGTGTAGTATGGTTTGCTATCTCTCTCCCAGAGGGTGGACATGATTTCGGTTAAGTCTAACACTTCAACTGGCGAGCAGGGGGTTTCTTCGTCCTCCCAAACGCTTTCTTCAGTTTCCTCTTCTGTGTTAGACTTCCATTTCTTCTGGCGTCATTCTTGATATTGATTTTCAGGGTTGAACGGTGGGGGTCTCTGGTTCCACCTGTGTGTATTTTTGCAGTCTCGAGCAAAATGTCCTCTCTCTTGACACTTGAAACACTTGTCATCTGGGCTTCTTCTTCTTGGTCGGCCGTGTCTTCCTCGGCCACTTACTCTTCCATGTCCTCGTTGGTAGTATACTTCTGATGACTCTTCGTCCACCGATGAGGCCATGGCTTGGGTCAGAGCGTTAACTCCTGAACTTACCTGTTTTTGGCAGTGTCTCTCCTCAGCATGAATCGCCCACTCCATGAGTTGGTTCATTGGCATGGTTCGGTATGTGACACAGTACTTCTGCACGAACCCTTTGATGTGGGGCTGGAGGCCTTCCAGGAACCCTTGTCTCAGTTGGGCTTGGTACGCCCCTTGCTCATTTTGGTCTTCCGTTATCCCACTGTGGGCTTTGAACACTTCTTCAAATCTTGCTCTGAATTTATGAATTCCTTCTCCTTGTTCCTGTCTTGTGGCTCTAATTTTGTCATAACATGGTGTTGGGCGCCACGTCTCTCGAACTCGACTCAGGACTCTTTCTACTAGCATTGTTAGGTCTGGTGAATCATGGGGGTGAATTTTTCCTTGGTTGTTTTTTTCATCGAAGTTTCCTCTCACTCTTGCCCAGTTGTGTCCCAGACTCATGGTGAACGCTTTTCTTGTCTCAGCTCCATTCAGGTGAAAACTTTGCCTTAGCTGTTCAAAATTATTGGACCATTCAGTTGGGTTTTTTATTGGGTCTCCCAGTCCCTTTCATGCTTCAGTACATTCAGACTCGGTCCATGGACGGTGGACGAGAATGGTTTGATCACGATCTCCATTCACTTGGAAGTGTGGGTTTGCAACTTCAACCATGGGATACATTTGGCTTGGTGGTGCCCATGGCTGTGGGCCAGTGTAAGGTCCTTGAAATGCTATCAAGGGAGGATAGAGTTGTCCTCCTCCCATTTTTTCTCTTTGTGCTCTTGTCTGCATTTTGATTACTCCTGCTGGTTCTGCAGCGGCACCTGTGGACTCTGGCTCACCCCTCCTTCTTCATCGTGTGGATTGTAAGAGGCCCTTTGTAACTTGAGATGTTGTTCTTGTGTGTGCATCTCAGGTCCCCCTCCCTCTTTGTGCCCTTGGCTCGTAAAAGGTGCCTGGCACAGCCTGTCCGAAGTGAGTGCACTGGAGGGGGCCAGTGTCTCTTCGTGGGGCCTAATATTAATCAAAGCTGCCATACTTGTTTTTCGTTCAGCTTGTTTAATTTTCTTCATAATTTTTTGTTTCTGTCTTAATTGGGCTTGACCGATCCAAACTTGAATATCTTGAAGTTCTTTACATATCTTCTCTTTTTTTCCTCTTTCAATAGCCTTCTCGACTTGTAATTTACGCTTTATGGCCTGTAACGGCTCCTCCAACAGTCTCCCATCCCACTCTTTGTCTTTATTCTTCCTCCATTCTTTCATATATGTGCAATTATCAGGAAAATGCTTCAGCATAAATTTCATGTCGGTTGAGAGTTCTTTGCTGTTTGTTAAACCCATTTTTGCAACTTTTCTTTTGTTTGAAGATTTTTGCTTATTCAAAAATTATATTGATATATTCCGTTATTCTTATAATGTATTCATTAGTTTTTATTTAGTGTTTACTCACCTTCTCTAGGGACGTCCCGTTTAATTTACTATCTTATTTTCCCGCCTAGATAGTCATTTATACTCTTATTTTGCGCGGCAAACGACGTGATTTACGAGGGTGTCACAAGTGCTGTGGTTTAAATTTCTCCTTAGGGAGATTACTTGCAAGTTTTATATTTATTATTCTATATATATATATATATATATATATATATATATATATATATATATATATATATATATATATATATATATATATATATATATATATATATATATATATATATATATATATATATATATATATATATATATATATATATATATATATATATATATATATATATATATATATATATATATATATATATATATATATATATATATATATATATATATATATATATATATATATAAATATATATATATATTCTTTATTTTGAGCTTTCATTCTCTTGGCACAGTGTAATAATATTTTTTCTATATCTTTAACGCAATCCTCGGAGTCCCTGGCGGAGAGTTGCGACCTCCTCCTCTTTGTCTGGTGATTCACGCATTAGAACTCAAACCAGAAATCTCGAGATCCTTACTTGATCTCCCGTTTAATTTACCTAACTTCTCAAATCCCGAGAACGTTTCCCCTAACTTACGGGGAGCGGTAAAGAAACATTTTTCTCCGACACACGGAGCATCTTTCTTCTCTAGAAAGACAGGGTCTCAATACTGGATTGGATTCTACAAATTAATTTTAAAAGTGCCTTACCGCTCAGATGTGCTCTGTGTCCGGTGGGATGGATTCGCTTCCTTCTTCTGAACAGCGGAGAATCGATCACCCTTCTCCCCAATGGGGAGACAGCTGACGTCAGATTTTTGGATTAATTATTCGCGATCCAAAATCAGGATGCGAAACCTACCGGGTTTCGGGCACCAGAATGTTGGAGCTACCAGCCAACACTTAAATAAACTCGAACACAGGAACACACACTGATGCGGATGGAATGAAACTTAAAGCCCGCGTCTGCAGAGGCGGGGGAGTGGACAAATCAGAGGCCTGAGAGTGTGACTACTCTCCAAGCTCCTCAAGGCTGTTTCCCGCTGAAAAGTTGCTTCAACGGTGGTTTTATTAGAGATAAGACAAGTCATAAAAATGGTAGGCGTCAATACAAATGAAGGAGGTGGAGTACAAAAGGTGTAGTGCACATTTTAACCAATAGGTGTAAGTGAAATGGGTGCAAGATTAAATATATATGCATGCAAATATATTTCACACCCAGCGTAAATTTTCTCCAAAACATGCATTTTGCAATAAAAAATAGTTGTTGCATTATAACTGGGTCCAGTCGGGTCTGGTTGCTGTTTATATCTGAAACTTGTGTCCAAAGATGATAGGGATGTATATTTTACTATTCTGTTTAAAAATAATCATGCAGGGATGTTTTGGGGCTTTTTTATACAAGAATCAAAAACCTCCAATGGATCTTTATTTTGCATGGTGGTTGAATTAGAACCGGGCCCAGTCGGTTCTGGTTGCCGCTTTTACCCAGATTTAGTGTCAATTGTGTGGATGGATGCATTTTCACTATTATGTGTAAAATTAAAGATGCAGGGATGTTCTGGGAATATTTCCCACCGTCAATAGTGTCCAAAACATTTTGCGATAAAAATAGTGGTTGTATTAGAACAAGGCCCAATCGGTTCTGGTTGGTGTATTTACCCAGAATTTGTGTTGATTGAGTGCGTGGATGTAGTTTCACTATTTTCTATAAAAATAAAGTTTCCCACCATAAACATTGTCCAAAACAGGCATTTTGCGATTAAAATAGTGGTCGTATTAGAACCAGGCCCAGTCGGTTCTGGTTGGTGCTTCTACTCATAATTAGTGTTGAATGTGTAGATGGATGTATTTTCACTATTCTGTGGAAAAATAATGATCCAGGATGGTTCTGGAGCTATTTTCCCACCATAAACAGTGTCCAAAACAGGCATTCTGGGATTAAAATAGTGGTTGTATTAGAACCAGGCCCAGTCTGTTCTGGTTGGTGAATTAACCCGAAAAATTGTATCCATTGACGATGGGGATGTATTTTTGAATATTATGTATAAAAATAATCATCTAGGGCAGGGGTGGCCAACCCGCGGCTCCCGAGCCGCATGCGGCTCTTACGTCCATATCAAAGTTTGTATTTGTGTTTTATTTTTATTTGCGTGTGCGCTTCGCTTGAGTTCAATACGGTATTTTCGTCCAATGCGCATGTGCTTGGGATGAAAATACCTCAAAGTTTCCCAGTAGGAGCAAGGTCATTTGATTAAACGTTTTTAACAGAGTGGGAGAGCTCCCGTGAACCAGAAGCGACAATGAACGGCGTCTCGCAAACAAAAAGTATCCCAAAGATCGAGCGTCGGCTGAAAAAGCCACACCCCCTGCGAGGCAGACCAAGGCGAGAGTGCTCAGCCGGGAGCAGCCAATAGGAGAGCGAGGTGTACACCCACGTGGTGGGCGCGCTAGTTAAAAGCCATTCATAATAAATGACAGCTCACAAGGAGCGAATGTTGCGCAAAAATAGGCTCTGATTTTATGACAGAAGTCCCACTAAGTAACATGCATAGTAAAAGAAAAACGCTATTGTAAATTATAATATTTTTGTTTGTGGACTTGGTTGAACTGAGAGTTTGTCTGGTTGGCCACCCCTGATCTAGGGATCTTCAGAAGTTCTGTTATTCCCGAATCAATGACCTCCATTTGGGCACATTATTGACGGAGCTCACGACCATGATCCATTGTGTGGCTCGGATGTGTCCCTCAAACACAAATACTGGTCAGTCTCATCCAAAATCCTAATGGCTCAGTTCCCTTGAGTGGGAGCGGCGAGGAACACCCTGCATTTGAAGAACATTGAAGGCAGGTTCCGGGCCTGTGTCGGCGCATCAGTCAGGCTGGGTAGCCGCTATGGCCCAGGTGATTTTCCAGGGCTGCCCTGCTCTTGACGGAATGGCCACCCAGCGGGGCTGTGTGTGCGCCATGGTGGGAGACTCGTGCTGCCCCTTCATCCCTGCCGGCATGTCCTGCTCGGTCCATGATGCCCTGCAGGCTATTAGGAACATGCAGAGAGCTGTGACCGGAGATTCGGTTCCACAACGAGGATGGCTTGACTGGTTCTTCTCTGGCTCATGGAAACAGCCACTTCAATATTTTGATATTTTCACAGACACAAAAGGAGGGAATTGTGGGATGGACTGGCTAACTGGCTTAATAATTAATTATTCTTGTCGCACCATGTGGTCATACTGGTTTTACCTTTGTTTTTTTAAGATCTAGAATGCAAGGTAGACTAGCCAAACTGGTTTTACAATTGATTTAAAAGATCGTGGAATGTAAGAAAGACTAACTAGTTGGCCTTGCAATTGTTTGTTCGCCTCGCAAAATATAAGAAAGGCTGGCTAACAGGGTTTGCAATTGTTTCCTTGAATTGTGCGATGAAAAAGAGTTCAACTTCAGGAGTAACTGTCACTCTCCAGGTCATCCAGGGTCAAGTGCACACTTGGAAACTTTCATATTCGACCAAAATGTGCTTATCAGCACATAAAAAGCACATTTGGTGGTACGCGGAAAAAACGGCAGCAGACAAAAAGGGCTATTTAGAAAGGTATCACCACTACGCAGAAGATCGTCGGCTACTCTGCCTTCACTGGAAGACATTGCCAGCCCTCGTTACCTCAGCAGAGCCAGGGACATGATCAGGGACCCATGCCACCCTGGTCACAATCGGTTCCAGCTGCTGCTCTCTGGCAGACAGACGCTGTAAGTTTCCCACATCCGTAGGGACTCTAAACTTGGGGTAACACAACACAATCCCTTCTGTGTAATAACTTCGGGTGAGGTAATATGAATAGACACTAGGTACAAGGTGATCTGACACCTACATGCTGAATGAAGGTAAGTGAAAGACAGTGAGAGGTAAGTGATCCACTCAGGGGGTGGTGATGCAATTTATCCATAAAGGCAGAATTGTAAATTAAGAGTCTGGAGTCATAACTTGTAAAACTGTGTAAAACTGTCAGAGACACAAATGTCTCTCTCTATATAGTGTAATATCATCAAATTTTATAATTTAATAAGTTTTTAATTTGGCATCATTCTAATGGCTAGATATTAAGTTATAATGAAAACTATGATACTTGGTCTAAACATGATTTTCAGCGCATAAAAAGCACATTCAGGCAATAAAAACTGAAATGTTCCCCTGCTGCCAAACAAACTGTCAGAGACACATAATTACTGTGTATATAGTGTATTATCGTCTAATTCAAGTGAGTTTTTCATTTAGCATCATTCTAAGTGATAGAAAATAAGTTATAGTGAAAATTATGATACTTGCCCAAAACGTGATTTTCAGCACATGAAACGCACGTTAAGGCAATAAAAACTGAAATGTTCCCCTGCTTCCATACAAACTGTCAGAGACACATAGTTACTGTGTATATAGTGTATAATCGTCCAATTCAAGTAGGTTTTTCATTTGGCATCATTCTGAGTCATAGAAATTAAGTTATAGTGAAAACTATGATACTTGGCCAAAACGTGATTTTCATCGCATGAAATGCACATTAAGGCAATAAACACTGAAATGTTCCCCTGCTGCGAAACAAACTGTCAGAGACACATAGTTACTGTGTATATAGTGTAAAATCGTCCAATTCAAGTAACTTTTGCATTTAGCATCATTCAAAGTGATAGAAATTAAGTTATAGTGAAAACTATGATACTTGGCCAAAACGTGATTTTCAGCGCATGAAACGCACGTTAAGGCAATAAAAACTGAAATGTTCCCCTGCTGCGAAAAAAACTGTCTGAGGCACAAAGTTGCTGTGTATATAGTGTAAAATCGTCCAATTCAAGTAAGTTTTGCATTTAGCATCATTCTAAGTGATAGAAATTAAGTTATAGTGAAAACTATGATACTTGGCCAAAACGTGATTTTCAGCGCATGAAACGCACGTTAAGGCAATAAAAACTGAAATGTTCCCCTGCTGCGAAACAAACTGTCAGAGACACATAGTTACTGTGTATATAGTGTAGAATTGTCCAATTCAAGTAAGTTTTTCATTTGGCATCTTTCTAAGTGATAGAAATTAAGTTATAGTGAAAATTATGATACTTGGCCAAAACGTGATTTTCAGCGCATGAAATGCACATTAAGGCAATAAAAACTGAAATGTTCCCCTGCTGCGAAACAAACTTTCAGAGGCACATAGTTACTGTGTATATAGTGTAAAATCGTCCAATTCAAGTAAGTTTTGCATTAAGCATCATTCTAAGTGATAGAAATTAAGTTATAGTGAAAATTATGATACTTGGCCAAAACGTGATTTTCAGCGCATGAAACGCACGTTAAGGCAATAAAAACTGAAATGTTCCCCTGCTCTGAAACAAACTGCCAGAGGCACATAGTTACTGTGGATATAGTGTAAAATCATCCAATTCAAGTAAGTTTTGGATTTGGCATCATTCTAAGTGCTAGAAATTAAGTTATAGTGAAAACTATGATACTTGGCCAAAACGTGATTTTCAGCGCATGAAACGCACGTTAAGGCAATAAAAACTGAAATGTTCCCCTGCTGCGAAACAAACTGTCAGAGGCACATAGTTACTGTGTATATAGTGTAAAATCGTCCAATCCAAGTACCTTTTGCATTTAGCATCATTCAAAGTGATAGAAATTAAGTTATAGTGAAAACTATGATACTTGGCCAAAACGTGATTTTCAGCGCATGAAACGCACGTTAAGGCAATAAAAACTGAAATGTTCCCCTGCTGCGAAACAAACAGTCAGAGACGCATAGTTACTGTGTATATAGTGTATTATCGTCCATTTCAAGTAAGTTTTTCATTTAGCATCATTCTAAGTGATAAAAATTAAGTTATAGTGAAAATTATGATACTTTGCCAAAACGTGATTTTCAGCGCATGAAACGCACGTTAAGGCAATAAAAACTGAAATGTTCCCCTGCTGCGAAACAAACTGTCAGAGACACATAGTTACTGTGTATATAGTGAAAAATCGTCCAATTCAAGTAAGTTTTGCATCTAGCATCATTCTAAGTGATAAAAATTAAGTTATAGTGAAAATTATGATACTTGGCCAAAACGTGATTTTCAGCGCATGAAACGCACGTTAAGGCAATAAAAACTGAAATGTTCCCCTGCTTCGAAACAAACTGCCAGAGGCACATAGTTACTGTGTATATAGTGTAAAATCATCCAATTCAAGTGAGTTTTGCATTTGGCATCATTCTAAGTGCTAGAAATTAAGTTATAGTGAAAACTATGATACTTGGCCAAAACGTGATTTTCAGCGCATGAAACACACGTTAAGGCAATAAAAACTAAAATGTTCCCCTGCTGCGAAACACACTGTCAGAGGCACATAGTTACTGTGTATAATTATCCAATTCAAGTAAGTTTTTCATTTGACATCATTCTGATTGATAGAAATTAAGTTATAGTGAAAACTATGATACTTGGCCAAAACGAGATTTTCAGCGCATGAAATGCACATTAAGGCAATAAAAACTGAAATGTTCCCCCGCTGCGAAACAAACTGTCAGTGACACATAGTAACTGTGAATATAGTGTATAATTGTCCAAATTAAGTAGGTTTTTCATTTGATATCATTCTAAGTGATGGAAGTTAGGGTTAGGGTTAGGTTAAGTTATAGTGAAAACTATGATACTTGGCCAAAACGTGATTTTCAGCGCATGAAACGCACATGAGGGCAAAAAACTGAAATGTTTGTTAGGTCTGAAAATACAACTTCAGGAGCAGGCTAAGAAAGAGTGAGATAAATTTAAATAGAAAATATGTATTACCAGACTGCAAAGTGGACAGTGAGAGTTCCTACAGTGGGGTCCTGTTCACTGCGATGTTACTGCAACTCTAGTCGAATGACCAGTGAGTGTGTCTTAAATACAGGCAAAACTGACAGTTGTCCCTAAGACTTTGGACAGATACCTTTCAGTCATTTGCAGGGCAACAAGTAATTGATTAGTGTCGGGCCTGGAATCTGTAGTCAATGGTTTCCAGACGTAGGGTGTTCTTCGCTGTTCCTACCCTGGGGAACACCGCGGTCATGATTTTGGAGGAGACTGACCAGTGTTTGTATTAGAGGGGGACATCCGAGCCCCAAACTGAATCATGGGGGAAGAAGTCAAAGCTCCGTCGTTGACGCCTGGTGGGCAGATGTGGGTTGGCGTCGACAGTTGGAATCGAGTCTGCTGTTAGAACGTACGTGTGGTCGGATGCAGATGTAGGGACACAGAGCCCAGTTGTATTGGTGGGGATGATCATAGACACTTGCCATTCGCAGAGCCACCATATTTGGTCCAGTACTGTCCATGATTGGGAAGGAATGTGTCTGACCTCCGCGCACCTGGTGACGTGAACTTGGTCCAAAGGGGTCTTCGGATCCGGTCCGCTGAAGTTGAAACAGGATGGATAACAGTCTGTTCGGTTGTTGCACTGGACATACGTTGCGGTATTGACTGTAGCTGCTAATGGTACTGCGACCATGGTATGTAGGCGGTCGAGCTTTGCTGGAAGGATTCTCTCAGATTACCCAGGATACAGTTGTAGGTGAGGTTGGCGAGTTCTTCGTTCTGTCGGTTGGACCATAGCTGTGGTTGGGCTACGGCAGTAGGCATGAGGGAACAGACATAACAACTCATTGGTTGTGGCGCGGGCTGTGAGTGCGGTGTATCTGTACCAACTGTTCCTCATCATCGGGTTGTAGTCGTTTTCTTCCTGTGTTTGGACATGGGCGAGAATAAGGTGTATCTACTCAGGCTTAGGTGTTCCTGCCGGACAGATTTTGAGTAGGCATGTGGCGGATGGTTGTACGAAGGGGTTCACACCAATCACTTTGGGGACCATGGCTGGACTAGTAGTGCGGATGGTGATAGTAAAGAGGGGGCCTTTTCCTGGTCGGTCCGGTCAGAGGCATAGGTTGATGCAGCCTTTTTGTTGGATATTGGTCGTGAGCTCTAGCATATGTTTACCATCTTTGATGGTGGTGGCTAACTTGGTGAAGTTAGCGGTCATGGTGGTAGCTTCTTTGGAAAGGGGCCATGTGATGGTTTTGTAGCCTGTATGGAGGAGGACCTGGTCCAAGGTGTCTGGCCAGACCACTTAGACTCTGGGAGCTTGTAGGTACCAATAAAAATAACTGGAGTCAGTCCTGTGTAATCCCAAGTGAGTAAGCTGTAGGCTGAGCAAAGGGACTTGAACGACGATTGGTGTCTTGGTTAATGGGATGCAGATCTGGGGGCCCCTGATCGTTTCCTGAACCAGCTAGTGGGGCATTCTCCTCCAGTGGGAGTGTACCAAGGTTCTGGTACGTTCCCCCCATGTGGTTGAACACAGAGCGGTGATGATGATGGCCAAAATCACACGGTGAGGTCCGTCCCAACGTGGAGAAGACCAGCACTTTCTTTTTATCACCTTGACGAGTACCAGGTCTCCTGGGGACAGGACCTCCTCTGTGGGAGACAGAGAAGATGTCGGCAGATTATTTTGCATTCATCACAGTTCTTTCTTGGAACATTTTGCATAATCACTTAGTGAGGGAATCTGTTTCTCTTTTCTCTTCTACCACCAGATCTTTTTCCCACATTGTTAAGTGGAAGGGTCTGTCGTTCACTGCCTCAAATGGTGTGCATCCCTGTGCTGTTGGAATGATTTTCATGTACGTTTCTACCAGGCTCAGGCATTCTTGCCATGGTTTTCCTGTGTCTTCCATGGTTTTTCTGAGTCTAAGTTTTACTGTTCTAATGGTTTGTTCGACGAGTCCAGCACTTTGGTTCAGTTTGATGAAATCCATGTTCAGAAGCTCGAAGGGATATGTTCCTGTTTGCCTAGTTCCATGCTTGGGTCGTTCATTGCCTTGAGAGTTGTGTCCACAGCAGTTCAGACAGTTTCTGCCAAAAAAATTGAAGTTTGGAGACCTCTGGGAACATGCATTGTTTGTTGTACTGTACTAATCATCCCTCCTGTTGAGACATGGCTCCTCCCATGGCTCAATTTGGCAATCACTTCAAACAATGATCGTGTCACGCATGGCTTATTTTCTACTGCATAGAGTCCGTTCTTGTGTTGAGTGGCTCGTTCTGTTTCCCATTGCAGTTTCTCTTTTTCTGGGGAATGATTTTGCATTTCTTTTAGGAATTCAGCAGGGATTGGGCTGTGTCTTTCCACCGTCACGTCTTGTTCTAGGAATAGTCTACATGCCTCTGTCAGTGCCACTATTTCTGCGGCTTGTGCAGACCAGTAGCCGGGGAGTCGTCCTGTCTTGAGGTTGTCTTTTTGAGTCACCACGGCATATACGTTGTGTTTTTCTCCATCCAGGGTTTTTGATGATGATCCATCCCCATAGGCAATGTGTCCGGGGGGCAATGGGTTGTCCATTAGGTCAGTTGCATATACGTGGTTAATTATGATTCGTTGAGTGGGCAACTGTGAGAATTGGTTTAACCACTTGACGTCCGGTCTCCCATGAACTTCAGGGTGACATGTAATGGCCATGTTTGTTGTTCCTGTCCTGGTGCTGCTGGGCAGATATCTTCAGACTGTTCTCTTAGACTTTCAGCTACCTTGGCAGAATCATTCCCGACAATGTCGAGAGAGTAGAAGCTGTTAGATGTGGTGGTGTGGAAGATATTTTTGGTCTGTAATTCGCTGGGTCGGAGGCCATTTTGGGTGGCCACTAGGCTTAGCCCAAGCTGGACCATGATATCTCGTCCCGGTAACTCTCCGATTTTCATTTTGCAGTCTGAAAATAAACCCATTCCTTTTGTTGCTTTCTGACCCATATTAATCACCTACTTAATAGTTTAAACAACAATTATTTTCTAAATTACCCGAAAGTGATCTCTACTTTGTGATTAACCCAATATCTCTGAACACACAAAGACCAAAAGTCCCTGACTTTGTCTTAGTTAAGTCCCTGACTCTATTAACAGACCAAGACTATAAAGCCCTTGCTAATTATTGTACTACTTTCATTGGTCCCGGACCAATTGGTTTATTACCAGACTGCAAAGTGGACAGTGAGAGTTCCTACAGTAGGGTCCTTTTCAACGCGATGTTCCTGCAACTCTAGTCGAATGACCAGTGTGTGTGTCTCAAATACAGGAAAAATTGACAGTTGTTACTAGGACTTTGGACAGATACATTTCAGTCATTTGCAGGGCAAAAAGTAATTGATCAGTGTCGGACAGTTGAGTATTTGTGCTGACATGTCACCCAAATCACAAGACTAAGATTGTTTATTCAGTCAGACAGTTGGGTGTTTATGCTGACATGTCAGCCATAAGGATGACTATGATGCTGTTATACTCACAAAAACTTATACAATATGAACAAGCATTTGCAAAGATACTTTGTCTAATCTCACACGTTCCCCTGCTGCCAAACAAACTGTCAGAGACACATTGTTACTGTGTATAAAGTGAAAAATCGTCCAATTCAAGTAAGTTATCCATTTGGCATCATTCTCAAGCTAGAAATTAAGTTATAATGAAAACAATCATACTTGGCCAAAACGTGATTTTCAGGGCATGAAAAGTACATGAAGGCAATAAAAACTGAAAAGTTCCCCTGCTGCCAGACAAACTGTCAGAGACACAGTTACTGTGTATGTAGTGAAAAATCGTCCAATTCAAGTAAGTTTTTCATTTAGCATCATTCTAAGTGATAGAAATTAAGTTATAGTGAAAATTATGATACTTGGCCAAAACGTGATTTTCAGCGCATAAAATGCACGTTAAGGCAATAAAAACTGAAATGTTCCCTGCTGCGAAACAAACTGCCAGAGGCACATAGTTACTGTGTCTATAGTGTAAAATCATCCAATTCAAGTAAGTTTTTCATTTAGCATCATTCTAAGTGATAGAAATTAAGTTATAGTGAAAATTCTGATACTGGGCCAAAACGTGATTTTCAGCACATGAAACGCACGTTAAGGCAATAAAAACTGAAATGTTCCCCTGCTGCGAAAGAAACATTCAGAGGCACATAGTTACTGTGTATATAGTGTAAAATCGTCCAATTCAAGTAAGTTTTGCATTTAGCATCATTCTAAGTGATAGAAATTAAGTTATAGTGAAAATTATGATACTTGGCCAAAACGTGATTTTCAGCGCATGAAACGCACGTTAAGGCAATGAAAACTGAAATGTTCCCCTGCTGAGAAACAAACTGTCAGAGACACATAGTTACTGTGTATATAGTGTATAATTGTCCAATTCAAGTAAGTTTTTCATTTGGCATCATTCTAGGTGATTCTGGAGCTATCTCCCACCATAAACAGTGTCCAAAACAGGCGATACAAAATAGTGGTTGCATTATAACAGGGTCCAGTCGGTTCTGGTGGGTGTTTGTATACGAAACTTGTGTCCAATTATGATGGGGATGTATACTTGACTATTCTGTATAGAAGTAATCATCTAGCGATGTTCAGAAGTTCTGTTATGCCCGAATGAATTACTTTCATTTGGTCACTTTATTTACAAGTGGTGGTTTATGCCTCCATTTGGGCACTTTATTTTGCATGGTGGTTGTATTAGAACCAAGCCCAGTCGGTTCTGGTTGGTGCTTATACCCAGAGTTAGTATTGATTGTGTAGGTGGATGAATTTTCACAATTATGTCTAAATATAAAGATCCAGGATGGTTGTAGGGCTATTTCCCAGCATAAATTTTCTCCAAAACATGCATTTTGCGATAAAAAATAGTAGTTGCATTATAACTGGGTCCAGTCGGGTCTGGTTGCTGTTTATATCTGAAACTTGTGTCCAAAGATGATAGGGATGTATATTTTACTATTCTGTTTAAAAATAATCATGCAGGGATGTTTTGGGGCTTTTTTTTAATACAAGAATCAAAAACCTCCAATGGATCTTAATTTTGCATGGTGGTTGAATTAGAACCAGGCCCAGTCGTTTCTGGTTGCTGCTTTTACCCAGATTTAGTGTCAATTGTGTGGATGGATGCATTTTTACTATTATGTGTAAAATTAAAGATGCAGGGATGTTCTGGGAATATTTCCCACCGTCAATAGTGTCCAAAACATTTTGCGATAAAAATAGTGGAACTGAAACGTTCCCCTGCTGCCAAACACACTGTCAGAGACACATAGTTCCTGTGTATATAGTGTAAAATCGTCCTATCCATGTAAGTCTTTCATTGGCATCATTTTAGGTGATTCTGGAGCTATTTCCCACCATAAAAAGTGTCCAAAACAGGCATTTTGCGATTAAAATAGTGGTTGTATTAGAACCAGGCCCAGGCGATTCTGGTTGGTGTTTTTACCCAGAAATTGTGTCCAATGATGATAAGGATGTATTTTTGATTATTCTGTATAAAAATAATCATCTAGGGATGTTCAGAAGTTCTGTTATGCCCGAATCAATGACCTCAATTTGGGCACTTTATTTACAAGTGGTGGTTTTTAAGAACCAGGCTCAGTCGGTTTTGGTTGGTGCTTTTACCCAGATATAGTATCCATTGTGTGGGTAGATGTATTTTCACTATTCTGTCTAAAAATAAAGATCCAGGACAGTTCTGGGGCTATTTCCCACCATAAATAGTGTCCAAAACATGCATTTTGCGATACAAAATAGTGGCTGCATTATAACAGGGTCCAGTCGGTTCTGGTGGGTGTTTGTATACGAAACTTGTGTCCAATTATGATGGGGATGTATACTTGACTATTCTGTATAGAAGTAATCATCTAGCGATGTTCAGAAGTTCTGTTATGCCCGAATGAATTACTTTCATTTGGTCACTTTATTTACAAGTGGTGGTTAATGCCTCCATTTGGGCACTTTATTTTGCATGGTGGTTGTATTAGAACCAAGCCCAGTCGGTTATGGTTGGTGCTTATACCCAGCGTTAGTATTGATTGTGTAGGTGGATGTATTTTCACAATTATGTCTAAATATAAAGATCCAGGATGGTTGTAGGGCTATTTCCCAGCATAAATTTTCTCCAAAACATGCATTTTGCGATAAAAAATAGTAGTTGCATTATAACTGGGTCCAGTCGGGTCTGGTTGCTGTTTATATCTGAAACTTGTGTCCAAAGATGATAGGGATGTATATTTTACTATTCTGTTTAAAAATAATCATGCAGGGATGTTTTGGGGCTTTTTTTTAATACAAGAATCAAAAACCTCCAATGGATCTTAATTTTGCATGGTGGTTGAATTAGAACCGGGCCCAGTCGTTTCTGGTTGGTGCTTTTACCCAGATTTAGTGTCAATTGTGTGGATGGATGCATTTTTACTATTATGTGTAAAATTAAAGATGCAGGGATGTTCTGGGAATATTTCCCACCGTCAATAGTGTCCAAAACATTTTGCGATAAAAATAGTGGAACTGAAACGTTCCCCTGCTGCCAAACACACTGTCAGAGACACATAGTTCCTGTGTATATAGTGTAAAATCGTCCTATCCATGTAAGTCTTTCATTGGCATCATTTTAGGTGATTCTGGAGCTATTTCCCACCATAAAAAGTGTCCAAAACAGGCATTTTGCGATTAAAATAGTGGTTGTATTAGAACCAGGCCCAGGCGATTCTGGTTGGTGTTTTTACCCAGAAATTGTGTCCAATGATGATAAGGATGTATTTTTGATTATTCTGTATAAAAATAATCATCTAGGGATGTTCAGAAGTTCTGTTATGCCCGAATCAATGACCTCAATTTGGGCACTTTATTTACAAGTGGTGGTTTTTAAGAACCAGGCTCAGTCGGTTTTGGTTGGTGCTTTTACCCAGATATAGTATCCATTGTGTGGGTAGATGTATTTTCACTATTCTGTCTAAAAATAAAGATCCAGGACAGTTCTGGGGCTATTTCCCACCATAAATAGTGTCCAAAACATGCATTTTGCGATACAAAATAGTGGCTGCATTATAACAGGGTCCAGTCGGTTCTGGTGGGTGTTTGTATACGAAACTTGTGTCCAATTATGATGGGGATGTATACTTGACTATTCTGTATAGAAGTAATCATCTAGCGATGTTCAGAAGTTCTGTTATGCCCGAATGAATTACTTTCATTTGGTCACTTTATTTACAAGTGGTGGTTAATGCCTCCATTTGGGCACTTTATTTTGCATGGTGGTTGTATTAGAACCAAGCCCAGTCGGTTATGGTTGGTGCTTATACCCAGCGTTAGTATTGATTGTGTAGGTGGATGTATTTTCACAATTATGTCTAAATATAAAGATCCAGGATGGTTGTAGGGCTATTTCCCAGCATAAATTTTCTCCAAAACATGCATTTTGCGATAAAAAATAGTAGTTGCATTATAACTGGGTCCAGTCGGGTCTGGTTGCTGTTTATATCTGAAACTTGTGTCCAAAGATGATAGGGATGTATATTTTACTATTCTGTTTAAAAATAATCATGCAGGGATGTTTTGGGGCTTTTTTTTAATACAAGAATCAAAAACCTCCAATGGATCTTAATTTTGCATGGTGGTTGAATTAGAACCGGGCCCAGTCGTTTCTGGTTGGTGCTTTTACCCAGATTTAGTGTCAATTGTGTGGATGGATGCATTTTTACTATTATGTGTAAATTTAAAGATGCAGCGATGTTCTGAGAATATTTCCCACCGTCAATAGTGTCCAAAACATTTTGCGATAAAAATAGTGGAACTGAAACGTTCCCCTGCTGCCAAACACACTGTCAGAGACACATAGTTCCTGTGTATATAGTGTAAAATCGTCCTATCCATGTAAGTCTTTCATTGGCATCATTTTAGGTGATTATGGAGCTATTTCCTACCATAAAAAGTGTCCAAAACAGGCATTTTGCGATTAAAATAGTGGTTGTATTAGAACCAGGCCCAGGCGATTCTGGTTGGTGTTTTTACCCAGAAATTGTGTCCAATGATGATAAGGATGTATTTTTGATTATTCTGTATAAAAATAATCATCTAGGGATGTTCAGAAGTTCTGTTATGCCCGAATCAATGACCTCAATTTGGGCACTTTATTTACAAGTGGTGGTTTTTAAGAACCAGGCTCAGTCGGTTTTGGTTGGTGCTTTTACCCAGATATAGTATCCATTGTGTGGGTAGATGTATTTTCACTATTCTGTCTAAAAATAAAGATCCAGGACAGTTCTGGGGCTATTTCCCACCGTAAATAGTGTCCAAAACATGCATTTTGCGATACAAAATAGTGGCTGCATTATAACAGGGTCCAGTCGGTTCTGGTGGGTGTTTGTATACGAAACTTGTGTCCAATTATGATGGGGATGTATACTTGACTATTCTGTATAGAAGTAATCATCTAGCGATGTTCAGAAGTTCTGTTATGCCCGAATGAGTTACTTTCATTTGGTCACTTTATTTACAAGTGGTGGTTTAGAAACAGGCCCAGTCGGATTTGGTTGGTGCTTTTACCCAGAATTTGTGTTTATTGTGCGAGTGGATGTATTTTCACTATTTTGTATAACAATAATGATCCAGGATGGTTCTGGAGCTAATGTCCAAAACAGGCATTTTGCGGTTAAAGTAGTGGTTGTATTAGAACCAGGACCAGTCGGTTCTGGTTCGTGTTTTTACCCAGAAATTGTGTCCAATGATGATGGGGATGTAATTTTGATTGTTCTTTATAAAAATAATATTCTAGGGATGTTCAGAAGTTCTGTTATGCCTGAATCAATGACCTCAATTTGGGCACTTTAATTACAAGTGGTTGTTTAGAACCAGGCTCAGTCGGTTCTGGTTGGTGCTTTACCCACAATTAGTGTCGATTGTGTGAGTGGATGTATTTTCACTATTCTCGGTAAGAATAAAGATCCAGGGATGTTCTGAGACTATTTCCCACCATAAATAGTGTCAAAAACATGCATTTTGCGACAAAAATAGTGGTTGTATTAGAACCAGGCCCAGTCGGTTCTGGTTTGTGTCTACACCCGTAACGTGTGTCCAATAGGAATGGGGTTGTATTTTTGACTATTCCGTATTAAAAAATATCATCTAGGGATGTTCAGAAGTTTTTCTATGCCCGAATAAATGACCTCCATTTGGACACTTTATTTTGCATGGTGGTTGTAGTAGAACCAAGCCGAGTCGGTTCTGGTTGGTGCTTTTACCAAGAGTTAGTGTTGATTGTGTAGGTGGATGTATTTTCACTATTCTGTCTAAAAATAAAGATCCAGGATGGTTCTAGGGGTATTTGCCACCATAAATAGTCTCCAAAACATGCATTTTGCGATAAAAAAATAGTAGTTGCATCATAACTGGGTCGTCTCGGTTCTGGTTGCTGTTTATATCCGAAACTTGTGTCCAAAGATGATCGGGATGTATATTTTACCATTCTGTTTAAACATAATCATGCAGGGATGTTTTGTGGCTTTTTTTATACAAGAATCAAAAACCTCCATTATGGATCGTTATTTTGCATGGTGGTTGAATTAGAACCGGGCCCAGTCGGTTCTGTTTGGTGCTTTTACCAAGAATTAGTGTCAATTGATTTGATGGATGCATTTTCACTATTCTGTGTGAAATTAAAGATGCAGGGAATATTTCCCACCGTCAATAGTGTCCATAACAGGCACTTTGCGATTAAAATAGTGGTCCTATTAGACCCAGGCCCAGTCGGTTCTGGTTGATGTATGTAGCCGGAACTTGTGTCAAATGATAATGGGGATGTATTTTTGACTATTCTCTATAAAAATAATCATCTAGGGATTTTCAGAAAATCTTTTATGCCCTAATCAATGACCTCCCTTTGGGCACTTTATTTTGCATAGTGGTTGTATTAGAAACAGGCCCAGTCGGTTCTGGTTTGTGTATACACCCGTAACTTGTGTCCGATGGGAATGGGGTTGTATATTTTACTATTCTGTATGAAAATCGTCATCTAGGGATGTTCAGAAGTTATTTTATGCCCGAATAAATGACCTCTATTTGGACACTTTATTTTGCATGGTGGTTGTATTAGAAGCAAGCCCAGTCGGTTCAGGTTGGGTCTTATACCCAGAGTTAGTATTGATTGTGTAGGTGGATGTATTTTCACAATTCTGTCTAAAATTAAAGATCCAGGATAGTTCTAGGGCTATTTCCCAGCATAAATTTTCTCCAAAACATGCATTTTGCGATAAAAAATAGTAGTTGCATTATAACTGGGTCCAGTCGGGTCTGGTTGCTGTTTATATCTGAAACTTGTGTCCAAAGATGATAGGGATGTATATTTTACTATTCTGTTTAAAAATAATCATGCAGGGATGTTTTGGGGCTTTTTTTATACAAGAATCAAAAACCTCCAATGGATCTTAATTTTGCATGGTTGTTGAATTAGAACCGGGACCAGTCGGTTCTGGTTGCCGCTTTTACCCACCTTTAGTGTCAATTGTGTGGATGGATGCATTTTCACTATTTTGTGTAAAATTTAAAGATGCAGGGATGTTTTGGGAATATTTCCCACCGTCAATAGTGTCCAAAACATTTTGCGATAAAAATAGTGGTTGTATTAGAACAAGGCCCAATCGGTTCTGAATATAGTGTATTATAGTGTATATAGTGTATTATCGTCCAATTCAAGTAAGTTTTTCATTGTTGGGTTTATTCTGTATTACTATTATAAATATATTTGTATTAATTCATTTCTTTGTTAAATCATTCTCTTTCTATTTTCAAAGTGTTGCGAGGTCACGAGTATTGCCAAGTCATCTTTAACCTGGACGGCCTGTTCCAGGATGGTTATACAAACAATCCACCCAATCTGGGTCCTTGAGATTTGGTGGGCCCTTGGTGACGAGGCCAGGGCTATTCGGCCAATAACAAGAATGCTGTTTTTGTTATGTAACCGTGCACTTCGAGTTTTTCTGTATGTAACCATTATATGATTATGATTATATTATATGATTCTTAGGTCAAGGAAGTTGTATAATTACTCTAATCTAAATGTTGTTAGGTCTAGTCTCCTGTTTTTGTTATTGGTAAAATACTTTGATTGTTATTGTAGTCCCAGATGTTGTTTTTACTCATACGTGATGGAATGATCAACAACTCTGTAAATTGTTTTGATTCATGGCAATAAGAGGCGTACGAAAACGTCTATTCGAGGAGACGTTCGGAAGTTGTAAGGTGACACTTGCTGACTCTCCCCTTCGGAGGCTTTTACCCATTGTTTTCCATTTCTATTTAATTAAATGTCAATAATTGAATAAGATGTCTGCCTGCAGTTATTGATAATTACGGACGAAGGTAATTATTAATGAACCTAACATTCATTTAGCATCATTCTAAGTGATAGAAATTAAGTTATAGTGAAAACTATCATACAGGGCCAAAACATGATTTTCAGCGCATGAAACGCACGTTAAGGCAATAAAAACTGAAATGTTCCCCTGCTGCGAAACAAACTGTCAGAGACACAAAGTTACTGTGTATATAGTGTAAAATAGTCCAATTCAAGTAAGTTTTGCATTTAGCATCATTCTAAGTGATAGAAATTAAGTTATAGTGAAAACTATGATACTTGGCCAAAACGTGATTTTCCGCGCATGAAACGCACGTTAAGGCAATAAAAACTGAAATGTTCCCCTGCTGCGAAACAAACTGTCAGAGACATATAGTTACTGTGTATATAGTGTATTATTGTCCACTTCAAGTAAGTTTTTCATTTAGCATCATTCTAAGTGATAGAAATTAAGTTATAGTGAAAACTATCATACTCGGCCAAAACATGATTTTCAGCGCATGAAACGCACGTTAAGGCAATAAAAACTGAAATGTTCCCCTGATGCGAAACAAACTGTCAGAGGCACATAGTTACTGTGTATATAGTGTAAAATCGTCCAATTCAAAAAAGTTTTGCATTTAGCATCATTCTAAGTGATAGAAATTAAGTTATAGTGAAAATTATGATACTTGGCCAAAACGTGATTTTCAGCGCATGAAACGCACGTTAAGGCAATAAAATCTGAAATGTTCCCCTGCTGCGAAACAAACTGCCAGAGGCACATAGTTACTGTGTCTATAGTGTAAAATCATCCAATTAAAGTAAGTATTGCATTTAGCATCATTCTAAGTGCTAAAAATTAAGTTATAGTGAAAATTATGATACTTGGCCAAAACGTGATTTTCAGCGCATGAAACGCACGTTAAGGCAATAAAAACTGAAATGTTCCCCTGCTGCGAAACTAACTGTCAGAGACATATAGTTACTGTGTATATAGTGTATTATCGTCCAATTCAAGCAAGTTTTTCATTTAGCATCATTCTAAGTGATAGAAATTAAGTTATAATGAAAACTATCATACTCGGCCAAAACATGATTTTCAGCGCATGAAACGCACGTTAAGGCGATAAAAACTGAAATGTTCCCCTGCTGCGAAACAAACTGTCATAGGCACATAGTTACTGTGTATATAGTGTAAAATCGTCCAATTCAAAAAAGTTTTGCATTTAGCATCATTCTAAGTGCTAGAAATTAAGTTATAGAGAAAATTATGATACTTGGCCAAAACGTGATTTTCAGCGCATGAAACGCACGTTAAGGCAATAAAAACTGAAATTTTCCCCTGCTGCGAAACAAACTGTCAGAGGCACATAGTTACTGTGTATATAGTGTATAATTGTCCAATTCAAGTAAGTTTTTCATTTTGCATCATTCTAAGTACTAGAAATTAAGTTATAGTGAAAACTATGATACTTGGCCAAAACGTGATTTTCAGCGCATGAATTGCACATTAAGGCAATAAAAACTGAAATGTTCCCCCGCTGCGAAACAAACTGTCAGTGACACATAGTTACTGTATATATAGTGTATAATCGTCCAAATTAAGTAGATTTTTCATTTGATATCATTCTAAGTGATGGAAGTTAGGGTTAGGGTTAGGGTTAGGTTAAGTTATAGTGAAAACTATGATACTTGGCCAAAACGTGATTTTCAGTGCATGAAACGCACATTAGGGCAAAAAACTGAAATGTTTGTTAGGTCTGAAAATACAACTTCAGGAGCAGGCTAAGAAAGAGTGAGATAAATTTAAATAGAAAATATGTATTACCAGACTGCAAAGTGGACAGTGAGAGTTCCTACAGTGGGGTCCTGTTCACTGCGATGTTACTGCAACTCTAGTCGAATGACCAGTGAGTGTGTCTTAAATACAGGCAAAACTGACAGTTGTCCCTAAGACTTTGGACAGATACGTTTCAGTCATTTGCAGGGCAACAAGTAATTGATTAGTGTCGGGCCTGGAATCTGTAGTCAATGGTTTCCAGACGTAGGGTGTTCTTCGCTGTTCCTACCCTGGGGAACACCGCCATCATGATTTTGGAGGAGACTGACCAGTGTTTGTATTAGAGGGGGACATCGGAGCCCCAAACTGAATCATGGGGGAAGAAATCAAAGCTCCGTCGTTGACGCCTGGTGGGTAGATGTGGGTTGGCGTCGACAGTTGGAATCGAGTCTGCTGTTAGAACGTACGTGTGGTCGGATGCAGATGTAGGGACACAGAGCCCAGTTTTTTCGCGTGTTCGAGATTACATGCTTTTCCTATGAGGCCTTTTGCCTCGGAGGACATAGCTTCCTCCTCATTCTCAACGTCAAGGATCAATCGTCCACCTAAAGTCACTATTGGTGCTTGTATGGGTATACCGTGAGGTTTTAATGGAGCTTTATTATTCAGTGGAGTCGCTGAAGGTACAAGAGTCAAAGTTGGTTCGATCTAGGTGGGGGCCCTCACCGCAGCCAAAGCTATTGACGCAATTACCAGGTTGTGTATTGCCAATCTATGCTGTTTCAACTCCTCCTCCTTTCTCAGTATCGACCCCCGCCTCCACCTCCACACCTCCTCTTTTCTCCTTCGGAGTTCCACCTCCTTAGCTGTGACGTCATGCTCTACTTTCCGCAAAGCAATGGACAAGTTATTCATATTCCATTCATGCTTTTGACCTACAAAATGTACATTTTCTATCAAAGTACTAAATTGTTTCACCAACTCGCGTCTTATTTTTGGTTGTTTTTTTTAACTTGAACACCACTCAGAACCTGTGCTTCCACATCTGCATACAAAATTGTCAATTCATTCCATTCTCCACATTCTCCCGCACTCTCAAATCCTTCCATTTTCACCAATTAAATCTAGATCAAGTCTCCGGATAAATTTGGAATTTTAGTATGTTCAATTCTAGGAATTATTGTTACATTTTTTTTTTTTTTTTTTTTTTTTTTAGAATCAATTCTAGGTATCAAACATCTGTGGACCCAGTCGTTTCCCTGCTGAACACTTTAAAATAACTCCTGCATACAACTCTTTCCGGAATCTCTTGTTCCTTTGTTTCATACGACCGTTTTCTCTATCTCAAAACGACCGTTCTGGGATCGTCATTAATTCCGACTCTAGGTATATTACAACCTTTTCGGAATCTCCTATTCCCGATATCCCCTTTCTATAGTCACTTCTCCATAATTTAAAAATCCAATAGCAGAATTTTAACGTTTCAGTAATAGGTATTCTGCTTACCTTTCAGTTGATCAGGCGCCTGTCGGAGAAGTCCCAAGAGAAAGGTCTCACGCTCGCCGGCGCTCCCTCACGTTCGCTGACGTGGTTAACTTTTCCTTATTCCCACGTTCGCTGACGTGTTTTAACTTTTCCTTATTCCCACGTTCGCTGACGTGTTTAACTTTTCCTTATTCCCACGTTCGCTGACGTGTTTAACTTTTCCTTATTCCCACGTTCGCTGACGTGTTTCGATAACCGCGACTCCACGTTCGCCGACGTGTTTTAGAGTCTGCGGCTGGCCTTAACCCATATGTCTACGCAGTCTCCTCCCTGGTTCACGGACGGAGTTATCGGCCTTAACCCCTATCTGTCTACGCAACCGACTCACGGACTGGGTCACCAAAACTGTTAGACTATAAATATTTTACCTGACTCCAATTCCTTAACTCTGTAGTCTCCAGTCTAACAATGGAGCGTGTTCAGCATCGGAGGAGACAAACCAGGGTTGAGCGAGTTTATCCACAGATGATTTATTCCATTCAAATTGATTCATACAGAGCTCCGGGTCTCCCTCCCATAGAATAAGCCCGCTGAGTGTTTATGTCCCAAAGCGGAGGATGGAAAAGACATTGTCCAAACCCACGTTTGCCCAGTTATAGTCCAACAAAAATGCATATTCATTCGCTTATTAATAATGAGATGTGGGCTGGTCCAGGGCTGCTGTGAGGGGGGGTTTCTCTGGGCTCCACATCTTCCAGCCTTGAATCCACATCATCCAGACCTCTGTCTCCGCTGGTCCTATAAAGTCCCGACCCTCCGCCCTGCTCTTTGTTCCTCTGCCCTTTGAAGTCCTCCATCTGGTCTCTTATCAGTGTGGATCCCACCTTGAAATAAGAATCTCAGGAAGAGCCTTTTGTTAACATTATAGTTGAGGAGTCTCAGACCCATCCTTCTGTTCATATTGTATTTGAGTTGGGAACCAGTGGCGACTCTAAAACAAGACCGCCACAACAAAAGGAATGAGTAAAATGTGATATCAAAATGAAACAGCTATACTAAAAAGAATGAGTAAAATATGATATCAAAATGAAACAGCTATACTCAAAAGAATGAGTAAAATATGATATCAAAATGAAACAGCTATACTAAAAAGAATGAGTAAAATATGTCATATTCTTCACCACTCAACGAATCATAATTAACCACGTATATGCAAATGACCTAATGGACAACCCATTGCCCCCCGGACACATTGCCTATGGGGATGGATCATCATCAAAAACCCTGGATGGAGAAAAACACAACGTATATGCCGTGGTGACTCAAAAAGACAACCTCAAGACAGGACGACTCCCCGGCGACTGGTCTGCACAAGCCGCAGAAATAGTGGCACTGACAGAGGCATGTAGACTATTCCTAGAACAAGACGTGACGGTGGAAAGACACAGCCCAATCCCTGCTGAATTCCTAAGAGAAATGCAAAATCATGCCCCAGAAAAAGAGAAACTGCAATGGGAAACAAAAGAAGCCACTCAACACAAGAACGGACTCTATGCAGTAGAAAACAAGCCATGCGTCCCACGATCATTGTTTGAAGTAATTGCCAAATTGAGCCATGGGAGGAGCCATGTCTCAACAGGAGGGATGATCAGTACAGTACAACAAACAATGCATGTTCCCAGAGGTCTCCAAACTTACTTCAATTTTTTTGCAGAAACTGTCTAAACTGCTGTAGACACAACTCTCAAGGCAATGAACGACCCAAGCATGGAACAAGGCAAACAGGAACATATCCCTTCGAGCTTCTGAACATTTCATCAAACTGAACCAAAGTGCTGGACTCGTCGAACAAACCATTAGAACAGTAAAACTCAGACTCAGAAAAACCATGGAAGATACAGGAAAACGATGGCAAGAATGCCTGAGCCTGGTAGAAACGTACATGAGAATCATTCCAACAGCACAGGGATGCACACCATTTGAGGCAGTGAAAGACAGACCCTTCCACTGAACAATGTGGGAAAAAGATCTGGTGGTAGAAGAGAAAAGAGAAACAGAATCCCTCACTAAGTGGTTATGCAAAATGTTCCAAGAAAGAACTGTGATGAATGCAAAATAATCTGCCGACATCTTCTCTGTCTCCCACAGAGGAGGTCCTGTCCCCAGGAGACCTGGTACTCGTCAAGGTGATAAAAAGAAAGTGCTGGTCTTCTCCACGTTGGGACGGACCTCACCGTGTGATTTTGGCCATCATCATCACCGCTCTGTGTTCAACCACATGGGGGGAACGTACCAGAACCTTGGTGCACTCCCACTGGAGGAGAATGCCCCACTAGGTTGTTCAGGAAACGATCAGGGGCCCCCAGATCTGCATCCCATCAACCAAGACACCAATCGTCGTTCAAGTCCCTTTGCTCAGCCTACAGCTTACTCACTTGGGATTACACAGGACTGACTCCAGTTATTTTTATTGGTACCTACAAGCTCCCAGAGTCTGAGTGGTCTGGCCAGACACCTTGGACCAGGTCCTCCTCCATACAGGCTACAAAACCATCACATGGCCCCTTTCCAAAGAAGCTACCACCATGACCGCTAACTTCACCAAGTTAGCCACCACCATCAAAGATGGTAAACATATGCTAGACCTTACGACCAATATCCACCAAAAAGGCTGCATCAACCTATGCCTCCGACCGGACCGACCAGGAAAAGGCCCCCTCTTTACTATCACCATCCGCACTACTAGTCCAGCCATGGTCCCCAAAGTGATTGGTGTGAACCCCTTCGTACAACCATCCGCCACACGCCTACTCAAAATCCGTCCGGCAGGAACACCTAAGCCTGAGTAGATACACCTTATTCTCGCCCATGTCCAAACACAGGAAGAAAACGACTACAACCTGATGATGAGGAACAGTTGGTACAGATACACCGCACTCACAGCCCGCGCCACAACCAATGAGTTGTTATGTCTGTTCCCTCATGCCTACTGCCGTAGCCCAACCACAGCTATGGTCCAACCGACAGAACGAAGAACTCGCCAACCTCACCTACAACTGTATCCTGGGTAATCTGAGAGAATCCTTCCAGCAAAGCTCGACCGCCTACATACCATGGTCGCAGTACCATTAGCAGCTACAGTCAATACCGCAACGTATGTCCAGTGCAACAACCGAACAGACTGTTATCCATCCTGTTTCAACTTCAGCGGACCGGATCCGAAGACCCCTTTGGACCAAGTTCACGTCACCAGGTGCGCCGAGATCAGACACATTCCTTCCCAATCATGGACAGTACTGGACCAAATATGGTGGCTCTGCGAATGGCAAGTGTATATGATCATCCCCACCAATACAACTGGGCTCTGTGTCCCTACATCTGCATCCGACCACACGTACGTTCTAACAGCAGACTCGATTCCAACTGTCGACGCCAACCCACATCTACCCACCAGGCGTCAACGACGGAGCTTTGATTTCTTCCCCCATGATTCAGTTTGGGGCTCGGATGTCCCCCTCTAATACAAACACTGGTCAGTCTCCTCCAAAATCATGATGGCGGTATTCCCCAGGGTAGGAACAGCGAAGAACCTCCTACGTCTGGAAACCATTGACTACAGATTCCAGGCCCGACACTAATCAATTACTTGTTGCCCTGCAAATGACTGAAACGTATCTGTCCAAAGTCTTAGGGACAACTGTCAGTTTTGCCTGTATTTAAGACACACTCACTGGTCATTCGACTAGAGTTGCAGTAACATCGCAGTGAACAGGAGCCCACTGTAGGAACTCTCTGTCCACTTTGCAGTCTGGTCATACATATTTTCTATTTAAATTTATCTCACTCTTTCTTAGCCTGCTCCTGAAGTTGTATTTTCAGACCTAACAAACATTTCAGTTTTTTTGCCCTAATGTGCGTTTCATGCGCTGAAAATCATGTTTTGGCCAAGTATCATAGTTTTCATTATAACTTAACCTAACCCTAACCCTAACCCTAACTTTCATCACTTAGAATGATATCAAATGAAAAACCTACTTAATTTGGATGATTATACACTATATACACAGTAACTATGTGTCACTGACAGTTTGTTTCGCAGCGGGGGAACATTTCAGTTTTTATTGCCTTAATGTGCATTTCATGCGCTGAAAATCACGTTTTGGCCAAGTATCATAGTTTTCACTATAACCTAATTTCTAGCACTTAGAATGATGCAAAATGAAAAACTTACTTGAATTGGACAATTATACACTATATTCACAGTAACTATGTGCCTCTGACAGTTTGTTTCGCAGCAGGAGAACATTTCAGTTTTAATGCCTTAACGTGCGTTTCATGCGCTGAAAATCATGTTTTGGCCAAGTATCATAATTTTCACTATAACTTAATTTCTATCACTTAGAATGATGCTAAATGCAAAACTTACTTGAATTGGACGATTTTACACTATATACACAGTAACTATGTGCCTCTGACAGTTTGTTTCGCAGCAGGGGAACATTTCAGTTTTTATTGCCTTTAACGTGCGTTTCATGCGCTGAAAATCACGTTTTGGCCAAGTATCATAGTTTTCACTATAACTTAATTTCTAGCACTTAGAATTATGCTAAATGCAATACTTATTTGAATTGGACTATTTTACACTATATACACAGTAACTATGAGTCTCTGACAGTTTGTTTCGCAGCAGGGGAACATTTTAGTTTTTATTGCCTTAACGTGCGTTTCATGCGCTGAAAATCATGTTTTGGCCCTGTATGATAGTTTTCACTATAACCTAATTTCTATCACTTAGAATGATGCTAAATGAATGTTAGGTTCATTAATAATTACCTTCGTCTGTAATTATCAATAACTGCAGGCAGACATCTTATTCAATTATTGACATTTAATTAAATAGAAATGGATAACAATGGGTAAAAGCCTCCGAAGGGGAGAGTCAGCAAGTGTCACCTTACAACTTCCGAACGTCTCCTCGAATAGACGTTTTCGTACGCCTCTTATTGCCATGAATCAAAACAATTTACAGAGTTGTTGATCATTCCATCACGTATGAGTAAAAACAACATCTGGGACTACAATAACAATCAAAGTATTTTACCAATAAAAAAAACAGGAGACTAGACCTAACAACATTTAGAATAGAGTAATTATACAACTTCCTTGACCTAAGAATCATATAATATAATCATAATCATATAATGGTTACATACTGAAAAACCCGAAGTGCACGGTTACATAACGATAACAGCATTCTTGTTATTGGCCGAATAGCCCTGGCCTCGTCACCAAGGGCCCACCAAATCTCAAGGACCCAGATTGGGTGGATTGTTCGTATAACCATCCTGGAACAGGCCGTCCAGGTTAAAGATGACTTGGCAATACTCGTGACCTCGCAACACTTTGAAAATAGAAAGAGAATGATTTAACAAAGAAATGAATTAATACAAATATATTTATAATAGTAATACAGAATAAACCCAACATTCCCCCGTTTTTATAATATGTATGTTATTAATCATTTTTTAGTAATCACGAATGGAAATGTCGGGTGACTGGGATTTTTCCCGCCTACTCCTTACTCCCATGGCTGATCTGAAAGAGAAAGAACATAATTATATTCGTCCAATTGGTCCTCGGATTTACCGTACTCCTGGACCTCACTGTTTTCCCCAAACCGTCCCATAAGATACAACTCATGTACTTTAGAATTTGTAGGGGCAATTGCAGTAGTTATAAGTCGGCTTAGCAAGGAGCGCAAACAGGGGATACTACATCACCCACACAATGATAGGATAGCGGTAATTGTGCCTATAGTCACCACGAAGGATGTAGCCAAATCTTTAGATTTTCCAAAGGTCTTATCCCACCAATCTGACAATGCGGACGTATCTACTCCAGAGTGTTCTTACATATTGCGGTTCAGTGTTTGCAGGCCAGTAATGGCCCTGGTGAGAGATCCACTGGGTGACGTGTTGTTCGGTATGAAGGTGCAACATTGTTTTCCAAACATTGCACACACGCCCCCTGTTTCAAGGATCATATCCACCGCTATGCGATTCTGGAACGCCATCAGACTGGTAGCTGCCAGTTGTTCCTTCATGGCCACAAATCCCTGTTTAACATAATTTCCAAGTTTTGGACATTGTAATGTAAGTAATTTATTCTATCCACATTTTTGTTTGGGGTGATTAGAAGGAAGATGGACTCCCAACCTGCTGCGATCTGATTAGCCAGCTTATACTCATCTGGTACGCCCCGGGGGATGCCAATCGCATCAATGTATGTTGTATCTCCTTCCCTCCATGCCTCTCGACCATGTCGGGAGGGTCGACCCTTCACCTCCGAATTCTGAGCCGCCAATTGTATCTCCTCCACTGTGGATGGAAAAACAGACACCGGTAAGAGCAGTGAGACCAAAGCACCTAGTCCTGCCGCGTTTCGGCAGGAGTCGTATAATTTATCTACCACCCCGCCACCATAGGCCAGAACGTGGTATCAGGGGTGTAGTTTGTTTTAGAACGCCGGTACACCACGTCTCATTTATCGCCCCCAGCTTCAGACCATGCCCTGTAAGGTTTAAGCAGGTAAAATGATTAAACAGTGGAAAAATTGACTTCCTATTTACTGCGTAACAGGATAAACACTGTTTCAATATTCTTTTTTTCTTGCCAAGTAGGACACGTTTTTTCATTTGTAAAAACACTTTTCCCCAAAAGAATGGTGATTGAGGGAGTTGTTAGATCCCATCGTATTTTCCCTTGTCTGGTAGGTTATCCTAATCCTTTGTAAGATGGTTTAGTCTCAATTGAAACCATATGGAGATGTCAAACCCAATATAAAAGAGTTCCCTATAGTTTTATGGTATTGCTTGCTGAGCAATAATCTTTTCAATTAATATTGGTGTTTCCCGTATTTTATTAAGTCAGAAAGATTATCTTACCCGTCCCCTCAATGTTTCAATTGAGACCACCCTTTTACCAAAGTAGCTCCACCTAGTGCTTGTCCTCTTTACACTCCATTAACAGCGCCCAATTATCCCCCGTTTGGGAAATCCCTGTTTCAGAAGTAAATTTCACAGGTTAATATGTCAGTCCGAGCTTTCCAATCTTGACCAATTTCTGCAACAAGGCTTTTCCCAATCTTCAATTTTTTGCTGTTAATGTACCACACATATTTCCCACCATAGATTGACCCCTTGTATGGCAACCGGGACGTCCCCGAGTCCAAATATATATTTTCAATTTGGAAATTTGATTTAGTAGGTAATGTTAATTAAATGTAAATGTGTATGTTTCTCGGTTTACCCTCCCGTAAGAAGGTGTATCCTCAATTGAAACGCCTCCGCCTTTTTCTCCAACTGGAGAAAACAACCCTACTGTGGAAAGGAATAGAATCACAATCATCATTAATCTCCTTGCCTCAAAAGCAATAATTGTTTTCAACATGACTTTTTGTCTTTGTTTAGGCATTTTTCCTCTTGAAACGTTTCAATTTAGACAACCTTCTTACTGTGGGAAAGGTGCATCCGTGTCCCCTTTCAGTAACAAGGACCCTCCCACTTTGCGTTGCTCCGATGTTTCTTCTTTTATGCTGCGTATCAGCATCCAGTCTTCAAGAATCACCGTCGCTTCGTCCGTTTCCTGTTGAGAAGCAACATCTCCCTCTGATAGTCTAAATTTGGTGTGTGCGTTTTTTTCTCTGATAGATTCGCCTCATCATCCAATTGTCATTGTGTAGTGAATAATAACAATTTGTAAGGTCTACCAAACAGGACTTCATATAAGGTCCGCCAATTGTGGATGGTAGACAACTATTATTTTAACAAAATGGGAGCCATTATCACTATAAATAGTTTCTGGAATTCCATATCGTGGAATGATATCTATATGATCTAATAAAATAAAATCTATATGTATTTTTTGAGATGGATATGTGGGTATGCATATAGATTTAAACCATAAGCCTTGTAGTGTCGTTGTAGCAAGGCCACCTCCCCCTTGTCGAGACATAGGACTTCCCTTGACTCAAGCCCAAATTATTTTCTTTATTGATCTTTTATTGATAGATTATGTCTCGGTGGTCTGCCAATCAAAAAACACAAAAAGACAAACTATCATTCACGCTCACACTCATAAAAAGAAGAATTTAGTGTGTTCAACCAGTCTAGCATCCATAATTTCATTTTGTGGGAGTAAACTGGAGTACCCGGAGAAAATCCACAAATTCTCGAGGACGCCATGAATACCCCACATTCCGGAAGGTCTGGATCCACCCCGCATTCATTAGTAGATCCTTTAATATACACACCCCCACTCTAGCATTTTAACCGTTTGTAAAAAATTACCTTCAAGTTTCACACAAAGTTATATCCTTTTTAATGCTATCAGTTTAGCTGTTTGTTCCCCGAATTGAGGTGGCAATAGTTTCACATCTAAGGTTTTTATTTTCACAGCCGCCATGACCTAATGGCCCCCTATCAGGTTTTTGGAAAATCCCAATTTCCTCTAATAGCATGCCAATCACCTTTTAATGCGGCCATCCAATTTTGTTTCCACTTTTTTTTTCCAGGTGATAAAATAATCTCCCCCATTTGTAAAACAAATTCATCCACGCCTAATTTATACAACATGACGCCTATGGCCTTTATTACGTCGCCTTGACTCCAAATTCTATGAACCAAGATAACACGCCGAATTTGTAAGCGAATTTTGCCCATCCCATTTTGTTCATAGACAACCCATCTACCTAAAGCGTCACTTGTTTCAAAACATGAAAGGCCCCACTAGAATTTGTGCATCCAGCGCCAAATAGAGCCTATTTACACATTTTTTCTCAAATTTGTTTTAGATATGGGTCCCCAATTTCCCGAAATTTCCCAGAATTCATGTACTACCACATTCTGTCAAAACCCAAAACGACTAACATAACCTGTTTCTAAGCCAGATTCTGGAATTTGGAGAATTTCTCCTTTCCCGCCCTTATCTAAGCTTGTTATTGCCACTCGTTATCACTGTAACATTCAGGCGTATTAACCCCATCGTTGCTAAAGTTCTCACCAATTTGCATGCCCTTAAAGCTGTAAAAAGCAACGTTATTTGGTTGTATCAATTGACCAATGCTTATCCAATCCGTAATATCCTTAAAGTCATCAATATGACCTGTGACAAAGCATATTTCCTCCCGCCAGGACAACAGACAATGTTCTTTCAAGTGCACTTTGAAAAACATTCCATGTTACTCCATTCTTAGGGAAAATATGCTCATCCTAAACCAATTATTTTATCTACAATTCACCTAATTATTTGGATGAATGCCATGAATTTTATCATGCCACTATTGCATTGTAAATTTCCCATCTGATGTCGTTAACAGCCAAATAATTCAATACCTACTATATACTTTGTAAATCACCTCATATGATGTTTACTTAAGACAAGAGTCATTTCCCATAGCCTGTTACCAAAACAAAAATCTACAACAATTAAATTAGAGAAATCAACCTTTTGTTAGGCAATTCCTAATTACAAACTTTAATGTTTTAAAAACCTTATTGTCACCAATATACCATAATATTGTAAATTTTGTCATCCTGGCCTTTTTTTTTTAACCAGCCAACTTCCTGGATTAAAGTATTTTGAACAATCAAAATATTCTGAAATAGTATTAATATTATTTTATCCTCCAAAAGCTAGTTTCCTTTAACTAAGAGCCCTTTGAAATCCACAATTGCTCAAAAATGACTATTTTGGTCTATTCCCAAATCCAAAGCTTTTTACCAAAATCAACCTTTTACTAGACAGATTTTCTATCCTCTTAATATACATTTCATTTTAAAACCCAAAAAATGAATGTGAAAGCATTCGCATAACCTTGCATTTCTTGCAGACCATGTATTGTTCTTATTCTGAAAAGTCCAAACAGAAAACGCCATAAGCCGTTAACTATGACCTCCACTCTTGCTGCGAAAACAGCATTGTTATCTTATGTTTACAAACCAGCTTTTTCCCTGTGCCCAAATATAACACTTTTTAGAGAAGACAACCATTAAACAGTCAAATTAACCCCACTTCCGATATTCAACTACATCACAATATTTTTCCAAGACCCCATATATCCAGAATATGTATGCTGCAAGCACAACAATATGGCAAAAACCCATTTTCTGCCCTCAAGTTTGCTTCAGCACCCCCAAGGCCAATTATTATTATTATAATGTCTTCACGGAAGGGATCACAAAATTTTAGTCGTTTACACGGTCCGAACGCTCCCGAAAGCCCAACACAGTTAAATCGTCTGCCCCGCGGCCCACATGTTTCACTCCCATCTAATCAGCAGCCGCTGCACCAGAACGCTTCTCCCGCAGTCGACACATTATTTGGCAAGTCTAGAGCATAATAAAAACACAGGTGACATTCCCTGCTAAACATTTAAATGATCATTTTGTTTATATTCTTTTGTCTTTTTAAACACCATCTTCCCGCTAGCGGACGGGATCAAAAACCAAGCTGCAATAAGCCATCACATTGCTGTAAATTGACAGTACATATAGGTTATATTAACATAGCACCACCAGCACTTGGAAATAACCATTCTAATTGTTGTTATACAAGCCCCAGCATCACAAAAAAACCCAATTTATTGTAATCACAAAACGTCATACCCGGATTAACCAAATCAAATACCAGTGTCCCCATTAATTTTCTAGCTCCCTTTATTTTTGTTAAACTTCCTCCGCGCCCGTCACCTATCTCGGTAAATATTTTCCCCGTCAGCCGAGGAGGCCCCGCTATTTTTCCTTACCAAACAGTACTTTCCCGCCGCCACAGTCTTAAATAGATCCCCGTTATCCGAGGGAGCCCCCACTATTTTCCAAAATAGTATTTTTAACTTCTCCCCGGCCTTATTACGCCATTAGTGTCTGTGGAACAAGCTGTTACACTTTTATCCACGCACATATTATTTATATATGTATATTACCTCTATGCATTAGTGCATATATTATCCTGCATTTTATGCATTTTAAGCTGGCCAGCAAACCCATATTTATTTATCCATAAATATAGCTGTGTAATATTTTTAAAGCGCTTTGTCTTTCCAATTTTTTCCAATCCTTACAAGTTAGACGTATTTTTTTGGATCGTCATCCAAACCCGCCTTACAACACGTGTTTCCCATATTTTCCTTTTTTGTAGTGAGTTCGTGTGCCTCACACAGTTAACTTTATTATATTTATTATTATTATTATTATTACCTCTTCGACTGTATTTCCTAGGCTTGTCTTAATTTTACTGCAGAAACCACACAAACACCATACAACATTTACAACACATTCGTGCCTACCCTTGAGACACAGGACACTTTCCAGCCCCAACATTGTACCTCCAGTACAATATATTCGTGCCTACCCCTGAGACACAGGACACTTTCCAGCAAAGTGCCCCACCGTACCTGCCATTGACTAGTATAAACACAGGGTTTTGTCGCCGTCACCCAGGACACGAAACCAGCCCTTAATGGACCTCACATACAATGTCCCTTTAACGCATTTGGAAACACCGTCACAACATGCAGACACTAATGTGGACTTACCCGAGATCCATCAGATGTCTCCCTCCAGCAGGAAAAGTCTTCAACCGCCGAGAATCCAGGCGCCCCCGTCGAAAACTCCGGCCCACCAAGGGTTTTGAAGACGCCGTGCGCACGGTCACTTACCAGATGTCGAACAGCAGCGCCTGGGTTCTCGCTCCGGTATATTGACCTCCATGGCTCAGAAGGACCAAAATGTTAGGTTCATTAATAATTATCTTCGTCCGTAATTATCAATAACTGCAGGCAGACATCTTATTCAATTATTGACATTTAATTAAATAGAAATGGATAACAATGGGTAAAAGCCTCCGAAGGGGAGAGTCAGCAAGTGTCACCTT
This sequence comes from Stigmatopora nigra, assembly GCF_051989575.1. NCBI lineage: Eukaryota > Metazoa > Chordata > Actinopteri > Syngnathiformes > Syngnathidae > Stigmatopora > Stigmatopora nigra. Next base: position 526,330 of record NW_027551609.1, read on the forward strand.
ACAACTTCCGAACGTCTCCTCGAATAGACGTTTTCGTACGCCTCTTATTGCCATGAATCAAAACAATTTACAGAGTTGTTGATCATTCATTCACGTATGAGTAAAAACAACATCTGGGACTACAATAACAATCAAAGTATTTTACCAATAACAAAAACAGGAGACTAGACCTAACAACATTTAGATTAGAGTAATTATACAACTTCCTTGACCTAAGAATCATATAATATAATCATAATCATATAATTGTTACATACAGAAAAACCCGAAGTGCACGGTTACATAACGATAACAGCATTCTTGTTATTGGCCGAATAGCCCTGGCCTCGTCACCAAGGGCCCACCAAATCTCAAGGACCCAGATTGGGTGGATTGTTTGTATAACCATCCTGGAACAGGCCGTCCAGGTTAAAGATGACTTGGCAATACTCGTGACCTCGCAACACTTTGAAAATAGAAAGAGAATGATTTAACAAAGAAATGAATTAATACAAATATATTTATAATAGTAATACAGAATAAACCCAACAATGAAAAACTTACTTCAATTGGACGATAATACACTATATACACAGTAACTATATGTCTGTGACAGTTTGTTTCGCAGCAGGGGAACATTTCAGTTTTTATTGCCTTAACGTGCGTTTCATGCGCTGAAAATCACGTTTTGGCCAAGTATCATAGTTTTCACTATAACTTAATTTCTATCACTTAGAATGATGCTAAATGCAAAACTTACTTGAATTGGACGATTTTACACTATATACACAGTAACTATGTGTCTCTGACAGTTTGTTTGGCAGCAGGAGAACATTTCAGTTTTTATTGCCTGAATGTGCTTTTCATGCGCTGAAAATCATGTTTTGGCCAGGTATCATAGTTTTCATTATAACTTAATATCTAGCCATTAGAATAATGCCAAATGAAAAACTTATTAAATTATAAAATTTGATGATATTACACTATGTATAGAGAGACATTTGTGTCTCTGACCGTTTTACACAGTTTTACAAGTTATGACTCCAGACTCTTAATTTACAATTCTGCCTTTATGGATACATTGCATCACCACCCCCTGAGTGGATCACTTACCTCTCACTGTCTTTCAATTACCTTCCTTCAGCATGTAGGTGTCAGATCACCTTGTACCTAATTTCTATTCATATTACCTCACCCGAAGTTATTACACAGAAGGGATTGTGTTGTGTTACCCCAAGTTTAGAGTCCCAACGGATGTGGGAAACTTACAGCGTCTGTCTGCCAGAGAGCAGCAGCTGGAACCGATTGTGAGCAGGGTGGCATGGGTCCCTGATCATGTCCCTGGCTCTGCTGAGGTAACGAGGGCTGGCAATGTCTTCCAGTGAGGACAGAGTAGCCGACGATCTTCTGCGTAGTGGTGATACCTTTCTAAATAGCCTTTTTGTCTGCTGCCGTTCTTTCCGCGTACCACCAAATGTGCTTTTTATGAGCTGATAAGCACATTTTGGTCGAATATGAAAGTTTCCAAGTGTGCACTTGACCCTGGATGACCTGGAGAGTGACAGTTACTCCTGAAGTTGAACCTTTTTTCATCGCACAATTCAAGGAAACAATTGCAAACCCTGTTAGCCAGCCTTTCTTACATTTCGCGAGGCGAACAAACAATTGCAAGGCCAACTAGTTAGTCTTTCTTACATTCCACGATCTTTTAATTCAATTGTAAAACCAGTTTGGCTAGTCTACCTTGCATTCTACGATCTTATCAAACAAAGGTAAAACCAGTATGACCACATGGTGCGACAAGAATAAACAATTATTAAGCCAGTTAGCCAGTCCATCCCACAATTCCCTCCTTTTGTGTCTGTGAAAATATCGAAATATTGAAGTGGCTGTTTCCATGAGCCAGAGAAGAACCAGTCAAGCCATCCTCGTTGTGGACCCGGATCTCCGGTCACAGCTCTCTGCATGTTCCTAATAGCCTGCAGGGCATCATGGACCGAGCAGGACATGCCGGCAGGGATGAAGGGGCAGCACGAGTCTCCCACCATGGCACACACACAGCCCCGCTGGGTGGCCACTCCGTCAAGAGCAGGGCAGCCCTGGAAAATCACCTGGGCCATGGCGGCTACCCAGCCTGACTGATGCGCCGACACAGGCCCGGAACCTGCCTTCAATGGTCTTCAAATGCAGGGTGTTCCTTGCCGCTCCCACTCAAGGGAACTGAGCCATTACGATTTTGGATGAGACTGACCAGTATTTGTGTTTGAGGGACACATCCGAGCCACACACTGGATCATGGTCGTGAGCTCCGTCAATAATGTGCCCAAATTGAGGTCATTGATTCGGGAATAACAGAACTTCTGAAGATCCCTAGATGATTATTTTTATACATAATAATCAAAAATACATCCCCATCGTCAATGGATACAATTTTTCGGGTAAATTCACTAACCAGAACAGACTGGGCCTGGTTCTAATACAACCACTATTTTAATCCCAGAATGCCTGTTTTGGACACTGTTTATGGTGGGAAAATAGCTCCAGAACCATCCTGGATCATTATTTTTACACAGAATAGTGAAAATACATCCATCTACACATTCAACACTAATTATGGGTAGAAGCACCAACCAGAACCGACTGGGCCCGGTTCTAATACGACCACTATTTTAATCGCAAAATGCCTGTTTTGGACAATGTTTATGGTGGGAAACATTATTTTTATAGAAAATAGTGAAACTACATCTACCTACTCAATCAACACAAATTCTGGGTAAATACACCAACCAGAACCGATTGGGCCTTGTTCTAATACAACCACTATTTTTATCGCAAAATGTTTTGGACACTATTGACGGTGGGAAATATTCCCAAAACATCCCTGCATCTTTAATTTTACACATAATAGTGAAAATGCATCCATCCACACAATTGACACTAAATCTGGGTAAAAGCGGCAACCAGAACCGACTGGGCCCGGTTCTAATACGACCACTATTTTAATCGCAAAATGCCTGTTTTGGACAATGTTTATGGTGGGAAACATTATTTTTATAGAAAATAGTGAAACTACATCCACCTACTCAACCAACACAAATTCTGGGTAAATACACCAACCAGAACCGATTGGGCCTTGTTCTAATACAACCACTATTTTTATCGCAAAATGTTTTGGACACTATTGACGGTGGGAAATATTCCCAAAACATCCCTACATCTTTAATTTTACACATAATAGTGAAAATGCATCCATCCACACAATTGACACTAAATCTGGGTAAAAGCGGCAACCAGAACCGACTGGTCCCGGTTCTAATTCAACAACCATGCAAAATTAAGATCCATTGGAGGTTTTTTATTCTTGTATAAAAAAAGCCCCAAAACATCCCTGCATGATTATTTTTAAACAGAATAGTAAAATATACATCCCAATCATCTTTGGACACAAGTTTCAGATATAAACAGCAACCAGACCCGACTGGACCCAGTTATAATGCAACTACTATTTTTTATCGCAAAATGCCTGTTTTGGAGAAAATTTATGCTGGGAAATAGCCCTAGAACCATCCTGGATCTTTAATTTTAGACAGAATTGTGAAAATACATCCACCTACACAATCAATACTAACTCTGGGTATAAGACCCAACCAGAACCGACTGGGCTTGGTTCTAATACAACCACCATGCAAAATAAAGTGCCCAAATGGAGGTCATTTATTCGGGCATAAAATAACTTCTGAACATCCCTAGATGATGATTTTTATACAGAATAGTGAAAAATACAACCCCATTCCGATCGGACACAAGTTACGGGTGTATACACAAATCAGAACCGACTGGGCCTGGTTCTAATACAACCACTATGCAAAATAAAGTGCCCAAAGGGAGGTCATTGATTCGGGCATAAAAGAACTTCTGAAAATCCCTAGATGAATATTTTTATAGAGAATAGTCAAAAATACATCCCCATTATCATTTGACACAAGTTCCGGCTACATACACCAACCAGAACCGACTGGGCCTGGTTCTAATAGGACCACTATTTTAATCGCAAAGTGCCTGTTTTGGACACTATTGATGGTGGGAAATATTCCCTGAACATCCCTGCATCTTTAATTTCACACAGAATAGTGAAAATGCATCCTTCAACACAATTGACACTAATTCTTGGTAAAAGCACCAACCAGAACCGACTGGGCCCGGTTCTAATTCAACCACCATGCAAAATAACGATCCATAATGGAGGTTTTTGATTCTTGTATAAAAAAAAGCCCCAAAACATCCCTGCATGATTATGTTTAAACAGAATAGTAAAATATACATCCCCTTCATCTTTGGACACAAGTTTCGGATTTAAACAGCAACCAGAACCGAGACGACCCAGTTATAATGCAACTACTATTTTTTTCGCAAAATGCATGTTTTGGAGACTATTTATGGTGGCAAATACCCCTAGAACCATCCTGGATCTTTATTTTTAGACAGAATAGTGAAAATACATCTACCTACACAATCAACACTAACTCTGGGTAAAAGCACCAACCAGAACCGACTCGGCTTGGTTCTACTACAACCACCATGCAAAATAAAGTGCCCAAATGGAGGTCATTTATTCGGGCATAGAAGAACTTCTGAACATCCCTAGATGATAATTTTTATACAGAATAGTAAAAAATACAACCCCACTCCTATTGGACACACGTTACGGGTGTATACACAAAACAGAACCGACTGGGCCTGGTTCTAATACAACCACTATTTTTGTCGCAAAATGCATGTTTTTGACACTATTAATGGTGGGAAATAGTCTCAGAACATCCCTGGATCTTTATTCTTACAGAGAATAGTGAAAATACATCCACCCACACAATCGACACTAATTGTGGGTAAAGCACCAACCAGAACCGACTGGGCCTGGTTCTAAACAACCACTTGTAAATAAAGTGCCCAAATTGAGGTCATTGATTCGGACATAACAGAACTTCTGAACATCCCTAGAATATTATTTTTATAAAGAATAATCAAAAATACATCCCCATCATCATTGGAAACAATTTCTGGGTAAAAACACGAACCTGAACCGACTGGTCCTGGTTCTAATACAACCACTAATTTAACCGCAAAATGCCTGTTTTGGACACTGTTTGTGGTGGGAAATAGCTCCAGAACCATCCTGGATCATTATTGTTATACAAAATAGTGAAAATACATCCACTCACACAATAAACACAAATTCTGGGTAAAAGCACCAACCAAAACCGACTGGGCCTGTTTCTAAACCACCACTTGTGAATAAAGTGATTAAATGAAAGTAATTAATTCGGGCATAACAGAACTTCTGAACATCGCTAGATGATTATTTCTATACAAAATAGTCAAGTATACATCCCCATCATAATTGGACACAAGTTTCGTATACAAACACCCACCAGAACCGACTGGACCCTGTTATAATGCAACCACTATTTTGTATCGCCTGTTTTGGACACTGTTTATGGTGGGAGATAGCTCCAGAATCACCTAGCATGATGTCAAATGAAAAACTTACTTGAATTGGACAATTATACACTATATACACAGTAACTATGTGTCTCTGACAGTTTGTTTCGCAGCAGGGGAACATTTCAGTTTTTATTGCCTTAACGTGCGTTTCATGCGCTGAAAATCACGTTTTGGCCAAGTATCATAATTTTCACTATAACTTAATTTCTATCACTTAGAATGATGCTAAATGCAAAACTTACTTGAATTGGACGATTTTTCACTACATACACAGTAACTGTGTCTCTGACAGTTTGTTTGGCAGCAGGGGAACTTTTCAGTTTTTATTGCCTTCATGTACTTTTCATGCCCTGAAAATCACGTTTTGGCCAAGTATGATTGTTTTCATTATAACTTAATTTCTAGCTTGAGAATGATGCCAAATGGATAACTTACTTGAATTGGACGATTTTTCACTTTATACACAGTAACTATGTGTCTCTGACAGTTTGTTTGGCAGCAGGGGAACATGTGAGATTAGACAAAGTATCTTTGCAAATGCTTGTTCATATTGTATAAGTTTTTGTGAGTATAACAGCATCATAGTCATCCTTATGGCTGACATGTCAGCATAAACACCCAACTGTCTGACTGAATAAACAATCTTAGTCTTGTGATTGGGGTGACATGTCAGCACAAATACTCAACTGTCCGACACTGATCAATTACTTTTTGCCCTGCAAATGACTGAAATGTATCTGTCCAAAGTCCTAGCGACAACTGTCAGTTTTTCCTGTATTTGAGACACACACACTGGTCATTCGACTAGAGTTGCAGGAACATCGCGTTGAACAGGACCCTACTGTAGGAACTCTCACTGTCCACTTTGCAGTCTGGTAATAAACCAATTGGTCCGGGACCAATGAAAGTAGAACAATAATTAGCAAGGGCTTTATAGTCTCTGTCTGTTAATAGAGTCAGGGACTTAACTAAGACAAAGTCAGGGACTTTTGGTCTTTGTGTGTTCAGAGATATTGGGTTAATCACAAAGTAGAGATCACTTTCGGGTAATTTAGAAAATAATTGTTGTTTAAACTATTAAGTAGGTGATTAATATGGGTCAGAAAGCAACAAAAGGAATGGGTTTATTGTCAGAATGCAAAATGAAAATCGGAGAGTTACCGGGACGAGATATCATGGTCCAGCTTGGGCTAAGCCTAGTGGCCACCCAAAATGGCCTCCGACCCAGCGAATTACAGACCAAAAATATCTTCCACACCACCACATCTAACAGCTTCTACTCTCTCGACATTGTCGGTAATGATTCTGCCAAGGTAGCTGAAAGTCTAAGAGAACAGTCTGAAGATATCTGCCCAGCAGCACCAGGACAGGAACAACAAACATGGCCATTACATGTCACCCTGACGTTCATGGGAGACCGGACGACAAGTAGTTAAACCAATTCTCACAGTTGCCCAATGTTAGACTATAAATATTTTACCTGACTCCAATTCCTTAACTCTGTAGTCTCCAGTCTAACAATGGAGCGTGTTCAGCATCGGAGGAGACAAACCAGGGTTGAGCGAGTTTATCCACAGATGATTTATTTCATTCAAATTGATTCATACAGAGCTCCGGGTCTCCCTCCCATAGAATAAGCCCGCTGAGTGTTTATGTCCCAAAGCGGAGGATGGAAAAGACATTGTCCAAACCCACGTTTGCCCAGTTATAGTCCAACAAAAATGCATATTCATTCGCTGATTAATAATGAGATGTGGGCTGGTCCAGGGCTGCTGTGAGGGGGGGTTTCTCTGGGCTCCACATCTTCCAGCCTTGAATCCACATCATCCAGACCTCTGTCTCCGCTGGTCCTATAAAGTCCCGACCCTCCGCCCTGCTCTTTGTTCCTCTGCCCTTTGAAGTCCTCCATCTGGTCTCTTATCAGTGTGGATCCCACCTTGAAATAAGAATCTCAGGAAGAGCCTTTTGTTAACATTATAGTTGAGGAGTCTCAGACCCATCCTTACTATCACCATCCGCACTACTAGTCCAGCCATGGTCCCCAAAGTGATTGGTGTGAACCCCTTCGTACAACCATCCGCCACACGCCTACTCAAAATCCGTCCGGCAGGAACACCTAAGCCTGAGTAGATACACCTTATTCTCGCCCATGTCCAAACACAGGAAGAAAACGACTACAACCTGATGATGAGGAACAGTTGGTACAGATACACCGCACTCACAGCCCGCGCCACAACCAATGAGTTGTTATGTCTGTTCCCTCATGCCTACTGCCGTAGCCCAACCACAGCTATGGAAACCTTCACGTGGTGTCTCCTGAGAGGCCGCTCGCCGCGGCCTGCGAATTCCAACAAATACCACTCAGAGCTGCCAACAAGGACCGTGGCACCCTACGTTTTTCATCCAGCCGGAGACATTTGACTGCCCCCCACCTCCGACTACCCCCCGGATGAAATAATCCGCGTTCCAGTGGCAGCTCTAGCGCTATCTGAGGGCAATCCTCAGGCGCTTGTAGTGCAACAACAACAACAACAACCACAGCTATGGTCCAACCGACAGAACGAAGAACTCGCCAACCTCACCTACAACTGTATCCTGGGTAATCTGAGAGAATCCTTCCAGCAAAGCTCGACCGCCTACATACCATGGTCGCAGTACCATTAGCAGCTACAGTCAACACCGCAACGTATGTCCAGTGCAACAACCGAACAGACTGTTATCCATCCTGTTTCAACTTCAGCGGACCGGATCCGAAGACCCCTTTGGACCAAGTTCACGTCACCAGGTGCGCCGAGATCAGACACATTCCTTCCCAATCATGGACAGTACTGGACCAAATATGGTGGCTCTGCGAATGGCAAGTGTATATGATCATCCCCACCAATACAACTGGGCTCTGTGTCCCTACATCTGCATCCGACCACACGTACGTTCTAACAGCAGACTCGATTCCAACTGTCGACGCCAACCCACATCTACCCACCAGGCGTCAACGACGGAGCTTTGATTTCTTCCCCCATGATTCAGTTTGGGGCTCGGATGTCCCCCTCTAATACAAACACTGGTCAGTCTCCTCCAAAATCATGATGGCGGTGTTCCCCAGGGTAGGAACAGCGAAGAACACCCTACGTCTGGAAACCATTGACTACAGATTCCAGGCCCGACACTAATCAATTACTTGTTTCCCTGCAAATGACTGAAACGTATCTGTCCAAAGTCTTAGGGACAACTGTCAGTTTTGCCTGTATTTAAGACACACTCACTGGTCATTCGACTAGAGTTGCAGTAACATCGCAGTGAACAGGACCCCACTGTAGGAACTCTCACTGTCCACTTTGCAGTCTGGTAATACTTATTTTCTATTTAAATTTATCTCACTCTTTCTTAGCCTGTTCCTGAGTTGTATTTTCAGACCTAACAAACATTTCAGTTTCTTTGCCCTAATGTGCGTTTCATGCACTGAAAATCACGTTTTGGCCAAGTATCATAGTTTTCACTATAACTTAACCTAACCCTAATCCTAACCCTAACCCTAACTTCCATCACTGAGAATGATATCAAATGAAAAATCTACTTTATTTGGACGATTATACACTATATACACAGTAACTATGTGTCACTGACAGTTTGTTTCGCAGCGGGGGAACATTTCAGTTTTTATTGCCTTAATGTGCAATTCATGCGCTGAAAATCACGTTTTGGCCAAGTATCATAGTTTTCACTATAACTTAATTTCTAGCACTTAGAATGATGCAAAATGAAAAACTTACTTGAATTGGACAATTATACACTATATACACAGTAACTATGTGCCTCTGACAGTTTGTTTCGCAGCAGGGGAACATTTCAGTTTTTATTGCCTTAACGTGCGTTTCATGCGCTGAAAATCACGTTTTGGCCAAGTATCATAGTTTTCACTATAACTTAATTTCTAGCACTTAGAATGATGCTAAATGCAATACTTACTTGAATTGGACGATTTTACACTATAGACACAGTAACTATGTGCCTCTGGCAGTTCGTTTCGCAGCAGGGGAACATTTCAGTTTTTATTGCCTTAACGTGCGTTTCATGCGCTGAAAATCACGTTTTGGCCAAGTATCATAATTTTCACTATAACTTAATTTCTATCACTTAGAATGATGCTAAATGAAAAACTTACTTGGATTGGACGATAATACACTATATACACAGTAACTATATGTCTCTGACAGTTTGTTTCGCAGCAGGGGAACATTTCAGTTTTTATTGCCTTAACGTGCGTTTCATGCGCTGAAAATCACGTTTTGGCCAAGTATCATAATTTTCCGTATAACTTAATTTCTAGCACTTAAAATGATGCTAAATGCAATACTTACTTGAATTGGATGATTTTACACTATAGACACAGTAACTATATGCCCCTGGCAGTTTGTTTCGCAGCAGGGGAACATTTCAGATTTTATTGCCTTAACGTGCGTTTCATGCGCTGAAAATCACGTTTTGGCCAAGTATCATAATTTTCACTATAACTTAATTTCTATCACTTAGAATGATGCTAAATGGAAAACTTACTTGAATTGGACGATTTCACACTATATACACAGTAACTATGTGCCTCTGACAGTTTGTTTCGCAGCAGGGGAACATTTCAGTTTTTATTGCCTTAACGTGCGTTTCATGCGCGGAAAATCACGTTTTGGCCAAGTATCATAATTTTCACTATAACTTAATTTCTATCACTTAGAATGATGCCAAATGAAAAACTTATTTGAATTGGACTATTTTACACTATATACACAGTAACTATGTGTCTCTGACAGTTTGTTTCGCAGCAGGGGAACATTTCAGTTTTTATTGCCTTAACGTGCGTTTCATGCGCTGAAAATCATGTTTTGGCCCTGTATGATAGTTTTCACTATAACTTAATTTCTATCACTTAGAATGATGCTAAATGAATGTTAGGTTCATTAATAATTACCTTCGTCCGTAATTATCAATAACTGCAGGCAGACATCTTATTCAATTATTGACATTTAATTAAATAGAAATGGATAACAATGGGTAAAAGCCTCCGAAGGGGAGAGTCAGCAAGTGTCACCTTACAACTTCCGAACGTCCCCTCGAATAGACGTTTTCGTATGCCTCTTATTGCCATGAATCAAAACAATTTACAGAGTTGTTGATCATTCCATCACGAATGAGTAAAAACAACATCTGGGACTACAATAACAATCAAAGTATTTTACCAATAACAAAAACAGGAGACTAGACCTAACAACATTTAGATTAGAGTAATTATACAACTTCCTTGACCTAAGAATCATATAATATAATCATAATCATATAATGGTTACATACAGAAAAACCCGAAGTGCACGGTTACATAACGATAACAGCATTCTTGTTATTGGCCGAATAGCCCTGGCCTCGTCACCAAGGGCCCACCAAATCTCAAGGACCCAGATTGGGTGGATTGTTTGTATAACCATCCTGGAACAGGCCGTCCAGGTTAAAGATGACTTGGCAATACTCGTGACCTCGCAACACTTTGAAAATAGAAAGAGGATGATTTAACAAAGAAATGAATTAATACAAATATATTTATAATAGTAATACAGAATAAACCCAACATTCCCCCGTTTTTATAATATGTATGTTATTAATCATTATTTAGTAATCACGAATGGAAATGTCGGGTGACTGGGATTTTTCCCGCCTACTCCTTACTCCCATGGCTGGTCTGAAAGAGAAGGAACATAATTATATTCGTCCAATTGGTCCTCGGATTTACCGTACTCCTGGACCTCACTGCTTTCCCCAAACCGTCCCATAAGATACAACTCATGTACTTTAGAATTTGTAGGGGCAATTGCAGTAGTTATAAGTCGGCTTAGCAAGGAGCGCAAACAGGGGATACTACATCACCCACACAATGTTAGGATAGCGGTAATTGTGCCTATAGTCACCACGAAGGATGTAGCCAAATCTTTAGATTTTCCAAAGGTCTTATCCCACCAATCTGACAATGCGGACGTATCTACTCCAGAGTGTTCTTGCATATTGCGGTTCAGTGTTTGCAGGCCAGTAATGGCCCTGGTGAGAGATCCACTGGGTGACGTGTTGTTCGGTATGAAGGTGCAACATTGTTTTCCAAACATTGCACACACGCCCCCTGTTTCAAGGATCATATCCACCGCTATGCGATTCTGGAACGCCATCAGACTGGTAGCTGCCAGTTGTTCCTTCATGCCCACAAATCCCTGTTTAACATAATTTCCAAGTTTTGGACATTGTAATGTAAGTAATTTATTCTATCCACATTTTTGTTTGGGGTGATTAGAAGGAAGATGGACTCCCAACCTGCTGCGATCTGATTAGCCAGCTTATACTCATCTGGTACGCCCCGGGGGATGCCAATCGCATCAATGTGTGTTGGATCTCCTTCCCTCCATGCCTCTCGACCATGTCGGGAGGGTCGACCCTTCACCTCCGAATTCTGAGCCGCCAATTGTATCTCCTCCACTGTGGATGGAAAAACAGACACCGGTAAGAGCAGTGAGACCAAAGTACCTAGTCCTGCCGCGTTTCGGCAGGAGTCGTATAATTTATCTACCACCCCGCCACCATAGGCCAGAACGTGGTATCAGGGGTGTAGTTTGTTTTAGAATGCCGGTACACCACGTCTCATTTATCGCCCCCAGCTTCAGACCATGCCCTGTAAGGTTTAAGCAGGTAAAATGATTAAACAGTGGAAAAATTGACTTCCTATTTACTGCGTAACAGGATAAACACTGTTTCAATATTCTTTTTTTCTTGCCAAGTAGGACACGTTTTTTCATTTGTAAAAACACTTTTCCCCAAAAGAATGGTGATTGAGGGAGTTGTTAGATCCCATCGTATTTTCCCTTGTCTGGTAGGTTATCCTAATCCTTTGTAAGATGGTTTAGTCTCAATTGAAACCATATGGAGACGTCAAACCCAATATAAAAGAGTTCCCTATAGTTTTATGGTATTGCTTGCTGAGCAATAATCTTTTCAATTAATATTGGTGTTTCCCGTATTTTATTAAGTCAGAAAGTTTATCTTACCCGTCCCCTCAATGTTTCAATTGAGACCACCCTTTTACCAAAGTAGCTCCACCTAGTGCTTGTCCTCTTTACACTCCATTAACAGCGCCCAATTATCCCCCGTTTGGGAAATCCCTGTTTCAGAAGTAAATTTCACAGGTTAATATGTCAGTCCGAGCTTTCCAATCTTGACCAATTTCTGCAACAAGGCTTTTCCCAATCTTCAATGTTTTGCTGTTAATGTACCACACATATTTCCCACCATAGATTGACCCCTTGTATGGCAACCGGGACGTCCCCGAGTCCAAATATATATTTTCAATTTGGAAATTTGATTTAGTAGGTAATGTTAATTAAATGTAAATGTGCATGTTTCTCGGTTTACCCTCCCGTAAGAAGGTGTATCCTCAATTGAAACGCCTCCGCCTTTTTCTCCAACTGGAGAAAACAACCCTACTGTGGAAAGGAATAGAATCACAATCATCATTAATCTCCTTGCCTCAAAAGCAATAATTGTTTTCAACATGACTTTTTGTCTTTGTTTAGGCATTTTTCCTCTTGAAACGTTTCAATTTAGACAACCTTCTTACTGTGGGAAAGGTGCATCCGTGTCCCCTTTCAGTAACAAGGACCCTCCCACTTTGCGTTGCTCCGATGTTTCTTCTTTTATGCTGCGTATCAGCATCCAGTCTTCAAGAATCACCGTCGCTTCGTCCGTTTCCTGTTGAGAAGCAACATCTCCCTCTGATAGTCTAAATTTGGTGTGTGCGTTTTTTTCTCTGATAGATTCGCCTCATCATCCAATTGTCATTGTGTAGTGAATAATAACAATTTGTAAGGTCTACCAAACAGGACTTCATATAAGGTCCGCCAATTGTGGATGGTAGACAACTATTATTTTAACAAAATGGGAGCCATTATCACTATAAATAGTTTCTGGAATTCCATATCGTGGAATGATATCTATATGATCTAAGAAAATAAAATCTATATGTATTTTTTGAGATGGATATGTGGGTATGCATATAGATTTAAACCATAAGCCTTGTAGTGTCGTTGTAGCAAGGCCACCTCCCCCTTGTCGAGACATAGGACTTCCCTTGACTCAAGCCCAAATTATTTTCTTTATTGATCTTTTATTGATAGATTATGTCTTGGTGGTCTGCCAATCAAAAAACACAAAAAGACAAACTATCATTCACGCTCACACTCATAAAAAGAAGAATTTAGTGTGTTCAACCAGTCTAGCATCCATAATTTCATTTTGTGGGAGTAAACTGGAGTACCCGGAGAAAATCCACAAATTCTCGAGGACGCCATGAATACCCCACATTCCGGAAGGTCTGGATCCACCCCGCATTCATTAGTAGATCCTTTAATATACACACCCCCACTCTAGCATTTTAATCGTTTGTAAAAAATTACCTTCAAGTTTCACACAAAGTTATATCCTTTTTAATGCTATCAGTTTAGCTGTTTGTTCCCCGAATTGAGGTGGCAATAGTTTCACATCTAAGGTTTTTATTTTCACAGCCGCCATGACCTAATGGCCCCCTATCAGGTTTTTGGAAAATCCCAATTTCCTCTAATAGCATGCCAATCACCTTTTAATGCGGCCATCCAATTTTGTTTCCACTTTTTTATTTTCCAGGTGATAAAATAATCTCCCCCATTTGTAAAACAAATTCATCCACGCCTAATTTATACAACATGACGCCTATGGCCTTTATTACGTCGCCTTGACTCCAAATTCTATGAACCAAGATAACACGCCGAATTTGTAAGCGAATTTCGCCCATCCCATTTTGTTCATAGACAACCCATCTACCTAAAGCGTCACTTGTTTCAAAACATAAAAGGCCCCACTAGAATTTGTGCATCCAGCGCCAAATAGAGCCTATTTACACATTTTTTCTCAAATTTGTTTTAGATATGGGTCCCCAATTTCCCGAAATTTCCCAGAATTCATGTACTACCACATTCTGTCAAAAACCCAAAACGACTAACATAACCTGTTTCTAAGCAAGATTCTGGAATTTGGAGAATTTCTCCTTTCCCTCCCTTATCTAAGCTTGTTATTGCCACTCGTTATCACTGTAACATTCAGGCGTATTAACCCCATCGTTGCTAAAGTTCTCACCAATTTGCATGCCCTTAAAGCAGTAAAAAGCAACGTTATTTGGTTGTATCAATTGACCAATGCTTATCCAATCCGTGATATCCTTAAAGTCATCAATATGACCTGTGACAAAGCATATTTCCTCCCGCCAGGACAACAGACAATGTTCTTTCAAGTGCACTTTGAAAAACATTCCATGTTACTCCATTCTTAGGGAAAATATGCTCATCCTAAACCAATTATTTTATTTACAATTCACCTAATTATTTGGATGAATGCCATGAATTTTATCATGCCACTATTGCATTGTAAATTTCCCATCTGATGTCGTTAACAGCCAAATAATTCAATACCTACTATATACTTTGTAAATCACCTCATATGATGTTTACTTAAGACAAGAGTCATTTCCCATATTCTGTTACCAAAACAAAAATCTACAACAATTAAATTAGAGAAATCAACCTTTTGTTAGGCAATTCCTAATTACAAACTTCAATGTTTTAAAAACCTTATTGTCACCAATATACCATAATATTGTAAATTTTGTCATCCTGGCCTTTTTTTTTTAACCAGCCAACCTCCTGGATTAAAGTATTTTGAACAATCAAAATATTCTGAAATAGTATTAATATTATTTTATCCTCCAAAAGCTAGTTTCCTTTAACTAAGAGCCCTTTGAAATCCACAATTGCTCAAAAATGACTATTTTGGTCTATTCCCAAATCCAAAGCTTTTTACCAAAATCAACCTTTTACTAGACGGATTTTCTATCCTCTTAATATACATTTCATTTTAAAACCCAAAAAATGAATGTGAAAGCATTCGCATAACCTTGCATTTCTTGCAGACCATGTATTGTTCTTATTCTGAAAAGTCCAAACAGAAAACGCCATAAGCCGTTAACTATGACCTCCACTCTTGCTGCGAAAACAGCATTGTTATCTTATGTTTACAAACCAGCTTTTTCCCTGTGCCCAAATATAACGCTTTTTAGAGAAGACAACCATTAAACAGTCAAATTAACCCCTCTTCCGATATTCAACTACATCACAATATTTTTCCAAGACCCCATATATCCAGAATATGTATGCTGCAAGCACAACAATATGGCAAAAACCCATTTTCTGCCCTCAAGTTTGCTTCAGCACCCCCAAGGCCAATTATTATTATTATAATGACTTCACGGAAGGGATCACAAAATTTTAGTCGTTTACACGGTCCGAACGCTCCCGAAAGCCCAACACAGTTAAATCGTCTGCCCCGCGGCCCACATGTTTCACTCCCATCTAATCAGCAGCCGCTGCACCAGAACGCTTCTCCCGCAGTCGACACATTATTTGGCAAGTCTAGAGCATAATAAAAACACAAGTGACATTCCCTGCTAAACATTTAAATGATCATTTTGTATATATTCTTTTGTCTTTTTAAACACCATCTTCCCGCTAGCGGACGGGATCAAAAACCAAGCTGCAATAAGCCATCACATTGCTGTAAATTGACAGTACATATAGGTTATATTAACAAAGCACCACCAGCACTTGGAAATAACCATTCTAATTGTTGTTATACAAGCCCCAGCATCACAAAAAAAAACAATTTATTGTAATCACAAAACGTCATACCCGGATTAACCAAATCAAATACCAGTGTCCCCATTAATTTTCTAGCTCCCTTTATTTTTGTTAAACTTCCTATCCCGTCACCTATCTCGGTAAATATTTTCCCCGTCAGCCGAGGAGGCCCCGCTATTTTTCCTTACCAAACAGTACTTTCCCGCCGCCACGGTCTTAAATAGATCCCCGTTATCCGAGGGAGCCCCCACTATTTTCCAAAATAGTATTTTTAACTTCTCCCCGGCCTTATTTTGCCATTAGTGTCTGTGGAACAAGCTGTTACACTTTTATCCACGCACATATTATTTATATATGTATATTACCTCTATGCATTAGTGCATATATTATCCTGCATTTTATGCATTTTAAGCTGGCCAGCAAACCCATATTTATTTATCCATAAATATAGCTGTGTAATATTTTTAAAGCGCTTTGTCTTATCAATTTTTTTTCAATCCTTACAAGTTAGACGTATTTTTTTGGATCGTCATCCAAACCCGCCTTACAACACGTGTTTCCCATATTTTACTTTTTTGTAGTGAGTTCGTGTGCCTCACACAGTTAACTTTATTATATTTATTATTATTATTATTATTATTACCTCTTCGTCTGTATTTCCTAGGCTTGTCCTAATTTTACTGCAGAAACCACACAAACACCATACAACATTTACAACATATTCGTGCCTACCCTTGAGACACAGGACACTTTCCAGCCCCAACATTGTACCTCCAGTACAATATATTCGTGCCTACCCCTGAGACACAGGACACTTTCCAGCAAAGTGCCCCACCGTACCTGCCATTGACTAGTATAAACACAGGGTTTTGTCGCCGTCACCCAGAACACGAAACCAGCCCACAATGGACCTCACATACAATGTCCCTTTAACGCATTTGGAAACACCGTCACAACATGCAGACATTAATGTGGACTTACCCGAGATCCATCAGATGTCTCCCTCCAGCAGGAAAAGTCTTCAACCGCCGAGAATCCAGGCGCCCCCGTCGAAAACTCCGGCCCACCAAGGGTTTTGAAGACGCCGTTCGCACGGTCACTTACCAGATGTCGAACAGCAGCGCCTGGGTTCTCGCTCCGGTATATTGACCTCCATGGCTCAGAAGGACCAAAATGTTAGGTTCATTAATAATTATCTTCGTCCGTAATTATCAATAACTGCAGGCAGACATCTTATTCAATTATTGACATTTAATTAAATAGAAATGGATAACAATGGGTAAAAGCCTCCGAAGGGGAGAGTCAGCAAGTGTCACCTTACAACTTCCGAACGTCTCCTCGAATAGACGTTTTCGTACGCCTCTTATTGCCATGAATCAAAACAATTTACAGAGTTGTTGATCATTCCATCACGTATGAGTAAAAACAACATCTGGGACTACAATAACAATCAAAGTATTTTACGAATAACAAAAACAGGAGACTAGACCTAACAACATTTAGATTAGAGTAATTATACAACTTCCTTGACCTAAGAATCATATAATATAATCATAATCATATAATTGTTACATACAGAAAAACCCGAAGTGCACGGTTACATAACGATAACAGCATTCTTGTTATTGGCCGAATAGCCCTGGCCTCGTCACCAAGGGCCCACCAAATCTCAAGGACCCAGATTGGGTGGATTGTTTGTATAACCATCCTGGAACAGGCCTTCCAGGTTAAAGATGACTTGGCAATACTCGTGACCTCGCAACACTTTGAAAATAGAAAGAGAATGATTTAACAAAGAAATGAATTAATACAAATATATTTATAATAGTAATACAGAATAAACCCAACAATGAAAAACTTACTTCAATTGGACGATAATACACTATATACACAGTAACTATTTGTCTGTGACAGTTTGTTTCGCAGCAGGGGAACATTTCAGTTTTTATTGCCTTAACGTGCGTTTCATGCGCTGAAAATCACGTTTTGGCCAAGTATCGTAATTTTCACTGTAACTTAATTTCTATCACTTAGAATGATGCCAAATGAAAAACTTACTTGAATTGGACAATTATACACTATATACACAGTAACTATGTGTCTCTGACAGTTTGTTTCGCAGCAGGGGAACATTTCAGTTTTTATTGCCTTAACGTGCGTTTCATGCGCTGAAAATCACATTTGGCCAAGTATCATAGTTTTCACTATAACTTAATTTCTATCACTTAGAATGATGCTAAATGCAAAACTTACTTGAATTGGACGATTTTACACTATATACACAGTAACTATGTGTCTCTGACAGTTTGTTTGGCAGCAGGAGAACATTTCAGTTTTTATTGCCTGAATGTGCTTTTCATGCGCTGAAAATCATGTTTTGGCCAGGTATCATAGTTTTCATTATAACTTAATATCTAGCCATTAGAATGATGCCAAATGAAAAACTTATTAAATTAGAAAATTTGATGATATTACACTATGTATAGAGAGACATTTGTGTCTCTGACCGTTTTACACAGTTTTACAAGTTATGACTCCAGACTCTTAATTTACAATTCTGCCTTTATGGATACATTGCATCACCACCCCCTGAGTGGATCACTTACCTCTCACTGTCTTTCAATTACCTTCCTTCAGCATGTAGGTGTCAGATCACCTTGTACCTAATGTCTATTCATATTACCTCACCCGAAGTTATTACACAGAAGGGATTGTGTTGTGTTACCCCAAGTTTAGAGTCCCAACGGATGTGGGAAACTTACAGCGTCTGTCTGCCAGAGAGCAGCAGCTGGAACCGATTGTGACCAGGGTGGCATGGGTCCCTGATCATGTCCCTGGCTCTGCTGAGGTAACGAGGGCTGGCAATGTCTTCCAGTGAGGACAGAGTAGCCGACGATCTTCTGCGTAGTGGTGATACCTTTCTAAATAGCCTTTTTGTCTGCTGCCGTTCTTTCCGCGTACCACCAAATGTGCTTTTTATGAGCTGATAAGCACATTTTGGTCGAATATGAAAGTTTCCAAGTGTGCACTTGACCCTGGATGACCTGGAGAGTGACAGTTACTCCTGAAGTTGAACCTTTTTTCATCGCACAATTCAAGGAAACAATTGCAAACCCTGTTAGCCAGCCTTTCTTACATTTCGCGAGGCGAACAAACAATTGCAAGGCCAACTAGTTAGTCTTTCTTACATTCCACGATCTTTTAATTCAATTGTAAAACCAGTTTGGCTAGTCTACCTTGCATTCTACGATCTTATCAAACAAAGGTAAAACCAGTATGACCACATGGTGCGACAAGAATAAACAATTATTAAGCCAGTTAGCCAGTCCATCCCACAATTCCCTCCTTTTGTGTCTGTGAAAATATCGAAATATTGAAATGGCTGTTTCCATGAGCCAGAGAAGAACCAGTCAAGCCATCCTCGTTGTGGGACCGAATCTCCGGTCACAGCTCTCTGCATGTTCCTAATAGCCTGCAGGGCATCATGGACCGAGCAGGACATGCCGGCAGGGATGAAAGGGCAGCACGAGTCTCCCACCATGGCACACACACAGCCCCGCTGGTTGGCCACTCCGTCAAGAGCAGGGCAGCCCTGGAAAATCACCTGGGCCATGGCGGCTACCCAGCCTGACTGATGCGCCGACACAGGCCCGGAACCTGCCTTCAATGGTCTTCAAATGCAGGGCGTTCCTTGCCGCTCCCACTCAAGGGAACTGAGCCATTACGATTTTGGATGAGACTGACCAGTATTTGTGTTTGAGGGACACATCCGAGCCACACACTGGATCATGGTCGTGAGCTCCGTCAATAATGTGCCCAAATGGAGGTCATTGATTCGGGAATAACAGAACTTCTGAAGATCCCTAGATGATTATTTTTATACATAATAATCAAAAATACATCCCCATCGTCAATGGATACAATTTTTCGGGTAAATTCACTAACCAGAACAGACTGGGCCTGGTTCTAATACAACCACTATTTTAATCCCAGAATGCCTGTTTTGGACACTGTTTATGGTGGGAAAATAGCTCCAGAACCATCCTGGATCATTATTTTTACACAGAATATTGAAAATACATCCATCTACACATTCAACACTAATTATGGGTAAATGCACCAACCGGAACCGATTGGGCCTTGTTCTAATACAACCACTATTTTTTATCGCAAAATGTTTTGGACACTATTGACGGTGGGAAATATTCCCAAAACATCCCTGCATCTTTAATTTTACACATAATAGTGAAAATGCATCCATCCACACAATTGACACTAAATCTGGGTAAAAGCGGCAACCAGAACCGACTGGGCCCGGTTCTAATACGACCACTATTTTAATCGCAAAATGCCTGTTTTGGACAATGTTTATGGTGGGAAACATTATTTTTATAGAAAATAGTGAAACTACATCCACCTACTCAACCAACACAAATTCTGGGTAAATACACCAACCAGAACCGATTGGGCCTTGTTCTAATACAACCACTATTTTTATCGCAAAATGTTTTGGACACTATTGACGGTGGGAAATATTCCCAAAACATCCCTGCATCTTTAATTTTACACATAATAGTGAAAATGCATCCATCCACACAATTGACACTAAGTCTGGGTAAAAGCGGCAACCAGAACCGACTGGTCCCGGTTCTAATTCAACAACCATGCAAAATTAAGAGGTTTTTGATTCTTGTATAAAAAAAAGCCCCAAAACATCCCTGCATGATTATTTTTAAACAGAATAGTAAAATATACATCCCAATCATCTTTGGACACAAGTTTCAGATATAAACAGCAACCAGACCCGACTGGACCCAGTTATAATGCAACTACTATTTTTTATCGCAAAATGCATGTTTTGGAGAAAATTTATGCTGGGAAATAGCCCTAGAACCATCCTGGATCTTTAATTTTAGACAAAATTGTGAAAATACATCCACCTACACAATCAATACTAACTCTGGGTATAAGACCCAACCAAAACTGACTGGGCTTGGTTCTAATACAACCACCATGCAAAATAAAGTGCCCAAATAGAGGTCATTTATTCGGGCATAAAATAACTTCTGAACATCCCTAGATGACGATTTTCATACAGAATAGTAAAAGATACAACCCCATTCCCATCGGACACAAGTTACGGGTGTATACACAAACCAGAACCGACTGGGCCTGGTTCTAATACAACCACTATGCAAAATAAAGTGCCCAAAGGGAGGTCATTGATTAGGGCATAAAAGAACTTCTGAAAATCCCTAGATGATTATTTTTATAGAGAATAGTCAAAAATACATCCCCATTATCATTTGACACAAGTTCCGGCTACATACATCAACCAGAACCGACTGGGCCTGGTTCTAATAGGACCACTATTTTAATCGCAAAGTGCCTGTTATGGACACTATTGACGGTGGGAAATATTCCCTGCATCTTTAATTTCACACAGAATAGTGAAAATGCATCCATCAAATCAATTGACACTAATTCTTGGTAAAAGCACCAACCAGAACCGACTGGGCCCGGTTCTAATTCAACCACCATGCAAAATAACGATCCATAATGGAGGTTTTTGATTCTTGTATAAAAAATGCCACAAAACATCCCTGCATGATTATGTTTAAACAGAATAGTAAAATATACATCCCCATCATCTTTGGACACAAGTTTCGGATATAAACAGCAACAAGAACCGAGACGACCCAGTTATAATGCAACTACTATTTTTTATCGCAAAATGCATGTTTTGGAGACTATTTATGGTGGCAAATACCCCTAGAACCATCCTGGATCTTTATTTTTAGACAGAATAGTGAAAATACATCCACCTACACAATCAACACTAACTCTGGGTAAAAGCACTAACCAGAACCGACTCGGCTTGGTTCTACTACAACCACCATGCAAAATAAAGTGCCCAAAGGGAAGTCATTTATTCGGGCATAGAAGAACTTCTGAACATCCCTAGATGATATTTTTTAATAGAGAATAGTCAAAAATACAACCCCATTCCTATTAGACACACGTTACGGGTGTAGACACAAACCAGAACCGACTGGGCCTGGTTCTAATACAACCACTATTTTTGTCGCAAAATGCATGTTTTTGACACTATTTATGGTGGGAAATAGTCTCAGAACATCCCTGGATCTTTATTCTTACAGAGAATAGTGAAAATACATCCACTCACACAATCGACACTAATTGTGGGTAAAGCACCAACCAGAACCGACTGGGCCTGGTTCTAAACAACCACTTGTAAATAAAGTGCCCAAATTGAGGTCATTTATTCAGGCATAACAGAACTTCTGAACATCCCTAGAATATTATTTTTATGAAGAATAATCAAAAATACTTCCCCATCATCATTGGACACAATTTCTGGGTAAAAACACGAACCAGAACCGCCTGGTCCTGGTTCTAATACAACCACTACTTTAACCGCAAAATGCCTGTTTTGGACACTGTTTCTGGTGGGAAATAGCTCCAGAACCATCCTGGATCATTATTGTTATACAAAATAGTGAAAATACATCCACTCACACAATAAACACAAATTCTGGGTAAAAGCACCAACCAAAACCGACTGGGCCTGTTTCTAAACCACCACTTGTAAATAAAGACACCAAATGAAAGTAATTCATTCGGGCATAACAGAACTTCTGAACATCGCTAGATGATTATTTCTATACAAAATAGTCAAGTATACATCCCCATCATAATTGCACACAAGTTCCGTATACAAACACCCACCAGAACCGACTGGACCCTGTTATAATGCAACCACTATTTTGTATCGCAAAATGCATGTTTTGGACACTATTTATGGTGGGAAATAGCCCCAGAACTGTCCTGGATCTTTATTTTTAGAACGTACCAGAACCTTGGTACACTCCCACTGGAGGAGAATGCCCCACTAGCTGGTTCAGCAAACGATCAGGGGCCCCCAGATCTGCATCCCATCAACCAAGACACCAATCGTCGTTCAAGTCCCTTTGCTCAGCCTACAGCTTACTCACTTGGGATTACACAGGACTGACTCCAGTTATTTTTATTGGTACCTACAAGCTCCCAGAGTCTGAGTGGTCTGGCCAGACACCTTGGACCAGGTCCTCCTCCATACAAGCTACAAAACCATCACATGGCCCCTTTCCAAAGAAGCTACCACCATGACCGCTAACTTCACCAAGTTAGCCACCACCATCAAAGATGGTAAACATATGCTAGACCTTACGACCAATATCCAACAAAAAGGCTGCATCAACCTATGCCTCCGACCGGACCGACCAGGAAAAGGCCCCCTCTTTACTATCACCATCCGCACTACTAGTCCAGCCATGGTCCCCAAAGTGATTGGTGTGAACCCCTTCGTACAACCATCCGCCACACGCCTACTCAAAATCCGTCCGGCAGGAACACCTAAGCCTGAGTAGATACACCTTATTCTCGCCCATGTCCAAACACAGGAAGAAAACGACTACAACCTGATGATGAGGAACAGTTGGTACAGATACACCGCACTAACAGCCCGCGCCACAACCAATGAGTTGTTATGTCTGTTCCCTCATGCCTACTGCCGTAGCCCAACCACAGCTATGGAAACCTTCACGTGGTGTCTCCTGAGAGGCCGCTCGCCGCGGCCTGCGAATTCCAACAAATACCACTCAGAGCTGCCAACAAGGACCGTGGCACCCTACGTTTTTCATCCAGCCGGAGACATTTGACTGCCCCCCACC
The DNA here is from genome assembly GCF_051989575.1 of Stigmatopora nigra. Taxonomy (NCBI): domain Eukaryota; kingdom Metazoa; phylum Chordata; class Actinopteri; order Syngnathiformes; family Syngnathidae; genus Stigmatopora; species Stigmatopora nigra. The sequence continues at coordinate 550,286 of NW_027551609.1, forward strand.
TCCGACTACCCCCCGGATGAAATAATCCGCGTTCCAGTGGCAGCTCTAGCGCTATCTGAGGGCAATCCTCAGGCGCTTGTAGTGCAACAACAACAACAACAACAACAACCACAGCTATGGTCCAACCGACAGAACGAAGAACTCGCCAACCTCACCTACAACTGTATCCTGGGTAATCTGAGAGAATCCTTCCAGCAAAGCTCGACCGCCTACATACCATGGTCGCAGTACCATTAGCAGCTACAGTCAACACCGCAACGTATGTCCAGTGCAACAACCGAACAGACTGTTATCCATCCTGTTTCAACTTCAGCGGACCGGATCCGAAGACCCCTTTGGACCAAGTTCACGTCACCAGGTGCGCCGAGATCAGACACATTCCTTCCCAATCATGGACAGTACTGGACCAAATATGGTGGCTCTGCGAATGGCAAGTGTATATGATCATCCCCACCAATACAACTGGGCTCTGTGTCCCTACATCTGCATCCGACCACACGTACGTTCTAACAGCAGACTCGATTCCAACTGTCGACGCCAACCCACATCTACCCACCAGGCGTCAACGACGGAGCTTTGATTTCTTCCCCCATGATTCAGTTTGGGGCTCGGATGTCCCCCTCTAATACAAACACTGGTCAGTCTCCTCCAAAATCATGATGGCGGTGTTCCCCAGGGTAGGAACAGCGAAGAACACCCTACGTCTGGAAACCATTGACTACAGATTCCAGGCCCGACACTAATCAATTACTTGTTGCCCTGCAAATGACTGAAACGTATCTGTCCAAATTCTTAGGGACAACTGTCAGTTTTGCCTGTATTTAAGACACACTCACTGGTCATTCGACTAGAGTTGCAGTAACATCGCAGTGAACAGGAGCCCACTGTAGGAACTCTCACTGTCCACTTTGCAGTCTGGTCATACATATTTTCTATTTACATTTATCTCACTCTTTCTTAGCCTGCTCCTGAAGTTGTATTTTCAGACCTAACAAACATTTCAGTTTTTTTGCCCTAATGTGCGTTTCATCCGCTGAAAATCATGTTTTGGCCAAGTATCATAGTTTTCACTATAACTTAACCTAACCCTAACCCTAACCCTAACTTCCATCACTTAGAATGATATCAAATGAAAAACCTACATAATTTGGATGATTATACACTATATACACAGTAACTATGTGTCACTGACAGTTTGTTTCGAAGCGGGGGAACATTTCAGTTTTTATTGCCTTAATGTGCATTTCATGCGCTGAAAATCACGTTTTGGCCATGTATCATAATTTTCACTATAACTTAATTTCTATCACTTAGAATGATGCCAAATGAAAAACTTACTTGAATTGGACAATTATACACTATATACACAGTAACTATGTGCCTCTGACAGTTTGTTTCGCAGCAGGGGAACATTTCAGTTTTAATGCCTTAACGTGCGTTTCATGCGCTGAAAATCACGTTTTGGCCAAGTATCATAATTTTCACTATAACTTAATTTCTATCACTTAGAATGATGCTAAATGCAAAACTTACTTGAATTGGACGATTTTACACTATATACACAGTAACTATGTGCCTCTGACAGTTTGTTTCGCAGCAGGGGAACATTTCAGTTTTTATTGCCTTAACGTGCGTTTCATGCGCTGAAAATCACGTTTTGGCCAAGTATCATAGTTTTCACTATAACTTAATTTCTAGCACTTAGAATGATGCTAAATGCAATACTTACTTGAATTGGATGATTTTACACTATAGACACAGTAACTATGTGCCTCTGGCAGTTTGTTTCGCAGCAGGTGAACATTTCAATTTTTATTGCCTTAACGTGCGTTTCATGCGCTGACAATCACGTTTTGGCCAAGTATCATAATTTTCACTATAACTTAATTTCTATCACTTAGAATGATGCCAAATGGAAAACTTACTTGAATTGGACAATTATACACTATATACACAGTAACTATGTGTCTCTGACAGTTTGTTTCGCAGCAGGGGAACATTTCAGTTTTTATTGCCTTAACGTGCGTTTCATGCGCTGAAAATCACGTTTTGGCCAAGTATCATAGTTTTCACCATAACTTAATTTCTATCACTTAGAATGATGCTAAATGCAAAACTTACTTGAATTGGACTATTTTACACTATATACACAGTAACTATGTGTCTCTGACAGATTGTTTCGCAGCAGGGGGACATTTCAGTTTTTATTGCCTTAACGTGCGTTTCATGCGCTGAAAATCATGTTTTGGCCGAGTATGATAGTTTTCACTATAACTTAATTTCTATCACTTAGAATGATGCTAAATGAAAAACTTACTTGAATTGGACGATAATACACTATATACACAGTAACTATATGTCTCTGACAGTTTGTTTGCAGCAGGGGAACATTTCAGTTTTTATTGCCTTAACGTGCGTTTCATGCGCTGAAAATCACGTTTTGGCCAAGTATCATAATTTTCACTATAACTTAATTTATATCACTTAGAATGATGCCAAATGAAAAACTTACTTGAATTGGACAATTATACACTATATACACAGTAACTATGTGTCTCTGACAGTTTGTTTCGCAGCAGGGGAACATTTCAGTTTTTATTGGCTTAACGTGCGTTTCATGCGCTGAAAATCACGTTTTGGCCAAGTATCATAGTTTTCATTATAACTTAATATCTAGCCATTAGAATGATGCCAAATGAAAAACTTATTAAATTATAAAATTTGATGATATTACACTATGTATAGAGAGACATTTGTGTCTCTGACAGTTTTACACAGTTTTACAAGTTATGACTCCAGACTCTTAATTTACAATTCTGCCTTTATGGATACATTGCATCACCACCCCCTGAGTAGATCACTTACCTCTCACTGTCTTTCACTTACCTTCATTCAGCATGTAGGTGTCAGATCACCTTGTACCTAATGTCTATTCATATTACCTCACCCGAAGTTATTACACAGAAGGGATTGTGTTGTGTTACCCCAAGTTTAGAGTCCCAACGGATGTGGGAAACTTACAGCGTCTGTCTGCCAGAGAGCAGCAGCTGGAACCGATTGTGACCAGGGTGGCATGGGTCCCTGATCATGTCCCTGGCTCTGCTGAGGTAACGAGGGCTGGCAATGTCTTCCAGTGAGGGCAGAGTAGCCGACGTTCTTCTGCGTAGTGGTGATACCTTTCTAAATAGCCTTTTTGTCTGCTGCCGTTCTTCCCGCGTACCACCAAATGTGCTTTTTATGTGCTGATAAGCACGTTTTGGTCGAATATGAAAGTTTCCAAGTGTGCACTTGACCCTGGATGACCTGGAGAGTGACAGTTACTCCTGAAGTTGAACCTTTTTTCATCGCACAATTCAAGGAAACAATTGCAAACCCTGTTAGCCAGCCTTTCTTACATTTCGCGAGGCGAACAAACAATTGCAAGGCCAACTAGTTAGTCTTTCTTACATTCCACGATCTTTTAATTCAATTGGAAAACCAGTTTGGCTAGTCTACCTTGCATTCTACGATCTTATCAAACAAAGGTAAAACCAGTATGACCACATGGTGCGACAAGAATAAACAATTATTAAGCCAGTTAGCCAGTCCATCCCACAATTCCCTCCTTTTGTGTCTGTGAAAATATCGAAATATTTAAATGGCTGTTTCCATGAGCCAGAGAAGAACCAGTCAAGCCATCCTCGTTGTGGGACCGAATCTCCGGTCACAGCTCTCTGCATGTTCCTAATAGCCTGCAGGGCATCATGGACCGAGCAGGACATGCCGGCAGGGATGAAGGGGCAGCACGAGTCTCCCACCATGGCACACACACAGCCCCGCTGGGTGGCCACTCCGCCAAGAGCAGGGCAGCCCTGGAAAATCACCTGGGCCATGGCGGCTACCCAGCCTGACTGATGCGCCGACACAGGCCCGGAACCTGCCTTCAATGGTCTTCAAATGCAGGGCGTTCCTTGCCGCTCCCACTCAAGGGAACTGAGCCATTACGATTTTGGATGAGACTGACCAGTATTTGTGTTTGAGGGACACATCCGAGCCACACACTGGATCAGGGTCGTGAGCTCCGTCAATAATGTGCCCAAATGGAGGTCATTGATTCGGGAATAACAGAACTTCTGAAGATCCCTAGATGATTATTTTTATACATAATAATCAAAAATACATCCCCATCGTCAATGGATACAATTTTTCGGGTAAATTCACTAACCAGAACAGACTGGGCCTGGTTCTAATACAACCACTCTTTTAATCCCAGAATGCCTGTTTTGGACACTGTTTATGGTGGGAAAATAGCTCCAGAACCATCCTGGATCATTATTTTTACACAGAATAGTGAAAATACATCCATCTACACATTCAACACTAATTATGGGTAAATGCACCAACCAGAACCAATTGGGCCTTGTTCTAATACAACCACTATTTTTATCGCAAAATGTTTTGGACACTATTGACGGTGGGAAATATTCCCAAAACATCCCTGCATCTTTAATTTTACACATAATAGTGAAAATGCATCCATCCACACAATTGACACTAAATCTGGGTAAAAGCAGCAACCAGAACCGACTGGGCCCGGTTCTAATACGACCACTATTTTAATCGCAAAATGCCTGTTTTGGACAATGTTTATGGTGGGAAACATTATTTTTATAGAAAATAGTGAAACTACATCCACCTACTCAACCAACACAAATTCTGGGTAAATACACCAACCAGAACCGATTGGGCCTTGTTCTAATACAACCACTATTTTTATCGCAAAATGTTTTGGACACTATTGACGCTGGGAAATATTCCCAAAACATCCCTGCATCTTTAATTTTACACATAATAGTGAAAATGCATCCATCCACACAATTGACACTAAATCTGGGTAAAAGCGGCAACCAGAACCGACTGGTCCCGGTTCTAATTCAACAACCATGCAAAATTAAGATCCATTGGAGGTTTTTGATTCTTGTATAAAAAAAAGCCCCAAAACATCCCTGCATGATTATTTTTAAACAGAATAGTAAAATATACATCCCAATCATCTTTGGACACAAGTTTCAGATATAAACAGCAACCAGACCCGACTGGACCCAGTTATAATGCAACTAATATTTTTTATCGCAAAATGCATGTTTTGGAGAAAATCTATGCTGGGAAATAGCCCTAGAACCATCCTGGATCTTTAATTTTAGACAAAATTGTGAAAATACATCCACCTACACAATCAATACTAACTCTGGGTATAAGACCCAACCAAAACTGACTGGGCTTGGTTCTAATACAACCACCATGCAAAATAAAGTGCCCAAATAGAAGTCATTTATTCGGGCATAAAATAACTTCTGAACATCCCTAGATGACGATTTTCATACAGAATAGTAAAATATACAACCCCATTCCCATCGGACACAAGTTACGGGTGTATACACAAACCAGAACCGACTGGGCCTGGTTCTAATACAACCACTATGCAAAATAAAGTGCCCAAAGGGAGGTCATTGATTAGGGCATAAAAGAACTTCTGAAAATCCCTAGATGATTATTTTTATAGAGAATAGTCAAAAATACATCCCCATTATCATTTGACACAAGTTCCGGCTACATACATCAACCAGAACCGACTGGGCCTGGTTCTAATAGGACCACTATTTTAATCGCAAAGTGCCTGTTATGGACACTATTGACGGTGGGAAATATTCCCTGCATCTTTAATTTCACACAGAATAGTGAAAATGCATCCATCAAATCAATTGACACTAATTCTTGGTAAAAGCACCAACCAGAACCGACTGGGCCCGGTTCTAATTCAACCACCATGCAAAATAACGATCCATAATGGAGGTTTTTGATTCTTGTATAAAAAAAGCCACAAAACATCCCTGCATGATTATGTTTAAACAGAATAGTAAAATATACATCCCCATCATCTTTGGACACAAGTTTCGGATATAAACAGCAACAAGAACCGAGACGACCCAGTTATAATGCAACTACTATTTTTTATCGCAAAATGCATGTTTTGGAGACTATTCATGGTGGCAAATACCCCTAGAACCATCCTGGATCTTTATTTTTAGACAGAATAGTGAAAATACATCCACCTACACAATCAACACTAACTCTGGGTAAAAGCACCAACCAGAACCGACTCGGCTTGGTTCTACTACAACCACCATGCAAAATAAAGTGCCCAAATGGAAGTCATTTATTCGGGCATAGAAGAACTTCTGAACATCCCTAGATGATATTTTTTAATAGAGAATAGTCAAAAATACAACCCCATTCCTATTGGACACACGTTACGGGTGTAGACACAAACCAGAACCGACTGGGCCTGGTTCTAATACAACCACTATTTTTGTCGCAAAATGCATGTTTTTGACACTATTTATGGTGGGAAATAGTCTCAGAACATCCCTGGATCTTTATTCTTACAGAGAATAGTGAAAATACATCCACTCACACAATCGACACTAATTGTGGGTAAAGCACCAACCAGAACCGACTGGGCCTGGTTCTAAACAACCACTTGTAAATAAAGTGCCCAAATTGAGGTCATTTATTCAGGCATAACAGAACTTCTGAACATCCCTAGAATATTATTTTTATGAAGAATAATCAAAAATACTTCCCCATCATCATTGGACACAATTTCTGGGTAAAAACACGAACCAGAACCGCCTGGTCCTGGTTCTAATACAACCACTACTTTAACCGCAAAATGCCTGTTTTGGACACTGTTTCTGGTGGGAAATAGCTCCAGAACCATCCTGGATCATTATTGTTATACAAAATAGTGAAAATACATCCACTCGCACAATAAACACAAATTCTGGGTAAAAGCACCAACCAAAACCGACTGGGCCTGTTTCTAAACCACCACTTGTAAATAAAGACACCAAATGAAAGTAATTCATTCGGGCATAACAGAACTTCTGAACATCGCTAGATGATTATTTCTATACAAAATAGTCAAGTATACATCCCCATCATAATTGCACACAAGTTCCGTATACAAACACCCACCAGATCCGACTGGACCCTGTTATAATGCAACCACTATTTTGTATCGCAAAATGCATGTTTTGGACACTATTTATGGTGGGAAATAGCCCCAGAACTGTCCTGGATCTTTATTTTTAGAACGTACCAGAACCTTGGTACACTCCCACTGGAGGAGAATGCCCCACTAGCTGGTTCAGGAAACGATCAGGGGCCCCCAGATCTGCATCCCATCAACCAAGACACCAATCGTCGTTCAAGTCCCTTTGCTCAGCCTACAGCTTACTCACTTGGGATTACACAGGACTGACTCCAGTTATTTTTATTGGTACCTACAAGCTCCCAGAGTCTGAGTGGTCTGGCCAGACACCTTGGACCAGGTCCTCCTCCATACAGGCTACAAAACCATCACAAGGCCCCTTTCCAAAGAAGCTACCACCATGACCGCTAACTTCACCAAGTTAGCCACCACCATCAAAGATGGTAAACATATGCTAGACCTTACGACCAATATCCAACAAAAAGGCTGCATCAACCTATGCCTCCGACCGGACCGACCAGGAAAAGGCCCCCTCTTTACTATCACCATCCGCACTACTAGTCCAGCCATGGTCCCCAAAGTGATTGGTGTGAACCCCTTCGTACAACCATCCGCCACACGCCTACTCAAAATCCGTCCGGCAGGAACACCTAAGCCTGAGTAGATACACCTTATTCTCGCCCATGTCCAAACACAGGAAGAAAACGACTACAACCTGATGATGAGGAACAGTTGGTACAGATACACCGCACTCACAGCCCGCGCCACAACCAATGAGTTGTTATGTCTGTTCCCTCATGCCTACTGCCGTAGCCCAACCACAGCTATGGTCCAACCGACAGAACGAAGAACTCGCCAACCTCACCTACAACTGTATCCTGGGTAATCTGAGAGAATCCTTCCAGCAAAGCTCGACCGCCTACATACCATGGTCGCAGTACCATTAGCAACTACAGTCAACACCGCAACGTATGTCCAGTGCAACAACCGAACAGACTGTTATCCATCCTGTTTCAACTTCAGCGGACCGGATCCGAAGACCCCTTTGGACCAAGTTCACGTCACCAGGTGCGCCGAGATCAGACACATTCCTTCCCAATCATGGACAGTACTGGACCAAATATGGTGGCTCTGCGAATGGCAAGTGTATATGATCATCCCCACCAATACAACTGGGCTCTGTGTCCCTACATCTGCATCCGACCACACGTACGTTCTAACAGCAGACTCGATTCCAACTGTCGACGCCAACCCACATCTACCCACCAGGCGTCAACGACGGAGCTTTGATTTCTTCCCCCATGATTCAGTTTGGGGCTCGGATGTCCCCCTCTAATACAAACACTGGTCAGTCTCCTCCAAAATCATGATGGCGGTGTTCCCCAGGGTAGGAACAGCGAAGAACACCCTACGTCTGGAAACCATTGACTACAGATTCCAGGCCCGACACTAATCAATTACTTGTTGCCCTGCAAATGACTGAAACGTATCTGTCCAAAGTCTTAGGGACAACTGTCAGTTTTGCCTGTATTTAAGACACACTCACTGGTCATTCGACTAGAGTTGCAGTAACATCGCAGTGAACAGGAGCCCACTGTAGGAACTCTCACTGTCCACTTTGCAGTCTGGTCATACATATTTTCTATTTACATTTATCTCACTCTTTCTTAGCCTGCTCCTGAAGTTGTATTTTCAGACCTAACAAACATTTCAGTTTTTTTGCCCTAATGTGCGTTTCATCCGCTGAAAATCATGTTTTGGCCAAGTATCATAGTTTTCACTATAACTTAACCTAACCCTAACCCTAACCCTAACTTCCATCACTTAGAATGATATCAAATGAAAAACCTACTTAATTTGGATGATTATACACTATATACACAGTAACTATGTGTCACTGACAGTTTGTTTCGAAGCGGGGGAACATTTCAGTTTTTATTGCCTTAATGTGCATTTCATGCGCTGAAAATCACGTTTTGGCCATGTATCATAGTTTTCACTATAACTTAATTTCTATCACTTAGAATGATGCCAAATGAAAAACTTACTTGAATTGGACAATTATACACTATATACACAGTAACTATGTGCCTCTGACAGTTTGTTTCGCAGCAGGGGAACATTTCAGTTTTAATGCCTTAACGTGCGTTTCATGCGCTGAAAATCACGTTTTGGCCAAGTATCATAATTTTCACTATAACTTAATTTCTATCACTTAGAATGATGCTAAATGCAAAACTTACTTGAATTGGACGATTTTACACTATATACACAGTAACTATGTGCCTCTGACAGTTTGTTTCGCAGCAGGGGAACATTTCAGTTTTTATTGCCTTAACGTGCGTTTCATGCGCTGAAAATCACGTTTTGGCCAAGTATCATAGTTTTCACTATAACTTAATTTCTAGCACTTAGAATGATGCTAAATGCAATACTTACTTGAATTGGATGATTTTACACTATAGACACAGTAACTATGTGCCTCTGGCAGTTTGTTTCGCAGCAGGTGAACATTTCAGTTTTTATTGCCTTAACGTGCGTTTCATGCGCTGAAAATCACGTTTTGGCCAAGTTTCATAATTTTCACTATAACTTAATTTCTATCACATAGAATGATGCCAAATGGAAAACTTACTTGAATTGGACGATTTTACACTATATACACAGTAACTATGTGCCTCTGACAGTTTGTTTCGCAGCAGGGGAACATTTCAGTTTTTATTGCCTTAACGTGCGTTTCATGCGCTGAAAATCACGTTTTGGCCAAGTATCATAGTTTTCACTATAACTTAATTTCTAGCACTTAGAATGATGCTAAATGCAATACTTACTTGAATTGGACTATTTTACACTATATACACAGTAACTATGTGTCTCTGACAGATTGTTTCGCAGCAGGGGGACATTTCAGTTTTTATTGCCTTAACGTGCGTTTCATGCGCTGAAAATCATGTTTTGGCCGAGTATGATAGTTTTCACTATAACTTAATTTCTATCACTTAGAATGATGCTAAATGAAAAACTTACTTGAATTGGACGATAATACACTATATACACAGTAACTATATGTCTCTGACAGTTTGTTTGCAGCAGGGGAACATTTCAGTTTTTATTGCCTTAACGTGCGTTTCATGCGCTGAAAATCACGTTTTGGCCAAGTATCATAATTTTCACTATAACTTAATTTATATCACTTTGAATGATGCCAAATGAAAAACTTACTTGAATTGGACAATTATACACTATATACACAGTAACTATGTGTCTCTGACAGTTTGTTTCGCAGCAGGGGAACATTTCAGTTTTTATTGGCTTAACGTGCGTTTCATGCGCTGAAAATCACGTTTTGGCCAAGTATCATAGTTTTCATTATAACTTAATATCTAGCCATTAGAATGATGCCAAATGAAAAACTTATTAAATTATAAAATTTGATGATATTACACTATGTATAGAGAGACATTTGTGTCTCTGACAGTTTTACACAGTTTTACAAGTTATGACTCCAGACTCTTAATTTACAATTCTGCCTTTATGGATACATTGCATCACCAACCCCTGAGTGGATCACTTACCTCTCACTGTCTTTCACTTACCTTCATTCAGCATGTAGGTGTCAGATCACCTTGTACCTAATGTCTATTCATATTACCTCACCCGAAGTTATTACACAGAAGGGATTGTGTTGTGTTACCCCAAGTTTAAAGTCCCAACGGATGTGGGAAACTTACAGCGTCTGTCTGCCAGAAAGCAGCAGCTGGAACCGATTGTGACCAGGGTGGCATGGGTCCCTGATCATGTCCCTGGCTCTGCTGAGGTAACGAGGGCTGGCAATGTCTTCCAGTGAGGGCAGAGTAGCCGACGTTCTTCTGCGTAGTGGTGATACCTTTCTAAATAGCCTTTTTGTCTGCTGCCGTTCTTCCCGCGTACCACCAAATGTGCTTTTTATGTGCTGATAAGCACGTTTTGGTCGAATATGAAAGTTTTCAAGTGTGCACTTGACCCTAGATGACCTGGAGAGTGACAGTTACTCCTGAAGTTGAACCTCTTTTCATCGCACAATACAAGGAAAAAATTGCAAACCCTGTTAGCCAGCCTTTCTTATATTTCTCGAGGCGAACAAACAATTGCAAGGCCAACTAGTTAGTCTTTCTTACATTCCACCATCTTTTAATTCAATTGTAAAACCAGTTTGGCTAGTCTACCTTGCATTCTACGATCTTAAAAAACAAAGTTAAACCAGTATGACCACATGGTGCGACAAGAATAAACAATTATTAAGCCAGTTAGCCAGTCCATCCCACAATTCCCTCCTTTTGTGTCTGTGAAAATATCGAAATATTGAAGTGGCTGTTTCCATGAGCCAGAGAAGAACCAGTCAAGCCATCCTCGTTGTGGAACCGGATCTCCGGTCACAGCTCTCTGCATGTTCCTAATAGCCTGCAGGGCATCATGGACCGAGCAGGACATGCCGGCAGGGATGAAGGGGCAGCACGAGTCTCCCACCATGAAACACACACAGCCCCGCTGGGTGGCCACTCCGTCAAGAGCAGGGCAGCCCTGGAAAATCACCTGGGCCATAGCGGCTACCCAGCCTGACTGATGCGCCGACACAGGCCCGGAACCTGCCTTCAATGGTCTTCAAATGCAGGGCGTTCCTTGCCGCTCCCACTCAAGGGAACTGAGCCATTAGGATTTTGGATGAGACTGACCAGTATTTGTGTTTGAGGGACACATCCGAGCCACACACTGGATCATGGTCGTGAGCTCCGTCAATAATGTGCCCAAATGGAGGTCATTGATTCGGGAATAACAGAACTTCTGAAGATCCCTAGATGATTATTTTTATACATAATAATCAAAAATACATCCCCATCGTCAATGGATACAATTTTTCGGGTAAATTCACCAACCAGAACAGACTGGGCCTGGTTCTAATACAACCACTATTTTAATCGCAGAATGCCTGTTTTGGACACTGTTTATGGTGGGAAAATAGCTCCAGAACCATCCTGGATCATTATTTTTACACAGAATAGTGAAAATACATCCATCTACACATTCAACACTAATTATGGGTAGAAGCACCAACCAGAACCGACTGGGCCTGGTTCTAATACGACCTCTTTTTTAATCGCAAAATGCCTGTTTTGGACAATGTTTATGGTGGGAAACATTATTTTTATAGAAAATAGTGAAACTACATCCACCCACTCAATCAACACAAATTCTGGGTAAATACACCAACCAGAACCGATTGGGCCTTGTTCTAATACAACCACTATTTTTATCGCAAAATGTTTTGGACACTATTGACGGTGTGAAATATTCCCAGAACATCCCTGCATCTTTAATTTTACACATAATAGTGAAAATGCATCCATCCACACAATTGACACTAAATCTGGGTAAAAGCGGCAACCAGAACCGACTGGGCCCGGTTCTAATTCAACCACCGTGCAAAATAAAGATCCATTGGAGGTTTTTGATTCTTGTGTAAAAAAAGCCCCAAAACATCCCTGCATGATTATTTTTAAACAGAATAGTAAAATATACATCCCCATCCTCTTTGGACACAAGTTTCGGATATAAACAGCAACCAGAACCGAGACTACCCAGTTATAATGCAACTATCCATCGTTCCTGCCTGCCTAAAATCTGCCACCATCATTCCTGTCCCCAAAAAGGCCAACCATCTGCAGCTTGAACGATTACAGGCCTGTTGCTCTCACGCCTGTGATCATGAAGTGCTTTGAAAAGTTGGTGGCCCGACACATCAGAAGGACAATCCCCCCCTCAGTTGACCCTCACCAGTTTGCTTATAGAGAAAACAGGTCCACTGAGGATGCTATCGCTGTGGCTCTTCACACAGCACTGAGCCACCTGGAGCACCGGGGGAACTATGTGACGATGCTTTTCATAGACTATAGCTCAGCCTTTAACACCATCAAGCCGGACATCCTGAAGGACAAACTCTACCATCTTGGACTATCCTCTTCAATCTGCTGCTGGGTAAAGAACTTCTTGACTGGTCGACCACAAACTGTCAGAATGGGTCCACACCTCTCTTCCGCCATTACACTGAACACTGGCTCACCACAAGGCTGTGTACTGAGTCCTGTCCTGTACTCCTTGTACACATACGACTGCACACCAGCCCACCAGTCAAACTCTATCATCAAATTCGCCGATGACACCACTGTGATCGGACTCATCTCAGGCGGGGATGAGTCAGCTTACAGAGACGAGGTCGACAAACTGTCTTCTTGGTGCTCGGCGAACAATCTTACACTAAATACCGCAAAGACTAAAGAAATAATCCTGGACTTTCGCAAGCGCAGCACAGACCTGGCCCCACTCCTCATTAACGGAGTATGTGTAGACAGGGTCCAATCCTTCAAATTTCTGGGAGTCCACGTCACGGATAGGCTCTCCTGGTCCACAAACACCACAGTGTTAGTAAAGAAGGCCCAGAAACGACTCCACTTTCTCAGGGTACTGAGAAGGGACAAATTGGACACCAAGCTTCTGGCAACCTTCTACAGAGCCACTGTGGAGAGCATCCTGACTTACGGCATTACAGTGTGGTATACCGGAAGCACGGCAGCAGACAAAAAAGCCATACAGAGGGTGATAAACACTGCCCAGAAGATCGTCGGCTGCTCTCTGCCATCACTAGAAGACATTGCCAACCCCCGATACCTTAGAAGAGCCGGGTCCATTGTTGGAGACCCATACCACCCTGGACACGGCCTGTTCCAGTTGCTTCCATCTGGCAGACGCTACAGGTCCTACAAAGCACGGACAAACAGGCTCAAGGACAGCTTTTTCCCAACAGCCATCAGGTCTCTGAACCTGCAGCAACACGTGACGTGACGACTACACATATCCCTACTATGAAATTAAGTAAAGTCGAAATGAAGTAACAGGAAGGTCGTTTGGCGCAGATCTGCCTTCCAAAGGCTGACTGAGGGAGGGTAAGTATAAAGACTGAGAGGTAAGTGATCCACCTTATTCTTGTTGGCATCGGTGAGGCATCTTGCAGTCGCCGCAAAATGGCGCTCAAGGCAGAGAGCTAACAAGTATGAATATGTCATAAATAAATGTCATAAATGTGTCTGGCCTGGGAAGACGAACTTGTGGAGAAGCACTATACAATTTCGTCATACGCTGCTGAGGGTATGATGACTACTAGGATTTTTGTCAAGTCAATGATGACGACAATGCCTATGTCTGATTTTCATTTTTTCATTTTTTCAACTATTTTTTTATCACAAAATGCATGTTTTGGAGACTATTTATGGTGGTAAATACCCCTAGAACCATCCTGGATCTTTATTTTTAGACAGAATAGTGAAAATACATCCACCTACACAATCAACACTAACTCTGGGTAAAAGCACCAACCAGAACCGACTGGGCTTGGTTCTACTACAACCAACATGCAAAATAAAGTGCCCAAATGGAGGTCATTTATTCGGGCATAGAAGAACTTCTGAACATCCCTAGATGATAATTTTTATACAGAATAGTCAAAAATACAACCCCATTCCTATTGGACACACGTTAAGGGGGTATACACAAACCAGAACCGACTGGGCCTGGTTCTAATACAACCACTATTTTTGTCGCAAAATGCATGTTTTTGACACTATTTCTGGTGGGAAATAGTCTCAGAACATCCCTGGATCTTTATTCTTACAGAGAATAGTGAAAATACATCAAACCCACACAATCGACACTAATTGTGGGTAAAGCACCAACCAGAACCGACTGGGCCTGGTTCTAAACAACCACTTGTAAATAAAGTGCCCAAATTGAGGTCATCGATTAGGGCATAACAGAACTTCTGAACATCCCTAGAATATTATTTTTATAAAGAATAATAAAAAATACATCCCCATAATCATTGGACACAATTTCTGGGTAAAAACACGAACCAGAACCGACTGGGCGTGGTTCTAATACAACCACTACTTTAACCGCAAAATGCCTGTTTTGGACACTGTTTGTGGTGGGAAATAGCTCCAGAATCATCCTGGATCATTGTTGTTATACAAAATAGTGAAAATACATCCACTCACACAATAAACACAAATTCTGGGTAAAAGCACCAACCAAAACCGACTGGACCTGTTTCTAAACCACCACTTGTAAATAAAGTGACCAAATGAAAGTAATTCATTCGGGCATAACAGAACTTCTGAACATCGCTAGATGATTACTTCTATACAGAATAGTCAAGTATACATCCCCATCATAATTGGACACAAGTTTCGTATACAAACACCCACCAGAACCGACTGGACCCTGTTATAATGCAGCCACTATTTTGTATCGCAAAATGCATGTTTTGGACACTATTTATGGAGGGAAATAGCCCCGGAACTGTCCTGGATCTTTATTTTTAGACAGAATAGTGAAAATACATCTACCCACACAATCGATACTATATCTGGGTAAAAGCACCAACCAGAACCGACTGGGCCTGGTTCTTAAAAACCACCACTTGTAAATAAAGTGCCCAAATTGAGGTCATTGATTCGGGCGTAACAAAACTTCTGAACATCCCTAGATGATTATTTTTATACAGAATAATCAAAAATACATCCTTATCATCATTGGACACAATTTCAGGGTAAAAACACCAACCAGAATCGCCTGGGCCTGGTTCTAATACAACCACTATTTTAATCGCAAAATGCCTGTTTTGGACACTTTTTATGGTGGGAAATAGCTCCAGAATCACCTAAAATGATGCCAATGAAAGACTTACATGGATAGGACGATTTTACACTATATACACAGGAACTATGTGTCTCTGACAGTGCGTTGGCAGCAGGGGAACATTTCAGTTTTTATTGCCTTAATGTGCTTTTCATGGCCTGATAATCACGTTTTGGCCAAGTATGATAGTTTTCATTGTAACTTAATTTCTATCACTTTGAACGATGCCAAATAAAAAACTTACTTGAATTGGACGATTTTACACTATATACACAGTAACTGTGTCTCTGACAGTTTGTTTGGCAGCAGGGGAACTTTTCAGTTTTTATTGCCTTAATGTACTTTTCATACCCTGAAAATCACGTTTTGGCCAAGTATGATTGTTTTCATTGTAACTTAATTTTTATCAATGAGAATGATGCCAAATGGATAACTTACTTGAATTGGACGATTTTACACTATATACACAGTAACTATGTGTCTCTGACAGTTTTTTTTTTGCAGCAGGGGAATATGTAAGATTAGACAAAGTATCTTTGCAAATGCTTGTTCATATTGTATAAGTTTTTGTGAGTATAACAGCATTGTAGTCATCCTTACGGCTGACATAGCAGCATAAACACCCAACTGTCTGACTGAATAAACAATCTTAGTCTTGTGATTGGGGTGACATGTCAGCACAAATATTCAACTGTCTGACACTTTTACTTTTACTTGTTGCCCTGCAAATGACTGAAATGTATCTGTCCAAAGTCCTAGTGACAACTGTCAGTTTTTCCTGTATTTAAGACACACACACTGGTCATTCGACTAGAGTTTCAGGAACATCGCGTTGAACAGGACCCTACTGTAGGAACTCTCACTGTCCACTTTGCAGTCTGGTAATAAACCAATTGGTCCGGGACCAATGAAAGTAGAACAAGAATTAGCAAAGTCATTATAGTCTTGGTCTGTTAATAGAGTCAGGGACTTAACTAAGACAAAGTCAGGGACTTTTGGTCTTTGTGTGTTCAGAGATATTGGGTTAATCACAAAGTGGAGATCAATTTCGGGTAATTTAGAAAATAATTGTTGTTTAAACTATTAAGTAAGTGATTAATATGGGTCAGAAAGCAACAAAAGGGATGGGTTTATTGTCAGACTGCAAAATGAAAATCGGAGAGTTACCGGGACGAGATATCATTGTCCAGCTTGGGCTAAGCCTAGTGGCCACCCAAAATGGCCTCCGACCCAGGGAATTACAGACCAAAAATATCTTCCACACCACCACATCTAACAGCTTCTACTCTCTCGACATTGTCGGGAATGATTCTGCCAAGGTAGCTGAAAGTCTAAGAGAACAGTCTGAAGATATCTGCCCAGCAGCCCCAGTACAGGAACAACAAACATGGCCATTACATGTCACCCTGAAGTTCATGGGAGACCGGACGACAAGTGGTTAAACCAATTCTCACAGTTGCCCACTCAACGAATCATAATTAACCACGTATATGCAACTGACCTAATGGACAACCCATTGCCCCCCGGACACATTGCCTATGGGGATGGATCATCTTCAAAAACCCTGGATGGAGAAAAACACAACGTATATGCCGTGGTGACTCAAAAAGACAACCTCAAGACAGGACGACTCCCCGGCGACTGGTCTGCACAAGCCGCAGAAATAGTGGCACTGACAGAGGCATGTAGACTATTCCTAGAACAAGACGTGACGGTGGAAAGACACAGCCCAATCCCTGCTGAATTCCTAAGAGAAATGCAAAATCATTCCCCAGAAAAAGAGAAACTGCAATGGGAAACAGAAGGAGCCACTCAACACAATAACGGACTCTATGCAGTAGAAAACAAGCCATGCGTGACACGATCATTGTTTGAAGTAATTGCCAAATTGAGCCATGGGAGGAGCCATGTCTCAACAGGAGGGATGATCAGTACAGTACAACAAACAATGCATGTTCCCAGAGGTCTCCAAACTTACCTCAATTATTTTGCAGAAACTGTCTAAACTGCTGTAGACACAACTCTCAAGGCAATGAACAACCCAAGCATGGAACAAGGCAAACAGGAACATATCCCTTCGAGCTTCTGAACATGGATTTCATCAAACTGAACCAAAGTGCTGGACTCGTCGAACAAACCATTAGAACAGTAAAACTCAGAAAAACCATGGAAGATACAGGAAAACCATGGCAAGAAAGCCTGAGCCTGGTAGAAACGTACATGAGAATCATTCCAACAGCACAGGGATGCACACCATTTGAGGCAGTGAAAGACAGACCCTTCCACTGAACAATGTGGGAAAAAGATCTGGTGGTAGAAGAGAAAAGGGAAACAGAATCCCTCACTAAGTGGTTATGCAAAATGTTCCAAGAAAGAACTGTGATGAATGCAAAATAATCTGCCGACATCTTCTCTGTCTCCCACAGAGGAGGTCCTGTCCCCAGGAGACCTGGTACTCGTCAAGGTGATAAAAAGAAAGTGCTGGTCTTCTCCACGTTGGGGCGGACCTCACCGTGTGATTTTGGCCATCATCATCACCGCTCTGTGTTCAACCACATGGGGGGAACGTACCAGAACCTTGGTACATTCCCACTGGAGGAGAATGCCCCACTAGCTGGTTCAGGAAACGATCAGGGACCCCAGATCTGCATCCCATTAACCAAGACACCAATCGTCGTTCAAGTCCCTTTGCTCAGCCTACAGCTTACTCACTTGGGATTATACGGGACTGACTCCAGTTATTTTTATTGGTACCTACAAGCTCCCAGAGTCTGAGTGGTCTGTCCGGACACCTTGGACCAGGTCCTCCTCCATACAGGCTACAAAACCATCACATGGCCCCTTTCCAAAGAAGCTACCACCATGACCGCTAACTTCACCAAGTTAGCCACCACCATCAAAGATGGTAAACATATGCTAGACCTTACGACCAATATCCAACAAAAAGGCTGCATCAACCTATGCCTCCGACCGGACCGACCAGGAAAAGGCCCCCTCTTTACTATCACCATCCGCACTACTAGTCCAGCCATGGTCCCCAAAGTGATTGGTGTGAACCCCTTCGTACAACCATCCGCCACACGCCTACTCAAAATCCGTCCGGCAGGAACACCTAAGCCTGAGTAGATACACCTTATTCTCGCCCATGTCCAAACACAGGAAGAAAACGACTACAACCCGATGATGAGGAACAGTTGGTACAGATACACCGCACTCACAGCCCGCGCCACAACCAATGAGTTGTTATGTCTGTTCCCTCTTGCCTACTGCCGTAGCCCAACCACAGCTATGGGCCAACCGACAGAACGAAGAACTCGCCAACCTCACCTACAACTGTATCCTGGGTAATCTGAGAGAATCCTTCCAGCAAAGCTCGACCGCCTACATACCATGGTCGCAGTACCATTAGCAGCTACAGTCAACACCGCAACGTATGTCCAGTGCAACAACCGAACAGACTGTTATCCATCCTGTTTCAACTTCAGCGGACCGGATCCGAAGACCCCTTTGGACCAAGTTCACGTCACCAGGTGCGCCGAGATCAGACACATTCCTTCCCAATCATGGACAGTACTGGACCAAATATGGTGGCTCTGCGAATGGCAAGTGTATATGATCATCCCCACCAATACAACTGGGCTCTGTGTACCTACATCTGCATCCGACCACACGTACGTTCTAACAGCAGACTCGATTCCAACTGTCGACGCCAACCCACATCTACCCACCAGGCGTCAACGACGGAGCTTTGATTTCTTCCCCCATGATTCAGTTTGGGGCTCGGATGTCCCCCTCTAATACAAACACTGGTCAGTCTCCTCCAAAATCATGATGGCGGTGTTCCCCTGGGTAGGAACAGCGAAGAACACCCTACGTCTGGAAACCATTGACTACAGATTCCAGGCCCGACACTAATCAATTACTTGTTGCCCTGCAAATGACTGAAACGTATCTGTCCAAAGTCTTAGGGACAACTGTCAGTTTTGCCTGTATTTAAGACACACTCACTGGTCATTCGACTAGAGTTGCAGTAACATCGCAGTGAACAGGAGCCCACTGTAGGAACTCTCACTGTCCACTTTGCAGTCTGGTCATACATATTTTCTATTTACATTTATCTCACTCTTTCTTAGCCTGCTCCTGAAGTTGTATTTTCAGACCTAACAAACATTTCAGTTTTTTTGCCCTAATGTGCGTTTCATCCGCTGAAAATCATGTTTTGGCCAAGTATCATAGTTTTCACTATAACTTAACCTAACCCTAACCCTAACCCTAACTTCCATCACTTAGAATGATATCAAATGAAAAACCTACTTAATTTGGATGATTATACACTATATACACAGTAACTATGTGTCACTGACAGTTTGTTTCGAAGCGGGGGAACTGTCAGGTTCATTAATAATTACCTTCGTCCGTAATTATCAATAACTGCAGGAAGACATCTTATTCAATTATTGACATTTAATTAAATAGAAATGGATACAACAGATAAAAAGCCTCCGGAAGGGAGCGTTACAGCAAGCGTCACCGTACGACTTCCGAACGTCTCCTCGAATAGACGTTTTCGTCCCATTCTTATGGTCACAAGTTACAGAGTTGTTGATCATTCCATCACGTATGAGTAAAAACAACATCTGGGACTACAATAACAATCAAAGTATTTTACTAATAACAAAAACAGGGACTAGACCTAACAACATTTAGATTAGAGTAATTATACAACCTCCTTGACCTAAGAATCATATAATATAATCATAATCATATAATCGTTACATACAGAAAAACCCGAAGTGTACGGTTACATAACGATAACAATATTCTTGTTATTGTCCGAATAGCCCTGTCCTCGTCACCAAGGGCCCACCAAATCTCAAGGACCGAGATTGGGTGGATTGTTTGTATAACCATCCTGGAACAGGCTGTCTAGGTTAAAGATGACTTGGCGTGACCTTAAGACTTTTGAAAAACAGAAAGAGAATGATTTAACAAAGTAATGAATTAATACAAAGAAAAGAAAGAGATTGATTTAATAAAGAAATGAATTAATATAACTATTATAATAATAAAACAGAATAAACCCAACATTCCCCCGTTTTTATAATATGTATATTATTAGTCATTTCTTAGTAATCACTAAATGGAAATGTCGGTGACTGCGATTTTATCCGCCTACTCCTTACTCCCATGGCTGGTCTGAAAGAGAAAAAACATAATTATATTCGTTCAATTGGTCCTCGGATTTACCGTACTCCTGGACCTCACTGCTTTCCCCAAACCGTCCCATAAGATACAACTCATGTACTTTAGAATTTGTAGGGGCCATTGCAGTAGTTATAAGTCGGCTTAGCAAGGAGCGCAAACAGGGGATACTACATCACCCACACAATGTTAGGATAGCGGTAATTGTGCCTATAGTCCAAATCTTTAGATTTTCCAAAGGTCTTATCCCACCAATCTGACAATGCGGACGTATCTACTCCAGAGTGCTCTTGCATATTGCGGTTCAGTGTTTGCAGGCCAGTAATGGCCCTGGTGAGAGATCCACTGGGTGACGCGTTGTTCGGTATGAAGGTGCAACATTGTTTTCCAAACATTGCACACACGCCCCCTGTTTCAAGGATCATATCCACCGCTATGCGATTCTGGAACGCCATCAGACTGGTAGCTGCCAGTTGTTCCTTCATGGTCACAAATCCCTGTTCAGTATAATTTCCAAGTTTTGAACATTGTAATGTAAGTAATTTATTCTATCCACATTTTTGTTTGGGGTGATTAGAAGGAAGATAGACTCCCAACCTGCTGCGATCTGATTAGCCAGCTTATACTCATCTGGTACGCCCCGGGGGATGCCAATCGCATCAATGTATGTTGGATCTCCTTCCCTCCATGCCTCTCGACGATGTCGGGAGGGTCGACCCTTCACCTCCGAATTATGAGCCGCCAATTGTATCTCCTCCACTGTGGATGGAAAAACAGACATCGGTAAGAGCAGTGAGACCAAAGTACCTAGTCCTGCCGCGTTTCGGCAGGAGTCGTATAATTTATCTACCACCCCGCCACCATAGGCCAGAACGTGGTATCAGGGGTGTAGTTTGTTTTAGAACGCCGGTACACCACGTCTCATTTATCGCCCCCAGCTTCAGACCATGCCCTGTAAGGTTTAAGCAGGTAAAATGATTAAACAGTGGAAAAATTGACTTCCTATTTACCGCGTAACAGGATAAACACTGCTTCAATATTTTTTCTTGCCAAGTAGGACACGTTTTTTCATTTGTAAAAACACTTTTCCCCAAATGAATGGTGATTGAGGGAGTTGTTAGATCCCATCGTATTTTCCCTTGTCTGGTAGTTTATCCTAATCTTTTGTAAGATGGTTTAGTCTCAATTGAAACCATATGGAGACGTCAAACCCAATATAAAAGAGTTCCCTATAGTTTTATGGTATTGCTTGCTGAGCAATAATTTTTTCAATTAATATTGGTGTTTCCCGTATTTTATTAAGTCAGAAAGTTTATCTTACCCGTCCCCTCAATGTTTCAATTGAGACCACCCTTTTACCAAAGTAGCTCCACATAGTGCTTGCCTTCTTTACACTCCATTAACAGCGCCCAATTATCCCCCGTTTGGGAAATCCCTGTTTCAGAAATAAATTTCACAGGTTAATATGTCAGTCCAAGCTTTCCAATCTTGACCAATTTCTGCAACAAGGCTTTTCCCAATCTTCAATTTTCTGCTGTTAATGTACCACACATATTTCCCACCATAGATTGACACCTTGTACGGCAACCGGGACGTCGCCGAGTCCAAATATATATATATTTTCAATGTGGAAATTTGATTTAGTAGGTAATGTTAATTAAATGTAAATGTGTATGTTTCTCGGTTTACCCTCCCGTAAGAAGGTGTATCCTCAATTGAAACGCCTCCGCCTTTTTCTCCAACTGGAGAAAACAACCCTACTGTGGAAAGGAATAGAATCACAATCATCATTAATCTCATTGCCCCAAAAGCAATAATTGTTTTCAACATGACTTTTTGTCTTTGTTTAGGGAGTTTTCCTCTTGAAACGTTTCAATTTAGACAACCTTCTTACTGTGGGAAAGGTGCATCCGTGTCCCCTTTCAGTAACAAGGACCCTCCCACTTTGCGTTGCTCCGATGTTTCTTCTTTTATGCTGCTTATCAGCATCCAGTCTTCAAGAATCACCGTCGCTTCGTCCGTTTCCTGTTGAGAAGCAAAATCTCCCTCTGATAGTCTAAATTTGGTGTGTGCGTTTTTTTTTTTTCTCTGATAGATTCGCCTCATCATCCAATTGTCATTGTGTAGTGAATAATAACAATTTGTAAGGTCTACCAAACAGGACTTCATATAAGGTCCGCCAATTGTGGATGGTAGACAACTATTATATTAACAAAATGGGAGCCATTATCACTATAAATAGTTTCTGGAATTCCATATCGTGGAATGATATCCATATGATCTAATAAAAATAAAATAAAATCTATATGTATTTTTTGAAATGGATATGTGGGTATGCATATGGATTTAAACCCTAAGCCTTGTAGTGCCGTTGTAGCAAGGCCACCTCCCCCTTGTCGAGACATAGGTCTTCCCTTGACTCAAGCCCAAATTATTTTCTTTTATTGATAGATTATGTCTCGGTGGTCTGCCAATCAAAAAACACAAAAAGACAAACTATCATTCACGCTCACACTCATAAACAGAAGAATTTAGTGTGTTCAACCAGTCTAGCATCCATAATTTCATTTTGTGGGAGTAAACTGGAGTACCCGGAGAAAATCCACAAATTCTCGAGGACGCCATGAATACCCCACATTCCGGAAGGTCTGGATCCACCCCGCATTCATTAGTAGATCCTTTAATATACACACCCCCACTCTAGCCTTTTAACCGTTTGTAAAAAATTTCCTTCAAGTTTCACACAAAGTTATATCCTCTTTAATGCTATCAGTTTAGCTGTTTGTTCCCCGAATTGAGGTCGGAATAGTTTCACATCTAAAGTTTTTATTTTTTACAGCCGCCATGACCTAATGGCCCCCTATCAGGTTTTTTGAAAATCCCAATTCCCTTTAATAGCATGCCAATCACCTTTTAATGCGGCCATCCAATTTTGTTTCTACTTGTTTCAGGTGATAAGATAATCTCCCCCATTTGTAAAACTAATTCATCCACGCCTATTTTATACAACATGACGCCTATGGCCTTTATTACGTCGCCTTGACTCCAAATTCTATGAACCAAGATAACACGCCTAATTTGTAAGCGAATTTCGCCCATCCCATTTTGTTCATAGACAACCCATCTACCTAAAGCGTCACTTGTTTCAAAACATGAAAGGCCCCACTAGAATTCGTGCATCCAGCGCCAAATAGAGCCTATTTACACATTTGTCTCAAACTTGTTTTAGATATGGGGTCCCCAATTTCCCAAAATTTCCCAGAATTTATGTACTACCACATCCTGTCAAAAACCCAAAACGACTATCATAACCTGTTTCTAAGCCAGATTCTGGAATTTGGAGAATTTCTCCTTTCCCTCCCTTATCTAAGCTTGTTATTGTCACTCGTTATCACTGTAACATTCAGGCGTATTAACCCCATCGTTGCTAAAGTTCTAACCAATTTGCATGCCCTTAAAGCCGTAAAAGCAACGTTATTTGGTTGTATCAATTGACCAATGCTTATCCAATCCGTAATATCCTTAAAGTCATCAATATGACCTGTGACAAAGCATATTTCCTCCTGCCAGGACAACAGACAATGTTCTTTCAAGTGCACTTTGAAAAACATTCCATGTTACTCCATTCTTAGGGAAAATATGCTCATCCTAAACCAATTATTTTATTTACAATTCACCTAATTATTTGGATGAATGCCATGAATTTTATCATGCCACTATTGCATTGTAAATTTCCCATCTGATGTCGTTAATCAGCCAAATAATTCAATACCTACTATACTTTGTAAATCACCTCATATGATGTTTACTTAAGACACGAGTCATTTCCCATAGCCTGTTACCAAAACAAAAATCTACAACAATTAAATGAGACAAATCAACCTTTTGTTAGACAATTCCTAATTACAAACTTTAATGTTTTAAAAACCTTATCGTCACCAATATACCATAATATTGTAAATTTTGTCATCCTGGCCTTTTTTTCTTTTAAACAGCCAACCTCCTGGATTAAAGTATTTTGAATAATCAAAAAATTCTGAAATAGTATTAATATTATTTTATCCTCCAAAAGCTAGTTTCCTTTAACTAAGAGCCCTTTGAAATCCACAATTGCTCAAAAATGACTATTTTGGTCTATTTCCCAAATCCAAAGCTTTTTACCAAATCAACCTTTTACTGAACAGATTTTTCTATCCTCTTGATGCATTTCATTTTAAAACCCAAAATATCAATGCGAAAGCATTCGCATAACCTTGCATTTCTTGCAGCCCATGTATTGTTCTTATTCTGAAAAGTCCAAACAGAAAACGCAATTAGCCGTTAACTATGACCTCCACTCTTGCTGCGAAAACAGCATTGTTATCTTATGTTTACAAACCAGCTTTTTCCCTGTGCCCAAATACAACGCTTTTTAGAGAAGACAACCATTAAAACGTCAAATTAACCCCTCTTCCGATATTCAACTACATCACAATATTTTTCCAAGACCCCATATATCCAGAATATGTATGCTGCAAGCACAACAATATGGCAAAAACCCATTTTCTGCCCTCAAGTTTGCTTCAGCACCCCCAAGGCCAATTATTATTATTATAATGTCTTCACGGAAGGGATCACAAAATTTTTGTCGTTTACACGGTCCGAACGCTCCCGAAAGCCCAACACAGTTAAATCGTCTGCCCCGCGGCCCACATGTTTCACTCCCATCTAATCAGCAGCCGCTGCACCAGAAACGCTTCCCCCGCAGTCGACACATTTTTTGGCAAGTCTAGAGCATAATAAAAACACAGGTGACATTCCCTGCTAAACATTTAAATGATCATTTTGTATATATTCTTTTGTCTTTTTAAACACCATCTTCCCGTTAGCGGACGGGATCAAAAACCAAGCTGCAATAAGCCATCACATTGCTGTAAATTGACAGTACATATAGGTTATATTAACAAAGCACCACCAGCACTTGGAAATAACCATTCTAATTTTTGTTATACAAGCCCAAGCATCACAAAAAACCCAATTTAATTGTAATCACAAAACGTCATACCCGGATTAACCAAATCAAATACCAGTGTCCCCATTAATTTTCTAGCTCCCTTTATTTTTGTTAAACTTCCTCCGCGCCCGTCACCTATCTCGGTAAATATTTTCCCCGTCAGCCGAGGAGGCCCCGCTATTTTTTCCTTACCAAACAGTACTTTCCCGCCGCCACGGTCTTAAATATATCCCCGTTATCCGACGGAGCCCCCACTATTTTCCCAAAATAGTATTTTTTAACTTCTCCCCGGCCTTATTTCGCCATTAGTGTCTGTGGAACAAGCTGTTACACTTTTATCCACTCACATATTATTTATATATGTATATTACCTCTATGCATTAGTGCATATATTATCCTGCATTTTATGCATTTTAAGCTGGCCAGCAAACCCATATTTATTTATCCATAAATATAGCTGTGTAATATTTTTAAAGCGCTTTGTCTTTCCAATTTTTTTCCAATCCTTACAAGTTAGACGTATTTTTTGGATCGTCATCCAAACCCGCCTTACAACACGTGTTTCCCATATTTTACTATTATTTTTTGTAGTGAGTTCGTGTGCCTCACACAGTTAACTCTATTATTTATTATTATTATTAATATTATTATTATCTATTCGACTGTATCGACTGTATCTCCTAGGCCTTTCCTAATTTTACTGCAGAAACCACACAAACACCATACAACGTATATTCGTGCCTACCCTTTAGACACAGGACACTCCCCGGCCCCAATATTGTACCTCTAGTACAATACATTCGTGCCTACCCCTGAGACACAGGACACTTTCCAGCAAAGTGCCCCACCGTACCTGCCATTGACTAGTATAAACACAGGGTTTTATCGCCGTCACCCAGGACGCGAAACCAGCCCAACAATGGGCCTCACATACAATGTCCCTTTAACGCATTTGTAAACACCTTCACAACATGCAGACATTAATGTGGACTTACCCGAGATCCATCAGATGTCTCCCTCCAGCAGGAAAAGTCTTCAACCGCCGAGAATCCAGGCGCCCCCGTCGAAAACTCCGGCCCACCAAGGGTTTTGAAGACGCCGTGCGCACGGTCACTTACCAGATGTCGAACAGCAGCGCCTGGGTTCTCGCTCCGGTATATTGACCTCCATGGCAGAAGGACCAAAATGTCAGGTTCATTAATAATTACCTTCGTCCGTAATTATCAATAACTGCAGGAAGACATCTTATTCAATTATTGACATTTAATTAAATAGAAATGGATACAACAGATAAAAAGCCTCCGGAAGGGAGCGTTACAGCAAGCGTCACCGTACGACTTCCGAACGTCTCCTCGAATAGACGTTTTCGTCCCATTCTTATGGTCACAAGTTACAGAGTTGTTGATCATTCCATCACGTATGAGTAAAAACAACATCTGGGACTACAATAACAATCAAAGTATTTTACTAATAACAAAAACAGGGACTAGACCTAACAACATTTAGATTAGAGTAATTATACAACCTCCTTGACCTAAGAATCATATAATATAATCATAATCATATAATCGTTACATACAGAAAAACCCGAAGTGTACGGTTACATAACGATAACAATATTCTTGTTATTGTCCGAATAGCCCTGTCCTCGTCACCAAGGGCCCACCAAATCTCAAGGACCGAGATTGGGTGGATTGTTTGTATAACCATCCTGGAACAGGCTGTCTAGGTTAAAGATGACTTGGCGTGACCTTAAGACTTTTGAAAAACAGAAAGAGAATGATTTAACAAAGTAATGAATTAATACAAAGAAAAGAAAGAGATTGATTTAATAAAGAAATGAATTAATATAACTATTATAATAATAAAACAGAATAAACCCAACAGGAACATTTCAGTTTTTATTGCCTTAATGTGCATTTCATGCGCTGAAAATCACGTTTTGGCCATGTATCATAATTTTCACTATAACTTAATTTCTATCACTTAGAATGATGCCAAATGAAAAACTTACTTGAATTGGACAATTATACACTATATTGAAGAATTTGACATATTTTACTCATTCTTTTTAGTATAGCTGTTTCATTTTGATATCACATTTTACTCATTCTTTTTGTGGCGGTCTTGTTTTAGTATCGCCACTGAAGGGTTCAGCTCTTGTTCCCAACTCAATTACAATATGAACAGAAGGATGGGTCCGAGACTCCTCGACTACAATGTTAACAAAAGGCTCTTCCTGAGATTCTTATTTCAAGGTGGGATTCACACTGATAAGAGACCAGATGGAGGACTTCAAAGGGCAGAGGAACAAAGAGCAGGGCAGAGGGTCGGGACTTTATAGGACCAGCGGAGACAGAGGTCTGGATGATGTGGATTCAAGGCTGGAAGATGTGGAGCCCAGAGAAACCCCCCTTCACAGCAGCCCTGGACCAGCCCACATCTCATTATTAATCAGCGAATGAATATGCATTTTTGTTGGACTATAACTGGGCAAACGCGGGTTTGGACAATGTCTTTTCCCATCCTCCGCTTTAGGACATCAACACTCAGCGGGCTTATTCTATGGGAGGGAGACCCGGAGCTCTGTATGAATCAATATGAATGGAATAAACCATCTGTGGATAAACTCGCTCAACCCTGGTTTGTCTCCTCCGATGCTGAACACGCTCCATTGTTAGACTGGAGACTACAGAGTTAAGGAATTGGAGTCAGGTGAAATAGTTTAGTCTAACAGTTTTGGTGACCCAGTCCGTGAGTCGGTTGCGTAGACAGTTTAGGGGTTAAGGCCGATAACTCCGTCCGTGAACCAGGGAGGAACTGCGTAGACATATGGGTTAAGGCCAGCCGCGGACTCTAAAACACGTCGGCGAACGTGGAGTCGCGGTTATCGAAGCACGTCGGCGAACGTGAGAATAAGGAAAAGTTAAACACGTCGGCGAACGTGAGAATAAGGAAAAGTTAAACACGTCGGCGAACGTGAGAATAAGGAAAAGTTAAACACGTCGGCGAACGTGAGAATAAGGAAAAGTTAAACACGTCGGCGAACGTGAGAATAAGGAAAAGTTAAACACGTCGGCGAACGTGAGAATAAGGAAAAGTTAAACACGTCGGCGAACGTGAGAATAAGGAAAAGTTAAACACGTCGGCGAACGTGAGAATAAGGAAAAGTTAACCACGTCGGCGAACGTGAGGGCACGCCGGCGAGCGTGAGACCTTTCTCTTGGGACTTCTCCAACAGGTGCCTGATCAACTGAAAGGTAAGCAGAATACCTATTACTGAAACGTTAAAATTCTGCTATTGGATTTTTTTTTTAAATTATGGAGAAGATGCCAGAGAAAGGGGGTTTGGGAATAGGAGATTTCGAAAAGGTTGTAATATACCTAGAGTCGGAATTGATGACGATCCCAGGACGGTCGTTTTGAAATAGAGAAAACGTCGTATGAAACAAAGGAACAAGAGATTCCGGAAAGAGTTGTATGCAGGAGTTATTTTAAGGTCTTCAGCAGGGAAACAACTGGGGCCACAGATGTTTGATTCCTAGAATTGATTCAAAAAAAAAAAAAAAAAAAAAAAAGTAACAATAATAATATTCCTAATTCCTAGAATTGAACATACTAAAATTCTAAATTTATCCGGAGACTTGATCTAGATCGAATTGGTGAAAATGGACGGATGTGAGAGTGCGGGAGAATGTGGAGAATGGAATGAATTGACAATTTTGTAAATGGTGAAAATGGAAGGATGTGAGAATGCGGGAGAATGTGGAGAATGGAATGAATTGACAATTTTGTATGCAGATGTGGAAGCACAGGTTCTGAGTGGTGTTCAAGTTAAAAAACAACCAAAAATAAGACGCGAGTTGGTGAAACAATTTTGTACTTTAAAAGGAAATGTACATTTTGTAGGTCAAAAGCATGAATGGAATATGAATAACTTGTCCATTGCTTTGCAGAAAGTAGAGCGTGAAGTCACAGCTAAGGAGGTGAAGGCGGGGGCCGATAAAGCACCCCACGGTGTGGCCATAGAGAGAGAGCCCCCACCAGCCCAGGCCCCCACCCTCTGCACAAACAGCGAGGGGTGGGGGACTGTAGAGAGAGACAAAGAAAGTTGATAGAGACAGAGATGTAGAGAGAGAGACAGATAGTTGATAATGTTATGATATTTTAGTCACAAATTATGGGTCCTTTATTAAACACTGAAATTTATATAAGGAAATTCTTAGTGAAAGGTTATTTTTCCTAAATTTTAATTGTGGTAATAGTGAGCCCAGAAAATGGCTCTTATTTTAAATATAACCGCCTTCTTCGAAGCGGATAGGAATTCAATAGGAATTCCGCTAGCGCAATTTAACTATGTTCGCATAACTAATTTAGCAATATGAGAGTGATTTGTGATTTAGATTTAAGTATTAAGAATCATCCAAATTATCAAATGAAGACAATGCAGAAATGGCATTCATCCAAATCATTAATGATATCAAACGAGAAGTTTACAATGCAGAAATGGCATTGATCCAAATTATTAAATTGTACCTGACAAGTTTAGATAAAATAATTAATTTAGGATAAGCATGATTTCTATAGGATGGAATAAGATGAATCATGTTTAGTGCACGAAATATAATTCATTGTTTTTCCATCACTAGATGAAATATGCTTTAGTGTGAGTCATATTAATGACTATTAACCTAGTTCTTTTGAGATCGATTAGTGCTGATAAGACAGCAAAAGGTGGTTAGCTGCCAATAAGCCCTTTTCAGGGATGGCGCTCTCCACTAGTGAAAAAAATTGCAGACCACTGATGTCTGATTATGAATGAGTGTGAGCGTGAATGGTTGTTTGTCTTTTTGTGTTTTTGATTGGCCAACCACCAAGATATAATTGATCCCTTAGATATCAAGGTGGAAAAGGATTTAGCAAATTGGAATCAATTTCTGAAACTGCCAATAAGCCCTTTTCAAGGATGGCAGCGAAGGATTGGAAATTTGAAATCAATTTCTGAAATCGCCAATAAGCCTTTTTGGATGGCGATGAAAAATCAAGGAAAATTGTTTAGTCCAAAGAAATTTTTTGATGATAATGCATTGGATTGGAGGAACAAATCTGCAATGCGAAATTTTGAAGCACTGAGAAAAACAAAAACAGTGGATCATATGAAATTCCAAAGTACCATTGATTTATAGGGATAATGGCATCCAAATTGTGTTAGCAGATTAATTGACTGAATTGACAAAATGTTCCATATTTAGTTACCACACCAAACGCCATTATTCACTACACGATTGGAGCTGAATGATTAGACTAATCTAGCAATCCGCAT
Organism: Stigmatopora nigra; assembly: GCF_051989575.1. NCBI lineage: Eukaryota > Metazoa > Chordata > Actinopteri > Syngnathiformes > Syngnathidae > Stigmatopora > Stigmatopora nigra. The sequence continues at coordinate 581,564 of NW_027551609.1, forward strand.
AAAAGAAAAAACTTTAAAGAAACGCACTAATTTTGAGTCAGCAGAAGAAGACTGTGTTTTTCAACAGGAAACATGGAGAAGACCCACGAGCAACCCAAAATGAGAACGTCCGTACAACTCTTGCTGACCAAACAGCAGACATGAAAATAGCTGAAAGGAGGATGCAGATACACCATGCACTGTAAGGAGGTTCTCTCAGTTGAAACGTTTGAGGAGACAGGTAAGTTAAGATTATTGACGCGATCAGACGTAATGGAAAGCATCCAATATTGATTGGAAAGATTATTGCTCGAGGAGCAATGCCATAAACCATAAGGAACTTTTATATTGTTTTGATTGTCTCCACAAAAAGTGAAAGCGTTTCAATTGAGAACAAACCTTCTTACAGATTTTTAAAAGTAAACAATTAGAGAGGAAAGAGAGATTACAATGGATAGATATGTAACTAAATTTTAATTTTATGCCAGGCTATTGGAAAATGTTGATCAAGAAAGTTTTAAAGGAGATGATTGGCAAACTCCAAAGACAATGGAATGTTACATTTGATAAAAAAGACTACTAGTTTGGGATATTTTGAATTTCAAATAATTGAGTTTAATATGCAACGCAATACACATTGTTAATTGAATTGGGACTTGATTAGTATGCGATTTATAAGTAATGAATTTTAATTGCCCTAAAGGAAAATTATGCTAGAAAATATTAACCCTGATAAACAGGGGGTGGTTACAGTTTAGTGGGTTCAATTCTTTTCAGAATGAAAAATGTTTACATTTGTTTCTGGATATTAATTGATGTGAATGTAACTGTTGCAGAGAGCGGGAAAGCTGTTTTCCTGAGGAGAAAGCAGCCTGGTTCGCTTTTTGTATTTTCCCTATTTTTAGCACGATTAGTTAATTGGTGTAATTGCAGGAAAGGAAAAAATCAAATATAGGTTTTGATCTTAACGAGGAAGCAACGATCACAATAGAATAACAGCTAGTATATCCACTTTTGACTGATAAAGCATTCAGATTTTCACAAACAAAGTGATGGAATAAGTAAGATTGTTGTGATTTTTGTTCATTTGAGAATTAAGCCCAACCAAGTGGCCGTATGCAGGTGTTGAGCATGCGCTAAAGATGACAGCAGCTAAAGCAGCAGCGCAAACACTTACAGCACAGTGTTCACAACAACAAAAACGGAGTCAAAAACAGTATTAATTGATATGCAAAACATTGCATCACATAAGGTAGAAATGCATCTATACAGAAAGAACACAGAACAGTCTGCAGAAGACCTGTACACAGCTAAAGGCCGAGCGTGCCTCCAAATTGAGCCATGGATTGAACCATGTCTCAACAGGGGGGGATGATGGACATGGTACAGTGTGTTCCATGTCCCAGAGGTTGATGATGGACATGGTACAGTGTGTTCCATGTCCCAGAGGTCTAAATACCTGCTTTTAATTGTTTTGTAGTATCTGTTTGATTTGTTGCAGTCATGGTGTGCAAGGTAACCTCAGGCCCAAACGAGGACAACGTCCAAAAGAGTATGGGACTGGTAGAGCAAACAAACGTTCATGGAAGACCATTTCAACATCCTTTATGGAAGGTGAAACATGACAAAAGGCTAAGGGCAAGGCAGACCTAATCACAGAATGGATGGTAACATGGTTGGAGAAACTTGTCCAAAGAACGGGCAAGCTGCCGTGATCCCTTTTTGTCTACTTTGCAGGAGGTGGTGAAGCAAGGTGACTGGATGCTGATCCCAGTCATAAAAAGGAAGTCCTGGTTCTCTCCACGATGGGAAGACCTATTCGTGGCCCAACTGACCAACCTCCACTGCTGCAAAGATGGCTGAAATGTCAGTGCTTTCACCAATGCCAGGTCAAGGTAGTTCGAGACACAGGTGACTCTGAGTAGACTGGAAGTTGGACGGTATCAAAACCCTTGTCCATAAAAACTCATCAGTCTACTCACCTGCCACGAGCACGCCTCACTTAACCTTGAGCTTCCATAGACTTTGCACCTCTGCACATTGGCCACAGTGAAAGCTGTTGCCACTCACATCACAGTGACTGTACTGTCAGTGACTGCCTGGGCGTGTCTGAACGCCCCACCCACAGAGACTCGAGTTGGAATACAAGATGGTGACATACTCCTATCACAGAGGAGAGTAAATTGGTATGAAAAGAACAAACTGGAGAACTACTATGAAGAAGATCTGTGGTATCCTGACATCCTGAATTCATTGGGTCTAGACGTCGCACTTAAATCTGCAGTTAGGCAGATGAGATGCATTCCTCTTAGCTCGTACTCTAGTTACTCGATTGAACGATAAAGCAGTGGGACCAGGCCCTAGAGGTCAGTATGTCCAGTTGCGCCAAACTGACCCCTCTGGACCCCCCGCTGGGCACATGTTCATGGATATACTAATGTAGTGCTTCTTTGTTTTTATACTAATATAGTTTTACATTTCATTTGACACTAACCTGTGTGGTGTTGTTGATGTGGTCTCTTTTAGGAGACCAAGAGAGGGAATGAAGAATTTGACATATTTTACTCATTCTTTTTAGTATAGCTGTTTCATTTTGATATCACATTTTACTCATTCTTTTTGTGGCGGTCTTGTTTTAGTATCGCCACTGAAGGGTTCAGCTCTTGTTCCCAACTCAATTACAATATGAACAGAAGGATGGGTCCGAGACTCCTCGACTACAATGTTAACAAAAGGCTCTTCCTGAGATTCTTATTTCAAGGTGGGATTCACACTGATAAGAGACCAGATGGAGGACTTCAAAGGGCAGAGGAACAAAGAGCAGGGCAGAGGGTCGGGACTTTATAGGACCAGCGGAGACAGAGGTCTGGATGATGTGGATTCAAGGCTGGAAGATGTGGAGCCCAGAGAAACCCCCCTTCACAGCAGCCCTGGACCAGCCCACATCTCATTATTAATCAGCGAATGAATATGCATTTTTGTTGGACTATAACTGGGCAAACGCGGGTTTGGACAATGTCTTTTCCCATCCTCCGCTTTAGGACATCAACACTCAGCGGGCTTATTCTATGGGAGGGAGACCCGGAGCTCTGTATGAATCAATATGAATGGAATAAACCATCTGTGGATAAACTCGCTCAACCCTGGTTTGTCTCCTCCGATGCTGAACACGCTCCATTGTTAGACTGGAGACTACAGAGTTAAGGAATTGGAGTCAGGTGAAATAGTTTAGTCTAACAATATACACAGTAACTATGTGCCTCTGACAGTTTGTTTCGCAGCAGGGGAACATTTCAGTTTTAATGCCTTAACGTGCGTTTCATGCGCTGAAAATCACGTTTTGGCCAAGTATCATAATTTTCACTATAACTTAATTTCTATCACTTAGAATGATGCTAAATGCAAAACTTACTTGAATTGGACGATTTTACACTATATACACAGTAACTATGTGCCTCTGACAGTTTGTTTCGCAGCAGGGGAACATTTCAGTTTTTATTGCCTTAACGTGCGTTTCATGCGCTGAAAATCACGTTTTGGCCAAGTATCATAGTTTTCACTATAACTTAATTTCTAGCACTTAGAATGATGGTAAATGCAATACTTACTTGAATTGGATGATTTTACACTATAGACACAGTAACTATGTGCCTCTGGCAGTTTGTTTCGCAGCAGGTGAACATTTCAGTTTTTATTGCCTTAACGTGCGTTTCATGCGCTGAAAATCACGTTTTGGCCAAGTTTCATAATTTTCACTATAACTTAATTTCTATCACATAGAATGATGCCAAATGGAAAACTTACTTGAATTGGACAATTATACACTATATACACAGTAACTATGTGTCTCTGACAGTTTGTTTCGCAGCAGGGGAACATTTCAGTTTTTATTGCCTTAACGTGCGTTTCATGCGCTGAAAATGACGTTTTGGCCAAGTATCATAGTTTTCACCATAACTTAATTTCTATCACTTAGAATGATGCTAAATGCAAAACTTACTTGAATTGGACTATTTTACACTATATACACAGTAACTATGTGTCTCTGACAGATTGTTTCGCAGCAGGGGGACATTTCAGTTTTTATTGCCTTAACGTGCGTTTCATGCGCTGAAAATCATGTTTTGGCCGAGTATGATAGTTTTCACTATAACTTAATTTCTATCACTTAGAATGATGCTAAATGAAAAACTTACTTGAATTGGACGATAATACACTATATACACAGTAACTATATGTCTCTGACAGTTTGTTTGCAGCAGGGGAACATTTCAGTTTTTATTGCCTTAACGTGCGTTTCATGCGCTGAAAATCACGTTTTGGCCAAGTATCATAATTTTCACTATAACTTAATTTATATCACTTAGAATGATGCCAAATGAAAAACTTACTTGAATTGGACAATTATACACTATATACACAGTAACTATGTGTCTCTGACAGTTTGTTTCGCAGCAGGGGAACATTTCAGTTTTTATTGGCTTAACGTGCGTTTCATGCGCTGAAAATCACGTTTTGGCCAAGTATCATAGTTTTCATTATAACTTAATATCTAGCCATTAGAATGATGCCAAATGAAAAACTTATTAAATTATAAAATTTGATGATATTACACTATGTATAGAGAGACATTTGTGTCTCTGACAGTTTTACACAGTTTTACAAGTTATGACTCCAGACTCTTAATTTACAATTCTGCCTTTATGGATACATTGCATCACCACCCCCTGAGTGGATCACTTACCTCTCACTGTCTTTCAATTACCTTCCTTCAGCATGTAGGTGTCAGATCACCTTGTACCTAATGTCTATTCATATTACCTCACCCGAAGTTATTACACAGAAGGGATTGTGTTGTGTTACCCCAAGTTTAGAGTCCCAACGGATGTGGGAAACTTACAGCGTCTGTCTGCCAGAGAGCAGCAGCTGGAACCGATTGTGACCAGGGTGGCATGGGTCCCTGATCATGTCCCTGGCTCTGCTGAGGTAACGAGGGCTGGCAATGTCTTCCAGTGAGGGCAGAGTAGCCGACGTTCTTCTGCGTAGTGGTGATACCTTTCTAAATAGCCTTTTTGTCTGCTGCCGTTCTTCCCGCGTACCACCAAATGTGCTTTTTATGTGCTGATAAGCACGTTTTGGTCGAATATGAAAGTTTTCAAGTGTGCACTTGACCCTAGATGACCTGGAGAGTGACAGTTACTCCTGAAGTTGAACCTCTTTTCATCGCACAATACAAGGAAAAAATTGCAAACCCTGTTAGCCAGCCTTTCTTATATTTCTCGAGGCGAACAAACAATTGCAAGGCCAACTAGTTATTCTTTCTTACATTCCACCATCTTTTAATTCAATTGTAAAACCAGTTTGGCTAGTCTACCTTGCATTCTACGATCTTAAAAAACAAAGTTAAACCAGTATGACCACATGGTGCGACAAGAATAAACAATTATTAAGCCAGTTAGCCAGTCCATCCCACAATTCCCTCCTTTTGTGTCTGTGAAAATATCGAAATATTGAAGTGGCTGTTTCCATGAGCCAGAGAAGAACCAGTCAAGCCATCCTCGTTGTGGAACCGGATCTCCGGTCACAGCTCTCTGCATGTTCCTAATAGCCTGCAGGGCATCATGGACCGAGCAGGACATGCCGGCAGGGATGAAGGGGCAGCACGAGTCTCCCACCATGAAACACACACAGCCCCGCTGGGTGGCCACTCCGTCAAGAGCAGGGCAGCCCTGGAAAATCACCTGGGCCATGGCGGCTACCCAGCCTGACTGATGCGCCGACACAGGCCAGGAACCTGCCTTCAATGGTCTTCAAATGCAGGGCGTTCCTTGCCGCTCCCACCCAAGGGAACTGAGCCATTACGATTTTGGATGAGACTGACCAGTATTTGTGTTTGAGGGACACATCCGAGCCACACACTGGATCATGGTCGTGAGCTCCGTCAATAATGTGCCCAAATGGAGGTCATTGATTCGGGAATAACAGAACTTCTGAAGATCCCTAGATGATTATTTTTATACATAATAATCAAAAATACATCCCCATCGTCAATGGATACAATTTTTCGGGTAAATTCACTAACCAGAACAGACTGGGCCTGGTTCTAATACAACCACTATTTTAATCCCAGAATGCCTGTTTTGGACACTGTTTATGGTGGGAAAATAGCTCCAGAACCATCCTGGATCATTATTTTTACACAGAATAGTGAAAATACATCCCTCTACACATTCAACACTAATTATGGGTAAATACACCAACCAGAACCGATTGGGCCTTGTTCTAATACAACCACTATTTTTATCGCAAAATGTTTTGGACACTATTGACGGTGGGAAATATTCCCAAAACATCCCTGCATCTTTAATTTTACACAAAATAGTGAAAATGCATCCATCCACACAATTGACACTAAATCTGGGTAAAAGCGGCAACCAGAACCGACTGGGCCCGGTTCTAATACGACCACTATTTTAATCGCAAAATGCCTGTTTTGGACAATGTTTATGGTGGGAAACATTATTTTTATAGAAAATAGTGAAACTAAATTCACCTACTCAACCAACACAAATTCTGGGTAAATACACCAACCAGAACCGATTGGGCCTTGTTCTAATACAACCACTATTTTTATCGCAAAATGTTTTGGACACTATTGACGGTGGGAAATATTCCCAAAACATCCCTGCATCTTTAATTTTACACATAATAGTGAAAATGCATCCATCCACACAATTGACACTAAATCTGGGTAAAAGCGGCAACCAGAACCGACTGGTCCCGGTTCTAATTCAACAACCATGCAAAATTAAGATCCATTGGAGGTTTTTTATTCTTGTATAAAAAAAAAGCCCCAAAACATCCCTGCATGATTATTGTTAAACAAAATAGTAAAATATACATCCCAATCATCTTTGGTCACAAGTTTCAGATATAAACAGCAACCAGACCCGACTGGACCCAGTTATAATGCAACTACTATTTTTTATCGCAAAATGCATGTTTTGGAGAAAATTTATGCTGGGAAATAGCACTAGAACCATCCTGGATCTTTAATTTTAGACAGAATTGTGAAAATACATCCACCTACACAATCAATACTAACTCTGGGTATAAGACCCAACCAGAACTGACTGGGCTTGGTTCTAATACAACCACCATGCAAAATAAAGTGCCCAAATAGAGGTCATTTATTCGGGCATAAAATAACTTCTGAACATCCCTAGATGACGATTTTCATACAGAATAGTAAAATATACAACCCCATTCCCATCGGACACAAGTTACGGGTGTATACACAAACCAGAACCGACTGGGCCTGGTTCTAATACAACCACTATGCAAAATAAAGAGCCCAAAGGGAGGTCATTGATTAGGGCATAAAAGAACTTCTGAAAATCCCTAGATGATTATTTTTATAGAGAATAGTCAAAAATACATCCCCATTATCATTTGACACAAGTTCCGGCTACATACAACAACCAGAACCGACTGGGCCTGGTTCTAATAGGACCACTATTTTAATCGCAAAGTGCCTGTTATGGACACTATTGACGGTGGGAAATATTCCCTGCATCTTTAATTTCACACAGAATAGTGAAAATGCATCCATCAAATCAATTGACACTAATTCTTGGTAAAAGCACCAACCAGAACCGACTGGGCCCGGTTCTAATTCAACCACCATGCAAAATAACGATCAATAATGGAGGTTTTTGATTCTTGTATAAAAAAAGCCACAAAACATCCCTGCATGATTATGTTTAAACAGAATAGTAAAATATACATCCCCATCATCTTTGGACACAAGTTTCGGATATAAACAGCAACCAGAACCGAGACGACCCAGTTATAATGCAACTACTATTTTTTATCGCTAAATGTATGTTTTGGAGACTATTTATGGTGGCAAATACCCCTAGAACCATCCTGGATCTTTATTTTTTAGACAGAATAGTGAAAATACATCCACCTACACAATCAACACTAACTCTGGGTAAAAGCACCAACCAGAACTGACTCAGCTTGGTTCTACTACAACCACCATGCAAAATAAAGTGCCCAAATGGAAGTCATTTATTCGGGCATAGAAGAACTTCTGAACATCCCTAGATGATATTTTTTAATAGAGAATAGTCAAAAATACAACCCCATTCCTATTGGACACACGTTACGGGTGTAGACACAAACCAGAACCGACTGGGCCTGGTTCTAATACAACCACTATTTTTGTCGCAAAATGCATGTTTTTGACACTATTTATGGTGGGAAATAGTCTCAGAACATCCCTGGATCTTTATTCTTACAGAGAATAGTGAAAATACATCCACAACCACTTGTAAATAAAGTGCCCAAATTGAGGTCATTGATTCAGGCATAACAGAACTTCTGAACATCCCTAGAATATTATTTTTATAAAGAATAATCAAAAATACATCCCCACATCATTGGACACAATTTCTGGGTAAAAACACGAACCAGAACCGCCTGGTCCTGGTTCTAATACAACCACTACTTTAACCGCAAAATGCCTGTTTTGGACACTGTTTCTGGTGGGAAATAGCTCCAGAACCATCCTGGATCATTATTGTTATACAAAATAGTGAAACTACATCCACTCGCACAATAAACACAAATTCTGGGTAAAAGCACCAACCAAAACCGACTGGGCCTGTTTCTAAACCACCACTTGTAAATAAAGACACCAAATGAAAGTAATTCATTCGGGCATAACAGAACTTCTGAACATCGCTAGATGATTATTTCTATACAAAATAGTCAAGTATACATCCCCATCATAATTGGACACAAGTTCCGTATACAAACACCCACCAGAACCGACTGGACCCTGTTATAATGCAACCACTATTTTGTATCGCAAAATGCATGTTTTGGACACTATTTATGGTGGGAAATAGCCCCAGAACTGTCCTGGATCTTTATTTTTAGACAGAATAGTGAAAATACATCTACCCACTCAATGGATACTAATTCTGGGTAAAAGCACCAACCAGAACCGACTGGGCCTGGTTCTAAACAACCAGTTGTAAATAAAGTGCCCAAATTGAGGTCATTGATTCGGGCATAACAGAACTTCTGAACATCCCTAGATGATTATTTTTATACATAATAATCAAAAATACATCCCCATCGTCAATGGATACAATTTTTCGGGTAAATTCACCAACCAGAACAGACTGGGCCTGGTTCTAATACAACCACTATTTTAATCGCAGAATGCCTGTTTTGGACACTGTTTATGGTGGGAAAATAGCTCCAGAACCATCCTGGATCATTATTTTTACACAGAATAGTGAAAATACATCCATCTACACATTCAACACTAATTATGGGTAGAAGCACCAACCAGAACCGACTGGGCCTGGTTCTAATACGACCTCTTTTTTAATCGCAAAATGCCTGTTTTGGACAATGTTTATGGTGGGAAACATTATTTTTATAGAAAATAGTGAAACTACATCCACCCACTCAATCAACACAAATTCTAAGTAAATACACCAACCAGAACCGATTGGGCCTTGTTCTAATACAACCACTATTTTTATCGCAAAATGTTTTGGACACTATTGACGGTGTGAAATATTCCCAGAACATCCCTGCATCTTTAATTTTACACATAATAGTGAAAATGCATCCATCCACACAATTGACACTAAATCTGGGTAAAAGCGGCAACCAGAACCGACTGGGCCCGGTTCTAATTCAACCACCGTGCAAAATAAAGATCCATTGGAGGTTTTTGATTCTTGTGTAAAAAAAGCCCCAAAACATCCCTACATGATTATTTTTAAACAGAATAGTAAAATATACATCCCCATCCTCTTTGGACACAAGTTTCGGATATAAACAGCGACCAGAACCGAGACTACCCAGTTATAATGCAACTATCCATCGTTCCTGCCTGCCTAAAATCTGCCACCATCATTCCTGTCCCCAAAAAGGCCAACCATCTGCAGCTTGAACGATTACAGGCCTGTTGCTCTCACGCCTGTGATCATGAAGTGCTTTGAAAAGTTGGTGGCCCGACACATCAGAAGGACAATCCCCCCCCTCAGTTGACCCTCACCAGTTTGCTTATAGAGAAAACAGGTCCACTGAGGATGCTATCGCTGTGGCTCTTCACACAGCACTGAGCCACCTGGAGCACCGGGGGAACTATGTGACGATGCTTTTCATAGACTATAGCTCAGCCTTTAACACCATCAAGCCGGACATCCTGAAGGACAAACTCTACCACCTTGGACTATCCTCTTCAATCTGCTGCTGGGTAAAGAACTTCTTGACTGGTCGACCACAAACTGTCAGAATGGGTCCACACCTCTCTTCCGCCATTACACTGAACACTGGCTCACCACAAGGCTGTGTACTGAGTCCTGTCCTGTACTCCTTGTACACATACGACTGCACACCAGCCCACCAGTCAAACTCTATCATCAAATTCGCCGATGACACCACTGTGATCGGACTCATCTCAGGCGGGGATGAGTCAGCTTACAGAGACGAGGTCGACAAACTGTCTTCTTGGTGCTCGGCGAACAATCTTACACTAAATACCGCAAAGACTAAAGAAATAATCCTGGACTTTCGCAAGCGCAGCACAGACCTGGCCCCACTCCTCATTAACGGAGTATGTGTAGACAGGGTCCAATCCTTCAAATTTCTGGGAGTCCACGTCACGGATAGGCTCTCCTGGTCCACAAACACCACAGTGTTAGTAAAGAAGGCCCAGAAACGACTCCACTTTCTCAGGGTATTGAGAAGGGACAAATTGGACACCAAGCTTCTGGCAACCTTCTACAGAGCCACTGTGGAGAGCATCCTGACTTACGGCATTACAGTGTGGTATACCGGAAGCACGGCAGCAGACAAAAAAGCCATACAGAGGGTGATAAACACTGCCCAGAAGATCGTCGGCTGCTCTCTGCCATCACTAGAAGACATTGCCAACCGCCGATACCTTAGAAGAGCCGGGTCCATTGTTGGAGACCCATACCACCCTGGACACGGCCTGTTCCAGTTGCTTCCATCTGGCAGACGCTACAGGTCCTACAAAGCACGGACAAACAGGCTCAAGGACAGCTTTTTCCCAACAGCCATCAGGTCTCTGAACCTGCAGCAACACGTGACGTGACGACTACACATATCCCTACTATGAAATTAAGTCAAGTCGAAATGAAGTAACAGGAAGGTCGTTTGGCGCAGATCTGCCTTCCAAAGGCTGACTGAGGGAGGGTAAGTATAAAGACTGAGAGGTAAGTGATCCACCTTATTCTTGTTGGCATCGGTGAGGCATCTTGCAGTCGCCGCAAAATGGCGCTCAAGGCGGAGAGCTAACAAGTATGAATATGTCATAAATAAATGTCATAAATGTGTCTGGCCTGGGAAGACGAACTTGTGGTGAAGCACTATACAATTTCGTCATACGCTGCTGAGGGTATGATGACTACTAAGCTTTTTGTCAAGTCAATGATGACGACAATGCCTATGTCTGATTTTCATTTTTTCATTTTTTCAACTACTATTTTTTATCGCAAAATGCATGATTTGGAGACTATTTATGGTGGTAAATACCCCTAGAACCATCCTGGATCTTTATTTTTAGACAGAATAGTGAAAATACATCCACCTACACAATCAACACTAACTCTGGGTAAAAGCACCAACCAGAACCGACTGGGCTTGGTTCTACTACAACCACCATGCAAAATAAAGTGCCCAAATGGAGGTCATTTATTCGGGCATAGAAGAACTTCTGAACATCCCTAGATGATAATTTTTATACAGAATAGTCAAAAATACAACCCCATTCCTATTGGACACACGTTAAGGGGGTATACACAAACCAGAACCGACTGGGCCTGGTTCTAATACAACCACTATTTTTGTCGCAAAATGCATGTTTTTGACACTATTTCTGGTGGGAAATAGTCTCAGAACATCCCTGGATCTTTATTCTTACAGAGAATAGTGAAAATACATCAAACCCACACAATCGACACTAATTGTGGGTAAAGCACCAACCAGAACCGACTGGGCCTGGTTCTAAACAACCACTTGTAAATAAAGTGCCCAAATTGAGGTCATTGATTAGGGCATAACAGAACTTCTGAACATCCCTAGAATATTATTTTTATAAAGAATAATAAAAAATACATCCCCATAATCATTGGACACAATTTCTGGGTAAAAACACGAACCAGAACCGACTGGGCGTGGTTCTAATACAACCACTACTTTAACCGCAAAATGCCTGTTTTGGACACTGTTTGTTGTGGGAAATAGCTCCAGAATCATCCTGGATCATTATTGTTATACAAAATAGTGAAAATACATCCACTCACACAATAAACACAAATTCTGGGTAAAAGCACCAACCAAAACCGACTGGGCCTGTTTCTAAACCACCACTTGTAAATAAAGTGACCAAATGAAAGTAATTCATTCGGGCATAACAGAACTTCTGAACATCGCTAGATGATTACTTCTATACAGAATAGTCAAGTATGCATCCCCATCATAATTGGACACAAGTTTCGTATACAAACACCCACCAGAACCGACTGGACCCTGTTATAATGCAGCCACTATTTTGTATCGCAAAATGCATGTTTTGGACACTATTTATGGAGGTAAATAGCCCCGGAACTGTCCTGGATCTTTATTTTTAGACAGAATAGTGAAAATACATCTACCCACACAATGGATACTATATCTGGGTAAAAGCACCAACCAGAACCGACTGGGCCTGGTTCTTAAAAACCACCACTTGTAAATAAAGTGCCCAAATTGAGGTCATTGATTCGGGCGTAACAAAACTTCTGAACATCCCTAGATGATTATTTTTATTCAGAATAATCAAAAATACATCCTTATCATCATTGGACACAATTTCAGGGTAAAAACACCAACCAGAATCGCCTGGGCCTGGTTCTAATACAACAACTATTTTAATCGCAAAATGCCTGTTTTGGACACTTTTTATGGTGGGAAATAGCTCCAGAATCACCTAGAATGATGCCAATGAAAGACTTACATGGATAGGACGATTTTACACTATATACACAGGAACTATGTGTCTCTGACAGTGCGTTGGCAGCAGGGGAACGTTTCAGTTTTTATTGCCTTAATGTGCTTTTCATGGCCTGATAATCACGTTTTGGCCAAGTATGATAGTTTTCATTGTAACTTAATTTCTATCACTTTGAACGATGCCAAATAAAAAACTTACTTGAATTGGACGATTTTACACTATATACACAGTAACTGTGTCTCTGACAGTTTGTTTGGCAGCAGGGGAACTTTTCAGTTTTTATTGCCTTAATGTACTTTTCATACCCTGAAAATCACGTTTTGGCCAAGTATGATTGTTTTCATTGTAACTTAATTTTTAGCAATGAGAATAATGCCAAATGGATAACTTACTTGAATTGGACGATTTTACACTATATACACAGTAACTATGTGTCTCTGACAGTTTTTTTGGCAGCAGGGGAATATGTAAGATTAGACAAAGTATCTTTGCAAATGCTTGTTCATATTGTATAAGTTTTTGTGAGTATAACAGCATTGTAGTCATCCTTACGGCTGACATAGCAGCATAAACACCCAACTGTCTGACTGAATAAACAATCTTAGTCTTGTGATTGGGGTGACATGTCAGCACAAATATTCAACTGTCTGACACTGATCAATTACTTTTTGCCCTGCAAATGACTGAAATGTATCTGTCCAAAGTCCTAATGACAACTGTCAGTTTTTCCTGTATTTAAGACACACACACTGGTCATTCGACTAGAGTTTCAGGAACATCGCGTTGAACAGGACCCTACTGTAGGAACTCTCACTGTCCACTTTGCAGTCTGGTAATAAACCAATTGGTCCGGGACCAATGAAAGTAGAACAAGAATTAGCAAAGGCATTATAGTCTTGGTCTGTTAATAGAGTCAGGGACTTAACTAAGACAAAGTCAGGGACTTTTGGTCTTTGTGTGTTCAGAGATATTGGGTTAATCACAAAGTGGAGATCAATTTCGGGTAATTTAGAAAATAATTGTTGTTTAAACTATTAAGTAAGTGATTAATATGGGTCAGAAAGCAACAAAAGGGATGGGTTTATTGTCAGACTGCAAAATGAAAATCGGAGAGTTACCGGGACGAGATATCATGGTCCAGCTTGGGCTAAGCCTAATGGCCACCCAAAATGGCCTCCGACCCAGGGAATTACAGACCAAAAATATCTTCCACACCACCACATCTAACAGCTTCTACTCTCTCGACATTGTCGGGAATGATTCTGCCAAGGTAGCTGAAAGTCTAAGAGAACAGTCTGAAGATATCTGCCCAGCAGCACCAGGACAGGAACAACAAACATGGCCATTACATGTCACCCTGAAGTTCATGGGAGACCGGACGACAAGTGGTTAAACCAATTCTCACAGTTGCCCACTCAACGAATCATAATTAACCACGTATATGCAACTGACCTAATGGACAACCCATTGCCCCCGGACACATTGCCTATGGGGATGGATCATCATCAAAAACCCTGGATGGAGAAAAACACAACGTATATGCCGTGGTGACTCAAAAAGACAACCTCAAGACAGGACGACTCCCCGGCGACTGGTCTGCACAAGCCGCAGAAATAGTGGCACTGACAGAGGCATGTAGACTATTCCTAGAACAAGACGTGACGGTGGAAAGACACAGCCCAATCCCTGCTGAATTCCTAAGAGAAATGCAAAATCATTCCCCAGAAAAAGAGAAACTGCAATGGGAAACAGAAGGAGCCACTCAACACAAGAACGGACTCTATGCAGTAGAAAACAAGCCATGCGTGACACGATCATTGTTTGAAGTAATTGCCAAATTGAGCCATGGGAGGAGCCATGTCTCAACAGGAGGGATGATCAGTACAGTACAACAAACAATGCATGTTCCCAGAGGTCTCCAAACTTCAATTTTTTTGGCAGAAACTGTCTGAACTGCTGTAGACACAACTCTCAAGGCAATGAACGACCCAAGCGTGGAACAAGGCAAACAGGAACATATCCCTTCGAGCTTCTGAACATGGATTTCATCAAACTGAACCAAAGTGCTGGACTTGTCGAACAAACCATTAGAACAGTAAAACTCAGACTCAGAAAAACCATGGAAGACACAGGAAAACCATGGCAAGAATGCCTGAACCTGGTAGAAACGTACATGAAAATCATTCCAACAGCACAGGGATGCACACCATTTGAGGCAGTGAACGACAGACCCTTCCACTTAACAATGTGGGAAAAAGATCTGGTGGTAGAAGAGAAAAGAGAAACAGATTCCCTCACTAAGTGGTTATGCAAAATGTTCCAAGAAAGAACTGTGATGAATGCAAAATAATCTGCCGACATCTTCTCTGTCTCCCACAGAGGAGGTCCTGTCCCCAGGAGACCTGGTACTCGTCAAAGTGATAAAAAGAAAGTGCTGGTCTTCTCCATGTTGGGACGGACCTCACCGTGTGATTTTGGCCATCATCATCACCGCTCTGTGTTCAACCACATGGGGGGAACGTACCAGAACCTTGGTACACTCCCACTGGAGGAGAATGCCCCACTAGCTGGTTCAGGAAACGATCAGGGGCCCCCAGATCTGCATCCCATCAACCAAGACACCAATCGTCGTTCAAGTCCCTTTGCTCAGCCTACAGCTTACTCACTTGGGATTACACAGGACTGACTCCAGTTATTTTTATTGGTACCTACAAGCTCCCAGAGTCTGAGTGGTCTGGCCAGACACCTTGGACCAGGTCCTCCTCCATACAGGCTACAAAACCATCACATGGCCCCTTTCCAAAGAAGCTACCACCATGACCGCTAACTTCACCAAGTTAGCCACCACCATCAAAGATGGTAAACATATGCTAGACCTTACGACCAATATCCAACAAAAAGGCTGCATCAACCTATGCCTCCGACCGGACCGACCAGGAAAAGGCCCCCTCTTTACTATCACCATCCGCACTACTAGTCCAGCCATGGTCCCCAAAGTGATTGGTGTGAACCCCTTCGTACAACCATCCGCCACACGCCTACTCAAAATCCGTCCGGCAGGAACACCTAAGCCTGAGTAGATACACCTTATTCTCGCCCATGTCCAAACACAGGAAGAAAACGACTACAACCTGATGATGAGGAACAGTTGGTACAGATACACCGCACTCACAGCCCGCGCCACAACCAATGAGTTGTTATGTCTGTTCCCTCATGCCTACTGCCGTAGCCCAACCACAGCTATGGTCCAACCGACAGAACGAAGAACTCGCCAACCTCACCTACAACTGTATCCTGGGTAATCTGAGAGAATCCTTCCAGCAAAGCTCGACCGCCTACATACCATGGTCGCAGTACCATTAGCAACTACAGTCAACACCGCAACGTATGTCCAGTGCAACAACCGAACAGACTGTTATCCATCCTGTTTCAACTTCAGCGGACCGGATCCGAAGACCCCTTTGGACCAAGTTCACGTCACCAGGTGCGCCGAGATCAGACACATTCCTTCCCAATCATGGACAGTACTGGACCAAATATGGTGGCTCTGCGAATGGCAAGTGTATATGATCATCCCCACCAATACAACTGGGCTCTGTGTCCCTACATCTGCATCCGACCACACGTACGTTCTAACAGCAGACTCGATTCCAACTGTCGACGCCAACCCACATCTACCCACCAGGCGTCAACGACGGAGCTTTGATTTCTTCCCCCATGATTCAGTTTGGGGCTCGGATGTCCCCCTCTAATACAAACACTGGTCAGTCTCCTCCAAAATCATGATGGCGGTGTTCCCCAGGGTAGGAACAGCGAAGAACACCCTACGTCTGGAAACCATTGACTACAGATTCCAGGCCCGACACTAATCAATTACTTGTTGCCCTGCAAATGACTGAAACGTATCTGTCCAAAGTCTTAGGGACAACTGTCAGTTTTGCCTGTATTTAAGACACACTCACTGGTCATTCGACTAGAGTTGCAGTAACATCGCAGTGAACAGGAGCCCACTGTAGGAACTCTCACTGTCCACTTTGCAGTCTGGTCATACATATTTTCTATTTACATTTATCTCACTCTTTCTTAGCCTGCTCCTGAAGTTGTATTTTCAGACCTAACAAACATTTCAGTTTTTTTGCCCTAATGTGCGTTTCATCCGCTGAAAATCATGTTTTGGCCAAGTATCATAGTTTTCACTATAACTTAACCTAACCCTAACCCTAACCCTAACTTCCATCACTTAGAATGATATCAAATGAAAAACCTACTTAATTTGGATGATTATACACTATATACACAGTAACTATGTGTCACTGACAGTTTGTTTCGAAGCGGGGGAACATTTCAGTTTTTATTGCCTTAATGTGCATTTCATGCGCTGAAAATCACGTTTTGGCCATGTATCATAGTTTTCACTATAACTTAATTTCTATCACTTAGAATGATGCCAAATGAAAAACTTACTTGAATTGGACAATTATACACTATATACACAGTAACTATGTGCCTCTGACAGTTTGTTTCGCAGCAGGGGAACATTTCAGTTTTAATGCCTTAACGTGCGTTTCATGCGCTGAAAATCACGTTTTGGCCAAGTATCATAATTTTCACTATAACTTAATTTCTATCACATAGAATGATGCCAAATGGAAAACTTACTTGAATTGGACGATTTTACACTATATACACAGTAACTATGTGCCTCTGACAGTTTGTTTCGCAGCAGGGGAACATTTCAGTTTTTATTGCCTTAACGTGCGTTTCATGCGCTGAAAATCACGTTTTGGCCAAGTATCATAGTTTTCACTATAACTTAATTTCTAGCACTTAGAATGATGGTAAAAGCAATACTTACTTGAATTGGATGATTTTACACTATAGACACAGTAACTATGTGCCTCTGGCAGTTTGTTTCGCAGCAGGTGAACATTTCAGTTTTTATTGCCTTAACGTGCGTTTCATGCGCTGAAAATCACGTTTTGGGCAAGTTTCATAATTTTCACTATAACTTAATTTCTATCACATAGAATGATGCCAAATGGAAAACTTACTTGAATTGGACAATTATACACTATATACACAGTAACTATGTGTCTCTGACAGTTTGTTTCGCAGCAGGGGAACATTTCAGTTTTTATTGCCTTAACGTGCGTTTCATGCGCTGAAAATCACGTTTTGGCCAAGTATCATAGTTTTCACTATAACTTAATTTCTAGCACTTAGAATGATGCTAAATGCAATACTTACTTGAATTGGATGATTTTACACTATAGACACAGTAACTATGTGCCTCTGGCAGTTTGTTTCGCAGCAGGTGAACATTTCAGTTTTTATTGCCTTAACGTGCGTTTCATGCGCTGAAAATCACGTTTTGGCCAAGTTTCATAATTTTCACTATAACTTAATT